>NC_091744.1:23916432-24225302 GCF_043380555.1 Nothobranchius furzeri | reverse complement strand
CCTCGGGGCGCGTCTTGCTTGGGCTTCTCTCCTGGAGGCCCTCAGTCAGACCCATTGTTGACATGTGGCAAGACGCTCCTCGGAGCACGTCTTGCTTGGGCCTCTCTCCTGGAGGTGCTCAGTCAGACCGAGTAGTGACATGTGGCAAGACGCTCCTCGGGGCGCGTCTTGCTTGGGCCTCTCTCCAGAAGGCCCTCAATCAGACCCAGTGTAAACACGAGGCAAGACGCTCCTCGGGGCGCGTCTTACTTGGGCCACTCTCCTGGAGGCGCTCAGTCAGACTGAGTAGTGACATTTGGCCTGACGCTCCTCGGGGCACGTGTTGCTTTGGCCTCTCTCCTGGAGGCGCTCAGTCAGACCCAGTGTTGACATGTGGCAAGACGCTCCTCGGGGCGTGTCTTGCTTGGGCCTCTCTCCTGGAGGCGCTCAGTCAGACCCAGTGTTGACATGTGGCAAGACGCTCCTCGGGGCGCTTCTTGCTTGGGCTTCTCTCCTGGAGGCCCTCAGTCAGACCCATTGTTGACATGTGGCAAGACGCTCCTCGGGGCACGTCTTACTTGGGCCTCTCTCCTGGAGGCGCTCAGTCAGACCGAGTAGTGACATGTTACAAGACGCTCCTCGGGGCGCGTCTTGGTTGGGCCTCTCTCCTGGAGGCGCTCAGTCAGACCCAGTGTTGACAGGTGGCAAGACGCTCCTCGGGGCGCGTCTTGCTTGGGCCTCTCTCCTGGAGGTTCTCAGTCAGACCCAGTGTTGACATGTGGCAAGACGCTCCTCGGGGCACGTCTTGCTTGGGCCTCTCTCCTGGAGGTGCTCAGTCAGACCGAGTGCTGACATGTGGCAAGACGCTCCTCGGGGCGCGTCTTGCTTGGGCTTCTCTCCTGGAGGCCCTCAGTCAGACCCATTGTTGACCTGTGGCAAGACGCGCCCCGAGGAGCGTCTACCCAGACCGAGTAGTGACATTTGGCAAGACACTCCTCGGGGCGCGTCTAACTTGAAACCTCTCTCCTGGAGGCGCTCAGTCAGACCGAGTGCTGACATAAGGCAAGACGCTCCTCGGGGTGTGTCTTGCTGGGGCCTCTCTCCTGGAGGCGCTCAGTCAGACCGAGTGCTGACATGTGGCAAGACACTCCTCGGGGCGCGTCTTGCTTGGGCTTCTCTCATGGAGGCCCTCAGTAAGACCCATTGTTGACATGTGGAAAGAAGCTCCTCGGGGCGCGTCTTGCTTGGGCCTCTCTCCTGGATGCCCTCTGTCAGACGCAGTGTTGACATGTGGCAAGACTCTCCTCGTGGCGCGTCTTGCTTGGGCTTCTCCCCTGGAGGCCTTCAGTCAGACCCATTGTTGACATGTGGCAAGACGCTCCTCGGGGCGCTTCTTGCTTGGGCCTCTCTCCTGGAGGTGCTGAGTCAGACCGAGTGCTGACATGAGGCAAGACGCTCCTCGGGGCGCGTCTTGCTGGGGCCTCTCTCCTGGAGGCGCTCAGTCAGACCCAGTGTTGACATGTGTCAAGACGCTCCTCGGGCGTTTCTTGCTTGCGCCTCTCTCCTGGAGGCACTCAGTCAGACCCAGAGGTGACATGTGGCAAGACGCTCCTCGGACCTCTCTCCTGGAGGCGCTCAGTCAGACCCAGTGTTGACATGTGGCACGACGCTCCTCGGGGCGCATCTTGCTTGGGCTTCTCTCCTGGAGGCCCTCAGTCAGACCCAGTGTTGACATGTGGCAAGACGCTCCTCGGGGCGCGTCTTATTTCGGCCTCTCTCCTGGAGGCCCGCAGTCAGACCTAGTGTTGACATGTGGCAAGACGCTCCACGGGGCGCGTCTTGCTTGGGCCTCTCTCCTGGAGGTGCTCAGTCAGACCGAGTAGTGACATGTGGCAAGACGCTCCTCGGGGCGCGTCTTGCTTGGGCCTCTCTCCAGAAGGCCCTCAATCAGACCCAGTGTAAACACGAGGCAAGACGCTCCTCGGGGCGCGTCTTACTTGGGCCACTCTCCTGGAGGCGCTCAGTCAGACTGAGTAGTGACATTTGGCCTGACGCTCCTCGGGGCGCGTGTTGCTTGGGCCTCTATCCTGGAGGCGCTCAGTCAGACCAAGTGGTGACATGTGGCAAGACACTCCTCAGGGTGCGTCTTGCTTGGTCCTCTCTCCTGGAGGCCCTCTGTCAGACCCAGTGTTGACATGTGTCAAGACGCTCCTCGGGGCGCGTCTTGCTTGGGCTTCTCTCCTGGAGGCCCTCAGTCATACCCATTGTTGACATGTGGCAAGACGCTCCTCGGGGCACGTCTTGCTTTGGCCTCTCTCCTGGAGGCGGTCAGTCAGACGGAGTGCTGACATGTGGCAAGACGCTCCTCGGGCCGCGTGTTGCTTGGGCTTCTCTCCTGGAGGCCCTCAGTCAGACCCATTGTTGACATGTTGCAAGACACTCCTTTGGGCGCGTCTTGCTTGGGCCTCTCTCCTGGAGGCGCTCAGTCAGACCGAGTGCTGACATGTGTAAAGACGCTCCTCGGGGCGCGTCTTGCTTGGGCTTCTCTCCTGGAGGCGCTCAGAAAGACCCAGTGTTGACATGTGACAAGACGCTCCTCGGGGCGCGTCTTGCTTGGGCCTCTCTCCTGGAGGCGCTCAGTCAGACCCAGTGGTGACATGTGGCAAGACACTCCTCGGGGCGCGTCTTGCTTGGGCCTCTCTCCTGGAGGCCCTCTGTCAGACCCAGTGTTGGCATGTGGCAAGACGCTCCTCAGGGCGCGTCTTGGTTGGGTCTCTCTCCTGGAGGCGCTCAGTCAGACCCAGTGGTGACATGTGGCAAGACGCTCCTCGGGGCGCGTATTGCTTTGGCCTCTCTCCTGGATGCCCTCTGTCAGACCGAGTGTTGACATGTGGCAAGACTCTCCTCGGGGCGCGTCTTGCTTGGGCTTCTCTCATGGAGGCCCTCAGTCAGACCCAGTGTTGACATGTGTCAAGACGCTCCTCGGGGCGTGTCTTGCTTGGGCCTCTCTCCTGGAGGCGCTCAGTCAGACCCAGTGTTGACATGTGGCAAGACGCTCCTCGGGGCGCGTCTTGCTTTGGCTTCTCTCCTGGAGGCCCTTAGTCAGACCCATTGTTGACATTTGGCAAGACGCTCCTCGGGGCACGTCTTGATTGGGCCTCTCTCCTGGAGGCGCTCAAACAGACCGAGTAGTGACATGTGGCAAGACGCTCCTCGGGGCGCGTATTGCTTTGGCCTCTCTCCTGGATGCCCTCTGTCAGACCGAGTGTTGACATGTGGCAAGACTCTCCTCGGGGCGCGTCTTGCTTGGGCTTCTCTCATGGAGGCCCTCAGTCAGACCCAGTGTTGACATGTGTCAAGACGCTCCTCGGGGCGTGTCTTGCTGGGGCCTCTCTCTTGGAGGCGCTCAGTCAGACCCAGAGGTGACATGTGGCAAGACGCTCCTCGGGCCTCTCTCCTGGAGGCGCTCAGTCAGACCCAGTGTTGATATGTGGCAAGACGCTCCTCGGGGCGCATCTTGCTTGGGCTTCTCTCCTGGAGGCCCTCAGTCAGACCCAGTGTTGACATTTGGCAAGACGCTCCTCGGGGCGCGTCTTATTTGGGCCTCCCTCCTGGAGGCCCTCAGTCAGACCCAGTGTTGACATGTGGCAAGACGCTCCTCGGGGCGCGTCTTGCTTGGGCTTCTCTCCTGGAGGCCCTCAGTCAGACCCATTGTTGACATGTGGCAAGACGCTCCTCGGAGCACGTCTTGCTTGGGCCTCTCTCCTGGAGGTGCTCAGTCAGACCAAGTAGTGACATGTGGCAAGACGCTCCTCGGGGCGCGTCTTGCTTGGGCCTCTCTCCAGAAGGCCCTCAATCAGACCCAGTGTAAACACGAGGCAAGACGCTCCTCGGGGCGCGTCTTACTTGGGCCACTCTCCTGGAGGCGCTCAGTCAGACTGAGTAGTGACATTTGGCCTGACGCTCCTCGGAGCACGTGTTGCTTGGGCCTCTCTCCTGGAGGCGCTCAGTCAGACCCAGTGTTGACATGTGGCAAGACGCTCCTCGGGGCGCTTCTTGCTTGGGCTTCTCTCCTGGAGGCCCTCAGTCAGACCCATTGTTGACATGTGGCAAGACGCGCCCCGAGGAGCGTCTACCCAGACCGAGTAGTGACATTTGGCAAGACACTCCTCGTGGCGCGTCTAACTTGAAACCTCTCTCCTGGAGGCGCTCAGTCAGACCGAGTGCTGACATAAGGCAAGACGCTCCTCGGGGCGCGTCTTGCTGGGGCCTCTCTCCTGGAGGCGCTCAGTCAGACCGAGTGATGACATGTGGCAAGACACTCCTCGGGGCGCGTCTTGCTTGGGCTTCTCTCATGGAGGCCCTCAGTAAGACCCATTGTTGACATGTGGAAAGAAGCTCCTCGGGGCGCGTCTTGCTTGGGCCTCTCTCCTGGATGCCCTCTGTCAGACCCAGTGTTGACATGTGGCAAGACTCTCCTCGGGGCGCGTCTTGCTTGGGCTTCTCCCCTGGAGGCCCTCAGTCGGACCCATTGTTGACATGTGGCAAGACGCTCCTCGGGGCGCTTCTTGCTTGGGCCTCTCTCCTGGAGGCGCTCAGTCAGACCCAGTGTTGACATGTGTCAAGACGCTCCTCGGGCGTTTCTTGCTTGCGCCTCTCTCCTGGAGGCGCTCAGTCAGACCCAGAGGTGACATGTGGCAAGACGCTCCTCGGGCCTCTCTCCTGGAGGCGCTCAGTCAGACCCAGTGTTGACATGTGGCACGACGCTCCTCGGGGCGCATCTTGCTTGGGCTTCTCTCCTGGAGGCCCTCAGTCAGACCCAGTGTTGACATGTGGCCAGACGCTCCTCGGGGCGCGTCTTATTTGGGCCTCTCTCCTGGAGGCCCTCAGTCAGACCCAGTGTTGACATGTGGCAAGACGCTCCTCGGGGCGCGTCTTGCTTGGGCCTCTCTCCTGGACGTGCTCAGTCAGACCGAGTAGTGACATGTGGCAAGACGCTCCTCGGGGCGCGTCTTGCTTGGGCCTCTCTCCAGAAGGCCCTCAATCAGACCCAGTGTAAACACGAGGCAAGACGTTCCTCGGGGCGCGTCTTACTTGGGCCACTCTCCTGGAGGCGCTCAGTCAGACTGAGTAGTGACATTTGGCCTGACGCTCCTCGGGGCGCGTGTTGCTTGGGCCTCTCTCCTGGAGGCGCTCAGTCAGACCAAGTGGTGACATGTGGCAAGACACTCCTCAGGGTGCGTCTGGTTTGGGCCTCTCTCCTGGAGGCCCTCTGTCAGACCCAGTGTTGACATGTGTCAAGACGCTCCTCGGGGCGCGTCTTGCTTGGGCTTCTCTCCTGGAGGCCCTCAGTCATACCCATTGTTGACATGTGGCAAGACGCTCCTCGGGGCGCGTCTTGCTTTGGCCTCTCTCCTGGAGTCGGTCAGTCAGACGGAGTGCTGACATGTGGCAAGACGCTCCTCGGGCCGCGTGTTGCTTGGGCTTCTCTCCTGGAGGCACTCAGTCAGACCCATTGTTGACATGTTGCAAGACGCTCCTTTGGGCGCGTCTTGCTTGGGCCTCTCTCCTGGAGGCGCTCAGTCAGACCGAGTGCTGACATGTGTAAAGACGCTCCTCGGGGCGCGTCTTGCTTGGGCTCCTCTCCTGGAGGCGCTCAGAAAGACCCAGTGTTGACATGTGACAAGACGCTCCTCGGGGCGCGTCTTGCTTGGGCCTCTCTCCTGGAGGCGCTCAGTCAGACCCAGTGGTGACATGTGGCAAGACACTCCTCGGGGCGCGTCTTGCTTGGGCCTCTCTCCTGGAGGCCCTCTGTCAGACCCAGTGTTGGCATGTGGCAAGACGCTCCTCAGGGCGCGTCTTGGTTGGGTCTCTCTCCTGGAGGCGCTCAGTCAGACCCAGTGGTGACATGTGGCAAGACGCTCCTCGGGGCGCGTATTGCTTTGGCCTCTCTCCTGGATGCCCTCTGTCAGACCGAGTGTTGACATGTGGCAAGACTCTCCTCGGGGCGCGTCTTGCTTGGGCTTCTCTCATGGAGGCCCTCAGTCAGACCCAGTGTTGACATGTGTCAAGACGCTCCTCGGGGCGTGTCTTGCTTGGGCCTCTCTCCTGGAGGCGCTCAGTCAGACCCAGTGTTGACATGTGGCAAGACGCTCCTCGGGGCGCGTCTTGCTTTGGCTTCTCTCCTGGAGGCCCTTAGTCAGACCCATTGTTGACATGTGGCAAGACGCTCCTCGGGGCACGTCTTGCTTGGGCCTCTCTCCTGGAGGCGCTCAAACAGACCGAGTAGTGACATGTGGCAAGACGCTCCTCGGGGCGCGTATTGCTTTGGCCTCTCTCCTGGATGCCCTCTGTCAGACCGAGTGTTGACATGTGGCAAGACTCTCCTCGGGGCGCGTCTTGCTTGGGCTTCTCTCATGGAGGCCCTCAGTCAGACCCAGTGTTGACATGTGTCAAGACGCTCCTCGGGGCGTGTCTTGCTGGGGCCTCTCTCTTGGAGGCGCTCAGTCAGACCCAGAGGTGACATGTGGCAAGACGCTCCTCGGGCCTCTCTCCTGCAGGCGCTCAGTCAGACCCAGTGTTGACATGTGGCAAGACGCTCCTCGGGGCGCATCTTGCTTGGGCTTCTCTCCTGGAGGCCCTCAGTCAGACCCAGTGTTGACATGTGGCAAGACGCTCCTCGGGGCGCGTCTTATTTGGGCCTCCCTCCTGGAGGCCCTCAGTCAGACCCAGTGTTGACATGTGGCAAGACGCTCCTCGGGGCGCGTCTTGCTTGGGCTTCTCTCCTGGAGGCCCTCAGTCAGACCCATTGTTGACATGTGGCAAGACGCTCCTCGGGGCACGTCTTGCTTGGGCCTCTCTCCTGGAGGTGCTCAGTCAGACCGAGTAGTGACATGTGGCAAGACGCTCCTCGGGGCGCGTCTTGCTTGGGCCTCTCTCCAGAAGGCCCTCAATCAGACCCAGTGTAAACACGAGGCAAGACGCTCCTCGGGGCGCGTCTTACTTGGGCCACTCTCCTGGAGGCGCTCAGTCAGACTGAGTAGTGACATTTGGCCTGACGCTCCTCGGGGCACGTGTTGCTTGGGCCTCTCTCCTGGAGGCGCTCAGTCAGACCAAGTGGTGACATGTGGCAAGACACTCCTCAGGGTGCGTCTTGCTTGGGCCTCTCTCCTGGAGGTCCTCTGTCAGACCCAGTGTTGACATGTGTCAAGACGCTCCTCGGGGCGCGTCTTGCTTGGGCTTCTCTCCTGGAGGCCCTCAGTCATACCCATTGTTGACATGTGGCAAGACGCTCCTCGGGGCGCGTCTTGCTTTGGCCTCTCTCCTGGAGGCGCTCAGTCAGACGGAGTGCTGACATGAGGCAAGACGCTCCTCGGGCCGCGTGTTGCTTGGGCTTCTCTCCTGGAGGCCCTCAGTCAGACCCATTGTTGACATGTTGCAAGACGCTCCTTTGGGCGCGTCTTGCTTGGGCCTCTCTCCTGGAGGCGCTCAGTCAGACCGAGTGCTGACATGTGTAAAGACGCTCCTCGGGGCGCGTCTTGCTTGGGCTTCTCTCCTGGAGGCGCTCAGAAAGACCCAGTGTTGACATGTGACAAGACGCTCCTCGGGGCGCGTCTTGCTTGGGCCTCTCTCCTGGAGGCGCTCAGTCAGACCCAGTGGTGACATGTGGCAAGACACTCCTCGGGGCGCGTCTTGCTTGGGCCTCTCTCCTGGAGGCCCTCTGTCAGACCCAGTGTTGGCATGTGGCAAGACGCTCCTCAGGGCGCGTCTTGGTTGGGTCTCTCTCCTGGAGGCGCTCAGTCAGACCCAGTGGTGACATGTGGCAAGACGCTCCTCGGGGCGCGTATTGCTTTGGCCTCTCTCCTGGATGCCCTCTGTCAGACCGAGTGTTGACATGTGGCAAGACTCTCCTCGGGGCGCGTCTTGCTTGGGCTTCTCTCATGGAGGCCCTCAGTCAGACCCAGTGTTGACATGTGTCAAGATGCTCCTCGGGGCGTGTCTTGCTTGGGCCTCTCTCCTGGAGGCGCTCAGTCAGACCCAGTGTTGACATGTGGCAAGACGCTCCTCGGGGCGCGTCTTGCTTTGGCTTCTCTCCTGGAGGCCCTTAGTCAGACCCATTGTTGACATGTGGCAAGACGCTCCTCGGGAAACGTCTTGCTTGGGCCTCTCTCCTGGAGGCGCTCAAACAGACCGAGTAGTGACATGTGGCAAGACGCTCCTCGGGGCGCGTATTGCTTTGGCCTCTCTCCTGGATGCCCTCTGTCAGACCGAGTGTTGACATGTGGCAAGACTCTCCTCGGGGCGCGTCTTAGTTGGGCTTCTCTCATGGAGGCCCTCAGTCAGACCCAGTGTTGACATGTGTCAAGACGCTCCTCGGGGCGTGTCTTGCTTGGGCCTCTCTCCTGGAGGCGCTCAGTCAGACCCAGTGTTGACATGTGGCAAGACGCTCCTCGGGGCGCGTCTTGCTTGGGCTTCTCTCCTGGAGGCCCTTAGTCAGACCCATTGTTGACATGTGGCAAGACGCTCCTCGGGGCACGTCTTGCTTGGGCCTCTCTCCTGGAGGCGCTCAAACAGACCGAGTAGTGACATGTGGCAAGACGCTCCTCGTGGCGCGTCTTAATGGGGCTTCTCTCATGGAGGCACTCAGTCAGACCCAGTGTTGACATGTGGCAAGACGCTCCTCGGGGCGCGTCTTGCTTGGACCTCTCTCCCTGAGGCGCTCAGTCAGACCGAGTAGTGACATGTGGCAAGATGCTCCTCGGGGCGCGTCTTGCTTGGACCTCTCTCCCTGAGGCGCTCAGTCAGACCCAGTGTTGACATTTGGCAAGAAGCTCCTCGGGGCGCGTCTTGCTTTGTCTTCTCTCCTGGAGGCCTTCAGTCAGACCCATTGTTCACATGTGGCAAGACGCTCCTCGGGGCGCGTCTTGCTTTGGCCTTTCTCCTGGAGGCGCTCAGTCCGACCGAGTGCTGACATGTGGCAAGACGCTCCTCGGGCCGCGTGTTGCTTGGGCTTCTCTCCTGGAGGCCCTCAGTCAGACCCATTGTTGACATGTTGCAAGACGCTCCTTTGGGCGCGTCTTGCTTTTGGCCTCTCTCCTGGAGGCGCTCAGTCAGACCGAGTGCTGACATGTGGAAAGACGCTCCTCGGGGCGCGTCTTACTTGGGCTTCTCTCCTGGAGGCGCTCAGAAAGACCCAGTGTTGACATGTGACAAGACGCTCCTCGGGGCGCGTCTTGCTTGGGCCTCTCTCCTGGAGGCGCTCAGTCAGACCCAGTGGTGACATGTGGCAAGACACTCCTCGGGGCGCGTCTTGCTTGGGCCTCTCTCCTGGAGGCCCTCTGTCAGACCCAGTGTTGGCATGTGGCAAGACGCTCCTCAGGGCGCGTCTTGGTTGGGCCTCTCTCCTGGAGGCGCTCAGTCAGACCCAGTGGTGACATGTGGCAAGACGCTCCTCGGGGCGTGTATTGCTTGGGCCTCTCTCCTGGATGCCCTCTGTCAGACCGAGTGTTGACATGTGGCAAGAAGCTCCTCGGGGCGCGTCTTGCTTGGGCTTCTCTCATGGAGGCCCTCAGTCAGACCCAGTGTTGACATGTGTCAAGACGCTCCTCGGGGCGTGTCTTGCCTGGGCCTCTCTCCTGGAGGCGCTCAGTCAGACCCAGTGTTGACATGTGGCAAGACGCTCCTCGGGGCGCGTCTTGCTTGGGCTTCTCTCCTGGAGGCCCTCAGTCAGACCCATTGTTGACATGTGGCAAGACGCTCCTCGGGGCACGTCTTGCTTGGGCCTCTCTCCTGGAGGCGCTCAAACAGACTGAGTAGTGACATGTGGCAAGACGCTCCTCGGGGCGCGTCTTGCTGGGGCTTCTCTCATGGAGGCACTCAGTCAGACCCAGTGTTGACATGTGGCAAGACGCTCCTCGGGGCGCGTCTTGCTTGGACCTCTCTCCCTGAGGCGCTCAGTCAGACCGAGTAGTGACATGTGGCAAGACGCTCCTCGGGGCGCGCCTTGCTTGGACCTCTCTCCCTGAGGCGCTCTGTCCGACCCAGTGTTGACATTTGGCAAGACACTCCTCGGGGCGCGTCTTGCTTGGGCCTCTCTCATGAAGGCCCTCTGTCAGACCCAGTGTTGACATGTGTCAACACGCTCCTCTGGGGGCGTCTTGCTTTGGCCTCTCTCCTGGAGGCGCTCAGTCAGACCGAGTGCTGACACGTGGCAAGAAGCTCCTCGGGGCGCGTCTTGCTTGGGCTTCTGTCCTGGAGGCCCTCAGTAAGAACCATTGTTCACATGTGGCAAGACGCTCCTCGGGGCACGTCTTGCTTGGGCCTCTCTCCAGAAGGCCCTCAATCAGACTCAGTGTTGACACGTGGCAAGACGCTCCTCGGGGCGCGTCTTGCTTGGGCCTCTCTCCTGGAGGTGCTCAGTCAGACTGAGTAGTGACATGTGGCCTGACGCTCCTCGGGGCGCGTGTTTCTTGGGCCTCTCTCCTGGAGGCGCTCAGTCAGACCAAGTGGTGACATGTGGCAAGACACCCCTCGGGGTGCGTCTTGCTTGGGCCTCTCTCCTGGAGGCCCTCTGTCAGACCCAGTGTTGATATGTTGCAAGACACTCCTCGGAGCGCGTCTTGCTTGTGCCTCTCTCATGGAGGCCCTCTGTCAGACCCACTGTTGACATGTGTCAAGACGCTCCTCGGGGCGCGTCTTGCTTTGGCCTCTCTCCTGGAGGCGCTCAGTCAGACCGAGTGCTGAGTACTGTGGCAAGAAGCTCCTCGGGACGCGTCTTGCTTGGGCTTCTCTCCTGGAGGCCCTCAGTAAGACCCATTGTTGACATGTGGCAAGACGCTCCTTGGGGCGCGTCTTGCTTGGGCCTCTCTCCTGGAGGCGCTCAGTCAGACTGAGTAGTGACATGTGGCCTGAGGCTCCTCGGGGCGCGTGTTCCTTGGGCCTCTCTCCTGGAGGCGCTCAGTCAGACCAAGTGGTGACATGTGGCAAGACGCTCCTCGGGGCGCGTCTTGCTTGGGCCTCTCTCCAGAAGGCCCTCAATCAGACCCAGTGTTGACACGTGGCAAGACGCTCCTCGGGGCGCGTCTTGCTTGGGCCTCTCTCCTGGAGGCGCTCAGTCAGACTGAGTAGTGACATGTGGCCTGACGCTCCTCGGGGCGCGTGTTGCTTGGGCCTCTCTCCTGGAGGCGCTCAGTCAGATTAAGTGGTGACATGTGGCAAGACACTCCTCGGGGATCGTCTTGCTTGGGCCTCTCTCCTGGAGGCCCTCTGTCAGACCCAGTGTTGACATGTGGCAAGACACTCCTCGGGGCGCGTCTTGCTTGGGCCTCTCTCATGGAGGCCCTCTGTCAGACCCAGTGTTGACATGTGTCAAGACGCTCCTCGGGGCGCGTCTTGCTTTGGACTCTCTCCTGGAGGCGCTCAGTCAGACCGAGTGCTGACATGTGGCAAGAAGCTCCTCGGGGCGCGTCTTGCTTGGGCTTCTCTCCTGGAGGCCCTCAGTAAGACCCATTGTTGACATGTGGCAAGACGCTCCTCGGGGCGCGTCTTGCTTGGGCCTCTCTCCTGGAGGCGCTCAGTCAGACTGAGTAGTGTCATGTGGCCTGACGCTCCTCGGGGCGCGTGTTGCTTGGGCTTCTCTCCTGGAGGCGCTCAGTCAGACCAAGTGGTGACATGTGGCAAGACACTCCTCGGGGCGCGTCTTGCTTGGGCCTCTCTCCTGGAGGCCCTCTGTCAGACCCAGTGTTGACATGTGTCAAGACGCTCCTCGGGGCACGTCTTGCTTGGGCTTCTCTCCTGGAGGCCCTCAGTCAGACCCATTGTTGACATGTGGCAAGACGCTCCTCGGGGCGCGTCTTGCTTGGGCCTCTCTCCTGGAGGCGCTCAGTCAGACCGAGTGCTGACATGTGGCAAGACGCTCCTCGGGCCGCGTGTTGCTTGGGCTTCTCTCCTGGAGGCCCTCAGTGAGACCCATTGTTGACATGTGGCAAGACGCTCCTCGGGGCGCGTCTTGCTTGGGCCTCTCTCCTGGAGGCGCTCAGTCAGACCGAGTGCTGACATGTGGCAAGACGCTCCTCGGGCCGCGTGTTGCTTGGGCTTTTCTCCTGGAGGCGCTCAGAAAGACCCAGTGTTGACATGTGACAAGACGCTCCTCGGGGCGCGTCTTGCTTGGGCCTCTCTCCTGGAGGCGCTCAGTCAGAACCAGAGGTGACATGTGGGATGACGCTCCTCGGGGCGCGTCTTGCTGGGGCCTCTCTCCTGGAGGCGCTCAGTCAGACACAGTGGTGACATGTGGCAAGACACTCCTCGGGGTGCGTCTTGCTTGGGGCTCTCTCCTGGAGGCCCTCTGTCAGACCCAGTGTTGACATGTGTCAAGACGCTCCTCGGGGCGCGTCTTGCTTGGGCTTCTCTCCTGGAGGCCCTCAGTCAGACCCAGTGTTGACATGTGGCAAGACGCTCCTCCGGGCGCATCTTGCTTGGGCCTCTCTCCTGGAGGCCCTCAGTGTGACCCATTGTTGACATGTGGCAAGACGCTCCTCGGGGCGCGTCTTGCTTGGGCCTCTCTCCTGGAGGCGCTCAGTCAGACCGAGTGCTGACATAAGGCAAGACGCTCCTCGGAGCGCGTCTTGCTGGGGCCTCTCTCCTGGAGGCGCTCAGTCAGACCCAGTGCTGACATGTGGCAAGACGATCCTCGGGGCGCATCTTGCTTGGGCCTCTCTCCTGGAGGCGCTCAGTCAGACCCAGTGGTGACACGTGGAAAGACGCTCCTCGGGGCGCGTCTTGCTTGGGCCTCTCTCCTGGAGGCGGTCAGTCAGACCCAGTGTTGACACGTGGCAAGACGCTCCTCGGGGCACGTCTTGCTTGGGCCTCTCTTCTGGAGGCGCTCAGTCAGACCCAGTGTTGGCATGTGGCAAGACACTCCTCGGGGCGCGTCTTGGTTGGGCCTCTTTCCTGGAGGCGCTCATTCAGACCCAGTGGTGACATGTGGCAAGACGCTCCTCGGGGCGCGTATTGCTTGGGCCTCTCTCCTGAATGCCCTCTGTCAGACCTTGTGTTGACATGTGGCAAGACTCTCATCGGGGCGCGTCTTGCTTGGGCTTCTCTCATGGAGGCCCTCAGTCCGACCCCGTGTTGACATGTGTCAAGACGCTCCTCGGGGCGTGTCTTGCTTGGGCCTCTCTCCAGAAGGCCCTCAATCAGACCCAGTGTTGACACGTGGCAAGACGCTCCTCGGGGCGCGTCTTGCTTGGGCCTCTCTCCTGGAGGTGCTCAGTCAGACTGAGTAGTGACATGTGGCCTGACGCTCCTCGGGGCGCGTGTTGCTTGGGCCTCACTCCTGGAGGCGCTCAGTCAGACCAAGTGGTGACATGTGGCAAGACACTCCTCGGGGCGCGTCTTGCTTGGGCCTCTCTCCTGGAGGCCCTCTGTGAGACCCAGTGTTGATATGTTGCAAGACGCTCCTTGGGGCGCATCTTGCTTGGGCCTCTCTCATGGAGGCCCTCTGTCAGACCCAGTGTTGACATGTGTCAAGACGCTCCTCGGGGCGCGTCTTGCTTTGGCCTCTCTCCTGGAGGCGCTCAGTCAGACCGAGTGCTGAGTACTGTGGCAAGAAGCTCCTCGGGGCGTGTCTTGCTTGGGCTTCTCTCCTGGAGGCCATCAGTAAGACCCATTGTTAACATGTGGCAAGACACTCCTTGGGGCGCGTCTTGCTTGGGCCTCTCTCCTGGAGGCGCTCAGTCAGACTGAGTAGTGACATGTGGCCTGAGGCTCCTCGGCGAGCGTATTCCTTGGGCCTCTCTCCTGGAGGCGCTCAGTCAGACCAAGTGGTGACATGTGGCAAGACGCTCCTCGGGGCGCGTCTTGCTTGGGCCTCTCTCCAGAAGGCCCTCAATCAGACCCAGTGTTGACACGTGGCTAGACGCTCCTCGGGGCGCGTCTTGCTTGGGCCTCTCTCCTGGAGGCGCTCAGTCAGACTGAGTAGAGACATGTGGCCTGACGCTCCTCGGGGCGCGTGTAGCTTGGGCCTCTCTCCTGGAGGCGCTCAGTCAGACCAAGTGGTGACATGTGGCAAGACACTCCTCGGGGCTCGTCTTGCTTGGGCCTCTCTCCTGGAGGCCCTCTGTCAGACCCAGTGTTGACATGTGGCAAGACACTCCTCGGGGCGCGTCTTGCTTGGGCCTCTCTCATGGAGGCCCTCTGTCAGACCCAGTGTTGACATGTGTCAAGACGCTCCTCGGGGCGCGTCTTGCTTTGGACTCTCTCCTGGAGGTGCTCAGTCAGACCGAGTGCTGACATGTGGCAAGAAGCTCCTCGGGGCACGTCTTGCTTGGGCTTTTCTCCTGGAGGCCCTCAGTAAGACCCATTGTTGACATGTGGCAAGACGCTCCTCGGGGCGCGTCTTGCTTGGGCCTCTCTTCTGGAGGCGCTCAGTCAGACCCAGTGCTGGCATGTGGCAAGACACTCCTCGGGGCGCGTCTTGGTTGGGCCTCTTTCCTGGAGGCGCTCATTCAGACCCAGTGGTGACATGTGGCAAGACGCTCCTCGGGGCGCGTATTGCTTGGGCCTCTCTCCTGAATGCCCTCTGTCAGACCTTGTGTTGACATGTGGCAAGACTCTCATCGGGGCGCGTCTTGCTTGGGCTTCTCTCATGGAGGCCCTCAGTCCGACCCCGTGTTGACATGTGTCAAGACGCTCCTCGGGGCGTGTCTTGCTTGGGCCTCTCTCCAGAAGGCCCTCAATCAGACCCAGTGTTGACACGTGGCAAGACGCTCCTCGGGGCGCGTCTTGCTTGGGCCTCTCTCCTGGAGGTGCTCAGTCAGACTGAGTAGTGACATGTGGCCTGACGCTCCTCGGGGCGCGTGTTGCTTGGGCCTCTCTCCTGGAGGCGCTCAGTCAGACCAAGTGGTGACATGTGGCAAGACACTCCTGGGCCGCGTCTTGCATGGGCCTCTCTCCTGGAGGCCCTCTGTGAGACCCAGTGTTGATATGTTGCAAGACGCTCCTTGGGGCGCGTCTTGCTTGGGCCTCTCTCATGGAGGCCCTCTGTCAGACCCAGTGTTGACCTGTGTCAAGACGCTCCTCGGGGCGCGTCTTGCTTTGGCCTCTCTCCTGGAGGCGCTCAGTCAGACCGAGTGCTGAGTACTGTGGCAAGAAGCTCCTCGGGGCGTGTCTTGCTTGGGCTTCTCTCCTGGAGGCCCTCAGTAAGACCCATTGTTAACATGTGGCAAGACGCTCCTTGGGGCGCGTCTTGCTTGGGCCTCTCTCCTGGAGGCGCTCAGTCAGACTGAGTAGTGACATGTGGCCTGAGGCTCCTCGGCGTGCGTGTTCCTTGGGCCTCTCTCCTGGAGGCGCTCAGTCAGACCAAGTGGTGACATGTGGCAAGACGCTCCTCGGGGCGCGTCTTGCTTGGGCCTCTCTCCAGAAGGCCCTCAATCAGACCCAGTGTTGACACGTGGCAAGACGCTCCTCGGGGCGCGTCTTGCTTGGGCCTCTCTCCTGGAGGCGCTCAGTCAGACTGAGTAGTGACATGTGGCCTGACGCTCCTCGGGGCGCGTGTAGCTTGGGCCTCTCTCCTGGAGGCGCTCAGTCAGACCAAGTGGTGACATGTGGCAAGACACTCCTCGGGGCTCGTCTTGCTTGGGCCTCTCTCCTGGAGGCCCTCTGTCAGACCCAGTGTTGACATGTGGCAAGACACTCCTCGGGGCGCGTCTTGCTTGGGCCTCTCTCATGGAGGCCCTCTGTCAGACCCAGTGTTGACATGTGTCAAGACGCTCCTCGGGGCGCGTCTTGCTTTGGACTCTCTCCTGGAGGCGCTCAGTCAGACCGAGTATTGACATGTGGCAAGAAGCTCCTCGGGGCACGTCTTGCTTGGGCTTCTCTCCTGGAGGCCCTCAGTAAGACCCATTGTTGACATGTGGCAAGACGCTCCTCGGGGCGCGTCTTGCTTGGGCCTCTCTCCTGGAGGCGCTCAGTCAGAATGAGTAGTGTCATGTGGCCTGACGCTCCTCGGGGCGCGTGTTGCTTGGGCTTCTCTCCTGGAGGGGCTCAGTCAGACCAAGTGGTGACATGTGGCAAGACACTCCTCGGGGCGCGTCTTGCTTGGGCCTCTCTCCTGGAGGCCCTCTGTCAGACCCAGTGTTGACATGTGTCAAGACGCTCCTCGGGGCGCGTCTTGCTTGGGCTTCTCTCCTGGAGGCCCTCAGTCAGACCCATTGTTGACATGTGGCAAGACGCTCCTCGGGGCGCGTCTTGCTTGGGCCTCTCTCCTGGAGGCGCTCAGTCAGACCGAGTGCTGACAGTGACAAGACGCTCCTCGGGCCGCGTGTTGCTTGGGCTTCTCTCCTGGAGGCCCTCAGTCAGACCCATTGTTGACATGTGTCAAGACGCTCCTCGGGGCGCGTCTTGCTTTGGACTCTCTCCTGGAGGCGCTCAGTCAGACCGAGTATTGACATGTGGCAAGAAGCTCCTCGGGGCACGTCTTGCTTGGGCTTCTCTCCTGGAGGCCCTCAGTAAGACCCATTGTTGACATGTGGCAAGACGCTCCTCGGGGCGCGTCTTGCTTGGGCCTCTCTCCTGGAGGCGCTCAGTCAGAATGAGTAGTGTCATGTGGCCTGACGCTCCTCGGGGCGCGTGTTGCTTGGGCTTCTCTCCTGGAGGGGCTCAGTCAGACCAAGTGGTGACATGTGGCAAGACACTCCTCGGGGCGCGTCTTGCTTGGGCCTCTCTCCTGGAGGCCCTCTGTCAGACCCAGTGTTGACATGTGTCAAGACGCTCCTCGGGGCGCGTCTTGCTTGGGCTTCTCTCCTGGAGGCCCTCAGTCAGACCCATTGTTGACATGTGGCAAGACGCTCCTCGGGGCGCGTCTTGCTGGGGCTTCTCTCATGGAGGCACTCAGTCAGACCCAGTGTTGACATGTGGCAAGACGCTCCTCGGGGCACGTCTTGCTTGGGCCTCTCTCCTGGAGGCGCTCAGTCAGACCCAGAGGAGACATGTGTCAAGATGCTCCTCGGGGCGCGTCTTGCTTGGGCCTCTCTCCTAAGGCGCTCAGTCAGACCCAGTGTTCACATGTGGCAAGACGCTCCTCGGGGCGCTTCTTGCTTGGGCCTCTCTCCTGGAGGCGCTCAGTCAGACCCAGTGTTGACATGTGGCAAGACGCTGCTCGGGGCACGTCTTGCTTGGGCCTCTCTCCTGGAGGCGCTCAGTCAGACCGAGTAGTGACATGTGGCCTGACGCTCCTCGGGGCGCGTGTTAATTGGGCTTCTCTCCTGGAGGCCCTCTGTCAGACCCAGTGTTGACATGTGTCAAGACGCTCCTCGGGGCGCGTCTTGCTTGGGCCTCTCTCCTGGAGGCGCTCAGTCAGACCGAGTGCTGACATGTGGCAAGACGCTCCTCGGGCCGCGTGTTGCTTGGGCTTCTCTCCTGGAGGCCCTCAGTCAGACCCATTGTTGACATGTGGCAAGACGCTCCTCGGGGCGCGTCTTGCTTGGGCCTCTCTCCTGGAGGCGCTCAGTCAGACCGAGTGCTGACATGTGGCAAGACGCTCCTCGGGCCGCGTGTTGCTAGGGCTTTTCTCCTGGAGGCACTCAGAAAGACCCAGTGTTGACATGTGACAAGACGCTCCTCGGGGCGCGTCTTGCTTGGGCCTCTCTCCTGGAGGCGCTCAGTCAGAACCAGAGGTGACATGTGGGATGACGCTCCTCGGGGCGCGTCTTGCTGGGGCCTCTCTCCTGGAGGCGCTCAGTCAGACACAGTGGTGACATGTGGCAAGAAACTCCTCGGGGTGCGTCTTGCTTGGGGCTCTCTCCTGGAGGCCCTCTGTCAGACCCAGTGTTGACATGTGTCAAGACGCTCCTCGGGGCGCGTCTTGCTTGGGCTTCTCTCCTGGAGGCCCTCAGTCAGACCCATTGTTGACATGTGGCAAGACGCTCCTCGGGGCGCGTCTTGCCTGGGCTTCTCTCCTGGAGGCGCTCAGACAGACCCAGTGTTGACATGTGACAAGACGCTCCTCGGGGCGCGTCTTGCTTGGGCCTCTCTCCTGGAGGCGCTCAGTCAGAAAGAGTGCTGACATGTGGCAAGACGCTCCTCGGGCCGCGTGTTGCTTGGGCTTCTCTCCTGGAGGCCCTCAGTCAGACCCATTGTTGACATGTGGCAAGACGCTCCTCGGGGCACGTCTTGCTTGGGCCTCTCTCCTGGAGGCGCTCAAACAGACCGAGTAGTGACATGTGGCAAGACGCTCCTTGGGGCGCGTATTGCTTTGGCCTCTCTCCTGGATGCCCTCTGTCAGACCGAGTGTTGACATGTGGCAAGACTCTCCTCGGGGCGCGTCTTGCTTGGGCTTCTCTCATGGAGGCCCTCAGTCAGACCCAGTGTTGACATGTGTCAAGACGCTCCTCGGGGCGTGTCTTGCTTGGGCCTCTCTCCTGGAGGCGCTCAGTCAGACCCAGTGTTGACTTGTGGCAAGACGCTCCTCGGGGCGCGTCTTGCTTGGGCTTCTCTCCTGGAGGCCCTTAGTCAGACCCATTGTTGACATGTGGCAAGACGCTCCTCGGGGCACGTCTTGCTTGGGCCTCTCTCCTGGAGGCGCTCAAACAGACCGAGTAGTGACATGTGGCAAGACGCTCCTCGTGGCGCGTCTTAATGGGGCTTCTCTCATGGAGGCACTCAGTCAGACCCAGTGTTGACATGTGGCAAGACGCTCCTCGGGGCGCGTCTTGCTTGGACCTCTCTCCCTGAGGCTCTCAGTCAGACCGAGTAGTGACATGTGGCAAGATGCTCCTCGGGGCGCGTCTTGCTTGGACCTCTCTCCCTGAGGCGCTCAGTCAGACCCAGTGTTGACATTTGGCAAGAAGCTCCTTGGGGCGCGTCTTGCTTTGTCTTCTCTCCTGGAGGCCTTCAGTCAGACCCATTGTTCACATGTGGCAAGACGCTCCTCGGGGCGCGTCTTGCTTGGGCCTCTCTCCTGGAGGCGCTCAGTCAGACCGAGTGCTGACATGTGGCAAGACGCTCCTCGGGCCGCGTGTTGCTAGGGCTTTTCTCCTGGAGGCACTCAGAAAGACCCAGTGTTGACATGTGACAAGACGCTCCTCGGGGCGCGTCTTGCTTGGGCCTCTCTCCTGGAGGCGCTCAGTCAGAACCAGAGGTGACATGTGGGATGACGCTCCTCGGGGCGCGTCTTGCTGGGGCCTCTCTCCTGGAGGCGCTCAGTCAGACACAGTGGTGACATGTGGCAAGAAACTCCTCGGGGTGCGTCTTGCTTGGGGCTCTCTCCTGGAGGCCCTCTGTCAGACCCAGTGTTGACATGTGTCAAGATGCTCCTTGGGGCGCGTCTTGCTTGGGCTTCTCTCCTGGAGGCCCTCAGTCAGACCCATTGTTGACATGTGGCAAGACGCTCCTCGGGGCGCGTCTTGCTTGGGCTTCTCTCCTGGAGGCGCTCAGACAGACCCAGTGTTGACCTGTGACAAGATGCTCCTCGGGGCGCGTCTTGCTTGGGCCTCTCTCCTGGAGGCGCTCAGTCAGACCGAGTGCTGACATGTGGCAAGACGCTCCTCGGGCCGCATGTTGCTTGGGCTTCTCTCCTGGAGGCCCTCAGTCAGACCCATTGTTGACATGTGGCAAGACGCTCCTCGGGGCACGTCTTGCTTTGGCCTCTCTCCTGGATGCCCTCTGTCAGACCGAGTGTTGACATGTGGCAAGACTCTCCTCGGGGCGCGTCTTGCTTGGGCTTCTCTCATGGAGGCCCTCAGTCAGACCCAGTGTTGACATGTGTCAAGACGCTCCTCGGGGCGTGTCTTGCTTGGGCCTCTCTCCTGGAGGCGCTCAGTCAGACCCAGTGTTGACATGTGACAAGACGCTCCTCAGGGCGCGTCTTGCTTGGGCTTCTCTCCTGGAGGCCCTTAGTCAGACCCATTGTTGACATGTGGCAAGACGCTCCTCGGGGCACGTCTTGCTTGGGCCTCTCTCCTGGAGGCGCTCAAACAGACCGAGTAGTGACATGTGGCAAGACGCTCCTCGTGGCGCGTCTTAATGGGGCTTCTCTCATGGAGGCACTCAGTCAGACCCAGTGTTGACATGTGGCAAGATGCTCCTCGGGGCGCGTCTTGCTTGGACCTCTCTCCCTGAGGCGCTCAGTCAGACCGAGTAGTGACATGTGGCAAGATGCTCCTCGGGGCGCGTCTTGCTTGGACCTCTCTCCCTGAGGCGCTCAGTCAGACCCAGTGTTGACATTTGGCAAGAAGCTCCTTGGGGCGCGTCTTGCTTTGTCTTCTCTCCTGGAGGCCTTCAGTCAGACCCATTGTTCACATGTGGCAAGACGCTCCTCGGGGCGCGTCTTGCTTTGGCCTCTCTCCTGGAGGCGCTCAGTCCGACCGAGTGCTGACATGTGGCAAGACGCTCCTCGGGCCGCGTGTTGCTTGGGCTTCTCTCCTGGAGGCCCTCAGTCAGACCCATTGTTGACATGTTGCAAGACGCTCCTTTGGGCGAGTCTTGCTTTTGGCCTCTCTCCTGGAGGCGCTCAGTCAGACCGAGTGCTGACATGTGGAAAGACGCTCCTCGGGGCGCGTCTTACTTGGGCTTCTCTCCTGGAGGCGCTCAGAAAGACCCAGTGTTGAAATGTGACAAGACGCTCCTCGGGGCGCGTCTTGCTTGGGCCTCTCTCCTGGAGGCGCTCAGTCAGACCCAGTGGTGACATGTGGCAAGACACTCCTCGGGGCGCGTCTTGCTTGGGCCTCTCTCCTGGAGGCCCTCTGTCAGACCCAGTGTTGGCATGTGGCAAGACGCTCCTCAGGGCGCGTCTTGGTTGGGCCTCTCTCCTGGAGGCGCTCAGTCAGACCCAGTGGTGACATGTGGCAAGACGCTCCTCGGGGCGTGTATTGCTTGGGCCTCTCTCCTGGATGCCCTCTGTCAGACCGAGTGTTGACATGTGGCAAGAAGCTCCTCGGGGCGCGTCTTGCTTGGGCTTCTCTCATGGAGGCCCTCAGTCAGACCCAGTGTTGACATGTGTCAAGACGCTCCTCGGGGCGTGTCTTGCCTGGGCCTCTCTCCTGGAGGCGCTCAGTCAGACCCAGTGTTGGCATGTGGCAAGACGCTCCTCGGGGCGCGTCTTGCTTGGGCTTCTCTCCTGGAGGCCCTCAGTCAGACCCATTGTTGACATGTGGCAAGACGCTCCTCGGGGCACGTCTTGCTTGGGCTTCTCTCCTGGAGGCGCTCAAACAGACTGAGTAGTGACATGTGGCAAGACGCTCCTCGGGGCGCGTCGTGCTGGGGCTTCTCTCATGGAGGCACTCAGTCAGACCTTGTGTTGACATGTGGCAAGACTCTCATCGGGGCGCGTCTTGCTTGGGCTTCTCTCATGGAGGCCCTCAGTCCGACCCCGTGTTGACATGTGTCAAGACGCTCCTCGGGGCGTGTCTTGCTTGGGCCTCTCTCCAGAAGGCCCTCAATCAGACCCAGTGTTGACACGTGGCAAGACGCTCCTCGGGGCGCGTCTTGCTTGGGCCTCTCTCCTGGAGGTGCTCAGTCAGACTGAGTAGTGACATGTGGCCTGACGCTCCTCGGGGCGCGTGTTGCTTGGGCCTCTCTCCTGGAGGCGCTCAGTCAGACCAAGTGGTGACATGTGGCAAGACACTCCTGGGGCGCGTCTTGCTTGGGCCTCTCTCCTGGAGGCCCTCTGTGAGACCCAGTGTTGATATGTTGCAAGACGCTCCTTGGGGCGCGTCTTGCTTGGGCCTCTCTCATGGAGGCCCTCATTCAGACCCAGTGTTGACATGTGTCAAAACGCTCCTCGGGGCGCGTCTTGCTTTGGCCTCTCTCCTGGAGGCGCTCAGTCAGACCGAGTGCTGAGTACTGTGGCAAGAAGCTCCTCGGGGCGTGTCTTGCTTGGGCTTCTCTCCTGGAGGCCCTCAGTAAGACCCATTGTTAACATGTGGCAAGACGCTCCTTGGGGCGCGTCTTGCTTGGGCCTCTCTCCTGGAGGCGCTCAGTCAGACTGAGTAGTGACATGTGGCCTGAGGCTCCTCGGCGAGCGTGTTCCTTGGGCCTCTCTCCTGGAGGCGCTCAGTCAGACCAAGTGGTGACATGTGGCAAGACGCTCCTCGGGGCGCGTCTTGCTTGGGCCTCTCTCCAGAAGGCCCTCAATCATACCCAGTGTTGACACGTGGCAAGACGCTCCTCGGGGCGCGTCTTGCTTGGGCCTCTCTCCTGGAGGCGCTCAGTCAGACTGAGTAGTGACATGTGGCCTGACGCTCCTCGGGGCGCGTGTAGCTTGGGCCTCTCTCCTGGAGGCGCTCAGTCAGACCAAGTGGTGACATGTGGCAAGACACTCCTCGGGGCTCGTCTTGCTTGGGCCTCTCTCCTGGAGGCCCTCTGTCAGACCCAGTGTTGACATGTGGCAAGACACTCCTCGGGGCGCGTCTTGCTTGGGCCTCTCTCATGGAGGCCCTCTGTCAGACCCAGTGTTGACATGTGTCAAGACGCTCCTCGGGGCGCATCTTGCTTTGGACTCTCTCCTGGAGGCGCTCAGTCAGACCGAGTGCTGACATGTGGCAAGAAGCTCCTCGGGGCACGTCTTGCTTGGGCTTCTCTCCTGGAGGCCCTCAGTAAGACCCATTGTTGACATGTGGCAAGACGCTCCTCGGGGCGCGTCTTGCTTGGGCCTCTCTCCTGGAGGCGCTCAGTCAGAATGAGTAGTGTCATGTGGCCTGACGCTCCTCGGGGCGTGTGTTGCTTGGGCTTCTCTCCTGGAGGGGCTCAGTCAGACCAAGTGGTGACATGTGGCAAGACACTCCTCGGGGCGCGTCTTGCTTGGGCCTCTCTCCTGGAGGCCCTCTGTCAGACCCAGTGTTGACATGTGTCAAGACGCTCCTCGGGGCGCGTCTTGCTTGGGCTTCTCTCCTGGAGGCCCTCAGTCAGACCCATTGTTGACATGTGGCAAGACGCTCCTCGGGGCGCGTCTTGCTTGGGCCTCTCTCCTGGAGGCGCTCAGTCAGACCGAGTGCTGACATGTGGCAAGACGCTCCTCGGGCCGCGTGTTGCTTGGGCTTCTCTCCTGGAGGCCCTCAGTCAGACCCATTGTTGACATGTGGCAAGACGCTACTCGGGGCGCGTCTTGCTTGGGCCTCTTCGGGGCGTGTCTTGCTTGGGCCTCTCTCCTTGAGGCGCTCAGTCAGACCCAGTGTTGACATGTGGCAAGACGCTCCTCGGGGCGCTTCTTGCTTGGGCTTCTCTCCTGGAGGCCCTCAGTAAGACCAATTGTTGACATGTGGCAAGACGCTCCTTGGGGCACGTCTTGCTTGGGCCTCTCTCCTGGAGGCGCTCAGTCAGACCGAGTAGTGACATGTGACAAGACGCTCCTCGGGGCGTGTCTTGCTTGGGCCTCTCTCCTGGAGGCGCTCAGTCAGACCCAGTGTTGACATGTGGCAAGACGCTCCTCGGGGCGCGTCTTGCTGGGGCTTCTCTCATGGAGGCACTCAGTCAGACCCAGTGTTGACATGTGGCAAGACGCTCCTCGGGGCACGTCTTGCTTGGGCCTCTCTCCTGGAGGCGCTCAGTCAGACCCAGAGGAGACATGTGTCAAGATGCTCCTCGGGGCGCGTCTTGCTTGGGCCTCTCTCCTGGAGGCGCTCAGTCAGACCCAGTGTTCACATGTGGCAAGACGCTCCTCGGGGCGCTTCTTGCTTGGGCCTCTCTCCTGGAGGCGCTCAGTCAGACCCAGTGTTGACATGTGGCAAGACGCTGCTCGGGGCACGTCCTGCTTGGGCCTCTCTCCTGGAGGCGCTCAGTCAGACCGAGTAGGGACATGTGGCCTGACGCTCCTCGGGGCGCGTGTTGCTTGGGCCTCTCTCCTGGAGGCGCTCAGTCAGACCAAGTGGTGACATGTGGCAAGACACTCCTCGGGGCTCGTCTTGCTTGGGCCTCTCTCCTGGAGGCCCTCTGTCAGACCCAGTGTTGACATTTGGCAAGACACTCCTCGGGGCGCGTCTTGCTTGGGCCTCTCTCATGGAGGCCCTCTGTCAGACCCAGTGTTGACATGTGTCAAGACGCTCATCGGGGCGCGTCTTGCTTTGGACTCTCTCCTGGAGGCGCTCAGTCAGACCGAGTGCTGACATGTGGCAAGAAGCTCCTCGGGGCGCGTCTTGCTTGGGCTTCTCTCCTGGAGGCCCTCAGTAAGACCCATTGTTGACATGTGGCAAGACGCTCCTCGGGGCGCGTCTTGCTTGGGCCTCTCTCCTGGAGGCGCTCAGTCAGACTGAGTAGTGTCATGTGGCCTGACGCTCCTCGGGGCGCGTGTTAATTGGGCTTCTCTCCTGGAGGCCCTCTGTCAGACCCAGTGTTGACATGTGTCAAGACGTTCCTCGGGGCGCGTCTTGCTTGGGCCTCTCTCCTGGAGGCGCTCAGTCAGACCGAGTGCTGACATGTGGCAAGACGCTCCTCGGGCCGCGTGTTGCTTGGGCTTCTCTCCTGGAGGCCCTCAGTCAGACCCATTGTTGACATGTGGCAAGACGCTCCTCGGGGCGCGTCTTGCTTGGGTCTCTCTCCTGGAGGCGCTCAGTCAGACCGAGTGCTGACATGTGGCAAGACGCTCCTCGGGCCGCGTGTTGCTAGGGCTTTTCTCCTGGAGGCACTCAGAAAGACCCAGTGTTGACATGTGACAAGACGCTCCTCGGGGCGCGTCTTGCTTGGGCCTCTCTCCTGGAGGCGCTCAGTCAGAACCAGAGGTGACATGTGGGATGACGCTCCTCGGGGCGCGTCTTGCTGGGGCCTCTCTCCTGGAGGCGCTCAGTCAGACACAGTGGTGACATGTGGCAAGAAACTCCTCGGGGTGCGTCTTGCTTGGGGCTCTCTCCTGGAGGCCCTCTGTCAGACCCAGTGTTGACATGTTTCAAGACGCTCCTTGGGGCGCGTCTTGCTTGGGCTTCTCTCCTGGAGGCCCTCAGTCAGACCCATTGTTGACATGTGGCAAGACGCTCCTCGGGGCGCGTCTTGCTTGGGCTTCTCTCCTGGAGGCGCTCAGACAGACCCAGTGTTGACATGTGACAAGACGTTCCTCGGGGCGCGTCTTGCTTGGGC
This sequence comes from Nothobranchius furzeri, assembly GCF_043380555.1. Lineage (NCBI taxonomy): Eukaryota > Metazoa > Chordata > Actinopteri > Cyprinodontiformes > Nothobranchiidae > Nothobranchius > Nothobranchius furzeri. The sequence continues at coordinate 24,200,264 of NC_091744.1, read as the reverse complement.
CTCTCTCCTGGAGGCGCTCAGTCAGACCGAGTGCTGACATGTGGCAAGACGCTCCTCGGGCCGCGTGTTGCTTGGGCTTCTCTCCTGGAGGCCCTCAGTCAGACCCATTGTTGACATGTGGCAAGACGCTCCTCGGGGCACGTCTTGCTTTGGCCTCTCTCCTGGAGGCGCTCAAACAGACCGAGTAGTGACATGTGGCAAGACGCTCCTCGGGGCGCGTATTGCTTTGGCCTCTCTCCTGGATGCCCTCTGTCAGACCGAGTGTTGACATGTGGCAAGACTCTCCTCGGGGGGCGTCTTGCTTGGGCTTCTCTCATGGAGGCCCTCAGTCAGACCCAGTGTTGACATGTGTCAAGACGCTCCTCGGGGCGTGTCTTGCTTGGGCCTCTCTCCTGGAGGCGCTCAGTCAGACCCAGTGTTGACATGTGGCAAGACGCTCCTCGGGGCGCGTCTTGCTTGGGCTTCTCTCCTGGAGGCCCTTAGTCAGACCCATTGTTGACATGTGGCAAGACGCTCCTCGGGGCACGTCTTGCTTGGGCCTCTCTCCTGGAGGCGCTCAAACAGACCGAGTAGTGACATGTGGCAGACGCTCCTCGTGGCGCGTCTTAATGGGGCTTCTCTCATGGAGGCACTCAGTCAGACCCAGTGTTGACATGTGGCAAGACGCTCCTCGGGGCGCGTCTTGCTTGGACCTCTCTCCCTGAGGCTCTCAGTCAGACCGAGTAGTGACATGTGGCAAGATGCTCCTCGGGGCGCGTCTTGCTTGGACCTCTCTCCCTGAGGCGCTCAGTCAGACCCAGTGTTGACATTTGGCAAGAAGCTCCTTGGGGCGCGTCTTGCTTTGTCTTCTCTCCTGGAGGCCTTCAGTCAGACCCATTGTTCACATGTGGCAAGACGCTCCTCGGGGCGCGTCTTGCTTGGGCCTCTCTCCTGGAGGCGCTCAGTCAGACCGAGTGCTGACATGTGGCAAGACGCTCCTCGGGCCGCGTGTTGCTAGGGCTTTTCTCCTGGAGGCACTCAGAAAGACCCAGTGTTGACATGTGACAAGACGCTCCTCGGGGCGCGTCTTGCTTGGGCCTCTCTCCTGGAGGCGCTCAGTCAGAACCAGAGGTGACATGTGGGATGACGCTCCTCGGGGCGCGTCTTGCTGGGGCCTCTCTCCTGGAGGCGCTCAGTCAGACACAGTGGTGACATGTGGCAAGAAACTCCTCGGGGTGCGTCTTGCTTGGGGCTCTCTCATGGAGGCCCTCTGTCAGACCCAGTGTTGACATGTGTCAAGACGCTCCTTGGGGCGCGTCTTGCTTGGGCTTCTCTCCTGGAGGCCCTCAGTCAGACCCATTGTTGACATGTGGCAAGACGCTCCTCGGGGCGCGTCTTGCTTGGGCTTCTCTCCTGGAGGCGCTCAGACAGACCCAGTGTTGACATGTGACAAGACGCTCCTCGGGGCGCGTCTTGCTTGGGCCTCTCTCCTGGAGGCGCTCAGTCAGACCGAATGCTGACATGTGGCAAGACGCTCCTCGGGCCGCGTGTTGCTTGGGCTTCTCTCCTGGAGGCCCTCAGTCAGACACATTGTTGACATGTGGCAAGACGCTCCTCGGGGCACGTCTTGCTTGGGCCTCTCTCCTGGAGGCGCTCAAACAGACCGAGTAGTGACATGTGGCAAGACGCTCCTCGGGGCGCGTATTGCTTTGGCCTCTCTCCTGGATGCCCTCTGTCAGACCGAGTGTTGACATGTGGCAAGACTCTCCTCGGGGCGCGTCTTGCTTGGGCTTCTCTCATGGAGGCCCTCAGTCAGACCCAGTGTTGACATGTGTCAAGACGCTCCTCGGGGCGTGTCTTGCTTGGGCCTCTCTCCTGGAGGCGCTCAGTCAGACCCAGTGTTGACATGTGGCAAGACGCTCCTCGGGGCGCGTCTTGCTTGGGCTTCTCTCCTGGAGGCCCTTAGTCAGACCCATTGTTGACATGTGGCAAGACGCTCCTCGGGGCACGTCTTGCTTGGGCCTCTCTCCTGGAGGCGCTCAAACAGACCGAGTAGTTACATGTGGCAAGACGCTCCTCGTGGCGCGTCTTAATGGGGCTTCTCTCATGGAGGCACTCAGTCAGACCCAGTGTTGACATGTGGCAAGACGCTCCTCGGGGCGCGTCTTGCTTGGACCTCTCTCCCTGAGGCGCTCAGTCAGACCGAGTAGTGACATGTGGCAAGATGCTCCTCGGGGCGCGTCTTGCTTGGACCTCTCTCCCTGAGGCGCTCAGTCAGGCCCAGTGTTGACATTTGGCAAGAAGCTCATTGGGGCGCGTCTTGCTTTGTCTTCTCTCCTGGAGGCCTTCAGTCAGACCCATTGTTCACATGTGGCAAGACGCTCCTCGGGGCGCGTCTTGCTTTGGCCTCTCTCCTGGAGGCGCTCAGTCCGACCGAGTGCTGACATGTGGCAAGACGCTCCTCGGGCCGCGTGTTGCTTGGGCTTCTCTCCTGGAGGCCCTCAGTCAGACCCATTGTTGACATGTTGCAAGACGCTCCTTTGGGCGCGTCTTGCTTTTGGCCTCTCTCCTGGAGGCGCTCAGTCAGACCGAGTGCTGACATGTGGAAAGACGCTCCTCGGGGCGCGTCTTACTTGGGCTTCTCTCCTGGAGGCGCTCAGAAAGACCCAGTGATGACATGTGACAAGACGCTCCTCGGGGCGCGTCTTGCTTGGGCCTCTCTCCTGGAGGCGCTCAGTCAGACCCAGTGGTGACATTTGGCAAGACACTCCTCGGGGCGCGTCTTGCTTGGGCCTCTCTCCTGGAGGCCCTCTGTCAGACCCAGTGTTGGCATGTGGCAAGACGCTCCTCAGGGAGCGTCTTGGTTGGGCCTCTCTCCTGGAGGCGCTCAGTCAGACCCAGTGGTGACATGTGGCAAGACGCTCCTCGGGGCGTGTATTGCTTGGGCCTCTCTCCTGGATGCCCTCTGTCAGACCGAGTGTTGACATGTGGCAAGAAGCTCCTCGGGGCGCGTCTTGCTTGGGCTTCTCTCATGGAGGCCCTCAGTCAGACCCAGTGTTGACATGTGTCAAGACGCTCCTCGGGGCGTGTCTTGCCTGGGCCTCTCTCCTGGAGGCGCTCAGTCAGACCCAGTGTTGGCATGTGGCAAGACGCTCCTTGGGGCGCGTCTTGCTTGGGCTTCTCTCCTGGAGGCCCTCAGTCAGACCCATTGTTGACATGTGGCAAGACGCTCCTCGGGGCACGTCTTGCTTGGGCTTCTCTCCTGGAGGCGCTCAAACAGACTGAGTAGTGACATGTGGCAAGACGCTCCTCGGGGCGCGTCTTGCTGGGGCTTCTCTCATGGAGGCACTCAGTCAGACCCAGTGTTGACATGTGGCAAGACGCTCCTCGGGGCGCGTCTTGCTTGGACCTCTCTCCCTGAGGCGCTCAGTCAGACCGAGTAGTGACATGTGGCAAGACGCTCCTCGGGGCGCGCCTTGCTTGGACCTCTCTCCCTGAGGCGCTCTGTCAGACCCAGTGTTGACATTTGGCAAGACACTCCTCGGGGCGCGTCTTGCTTGGGCCTCTCTCATGAAGGCCCTCTGTCAGACCCAGTGTTGACATGTGTCAACACGCTCCTCTGGGGGCGTCTTGCTTTGGCCTCTCTCCTGGAGGCGCTCAGTCAGACCGAGTGCTGACACGTGGCAAGAAGCTCCTCGGGGCGCGTCTTGCTTGGGCTTCTGTCCTGGAGGCCCTCAGTAAGAACCATTGTTCACATGTGGCAAGACGCTCCTCGGGGCACGTCTTGCTTGGGCCTCTCTCCAGAAGGCCCTCAATCAGACCCAGTGTTGACACGTGGCAAGACGCTCCTCGGGGCGCGTCTTGCTTGGGCCTCTCTCCTGGAGGTGCTCAGTCAGACTGAGTAGTGACATGTGGCCTGACGCTCCTCGGGGCGCGTGTTGCTTGGGCCTCTCTCCTGGAGGCGCTCAGTCAGACCAAGTGGTGACATGTGGCAAGACACCCCTCGGGGTGCGTCTTGCTTGGGCCTCTCTCCTGGAGGCCCTCTGTCAGACCCAGTGTTGATATGTTGCAAGACACTCCTCGGGGCGCGTCTTGCTTGGGCCTCTCTCATGGAGGCCCTCTGTCAGACCCACTGTTGACATGTGTCAAGACGCTCCTCGGGGCGCGTCTTGCTTTGGCCTCTCTCCTGGAGGCGCTCAGTCAGACCGAGTGCTGAGTACTGTGGCAAGAAGCTCCTCGGGACGCGTCTTGCTTGGGCTTCTCTCCTGGAGGCCCTCAGTAAGACCCATTGTTGACATGTGGCAAGACGCTCCTTGGGGCGCGTATTGCTTGGGCCTCTCTCCTGGAGGCGCTCAGTCAGACTGAGTAGTGACATGTGGCCTGAGGCTCCTCGGGGCGCGTGTTCCTTGGGCCTCTCTCCTGGAGGCGCTCAGTCAGACCAAGTGGTGACATGTGGCAAGACGCTCCTCGGGGCGCGTCTTGCTTGGGCCTTTCTCCAGAAGGCCCTCAATCAGACCCAGTGTTGACACGTGGCAAGACGCTCCTCGGGGCGCGTCTTGCTTGGGCCTCTCTCCTGGAGGCGCTCAGTCAGACTGAGTAGTGACATGTGGCCTGACACTCCTCGGGGCTCGTCTTGCTTGGGCCTCTCTCCTGGAGGCCCTCTGTCAGACCCAGTGTTGACATGTGGCAAGACACTCCTCGGGGCGCGTCTTGCTTGTGCCTCTCTCATGGAGGCCCTCTGTCAGACCCAGTGTTGACATGTGTCAAGACGCTCCTCGGGGCGCGTCTTGCTTTGGACTCTCTCCTGGAGGCGCTCAGTCAGACCGAGTGCTGACATGTGGCAAGAAGCTCCTCGGGGCGCGTCTTGCTTGGGCTTCTCTCCTGGAGGCCCTCAGTAAGACCCATTGTTGACATGTGGCAAGACGCTCCTCGGGGCGCGTCTTGCTTGGGCCTCTCTCCTGGAGGCGCTCAGTCAGACTGAGTAGTGTCATGTGGCCTGACGCTCCTCGGGGCGCGTGTTGCTTGGGCTTCTCTCCTGGAGGCGCTCAGTCAGACCAAGTGGTGACATGTGGCAAGACACTCCTCGGGGCGCGTCTTGCTTGGGCCTCTCTCCTGGAGGCCCTCTGTCAGACCCAGTGTTGACATGTTTCAAGACGCTCCTCGGGGCACGTCTTGCTTGGGCTTCTCTCCTGGAGGCCCTCAGTCAGACCCATTGTTGACATGTGGCAAGACGCTCCTCGGGGCGCGTCTTGCTTGGGCCTCTCTCCTGGAGGCGCTCAGTCAGACCAAGTGCTGACATGTGGCAAGACGCTCCTCGGGCCGCGTGTTGCTTGGGCTTCTCTCCTGGAGGCCCTCAGTGAGACCCATTGTTGACATGTGGCAAGACGCTCCTCGGGGCGCGTCTTGCTTGGGCCTCTCTCCTGGAGGCCCTCTGTCAGACCCAGTGTTGACATGTGGCAAGACGCTCCTCCGGGCGCATCTTGCTTGGGCCTCTCTCCTGGAGGCCCTCAGTGTGACCCATTGTTGACATGTGGCAAGACGCTCCTCGGGGCGCGTCTTGCTTGGGCCTCTCTCCTGGAGGCGCTCAGTCAGACCGAGTGCTGACATAAGGCAAGACGCTCCTCGGAGCGCGTCTTGCTGGGGCCTCTCTCCTGGAGGCGCTCAGTCAGACCCAGTGCTGACATGTGGCAAGACGATCCTCTGGGCGCATCTTGCTTGGGCCTCTCTCCTGGAGGCGCTCAGTCAGACCCAGTGGTGACACGTGGAAAGACGCTCCTCGGGGCGCGTCTTGCTTGGGCCTCTCTCCTGGAGGCGGTCAGTCAGACCCAGTGTTGACACGTGGCAAGACGCTCCTCGGGGCGCGTCTTGCTTGGGCCTCTCTTCTGGAGGCGCTCAGTCAGACCCAGTGTTGGCATGTGGCAAGACACTCCTCGGGGCGCGTCTTGGTTGGGCCTCTTTCCTGGAGGCGCTCATTCAGACCATGTGGTGACATGTGGCAAGACGCTCCTCGGGGCGCGTATTGCTTGGGCCTCTCTCCTGAATGCCCTCTGTCAGACCTTGTGTTGACATGTGGCAAGACTCTCATCGGGGCGCGTCTTGCTTGGGCTTCTCTCATGGAGGCCCTCAGTCCGACCCCGTGTTGACATGTGTCAAGACGCTCCTCGGGGCGTGTCTTGCTTGGGCCTCTCTCCAGAAGGCCCTCAATCGAACCCAGTGTTGACACGTGGCAAGACGCTCCTCGGGGCGCGTCTTGCTTGGGCCTCTCTCCTGGAGGTGCTCAGTCAGACTGAGTAGTGACATGTGGCCTGACGCTCCTCGGGGCGCGTGTTGCTTGGGCCTCTCTCCTGGAGGCGCTCAGTCAGACCAAGTGGTGACATGTTGCAAGACGCTCCTTGGGGCGCGTCTTGCTTGGGCCTCTCTCATGGAGGCCCTCTGTCAGACCCAGTGTTGACATGTGTCAAGACGCTCCTCGGGGCGCGTCTTGCTTTGGCCTCTCTCCTGGAGGCGCTCAGTCAGACCGAGTGCTGAGTACTGTGGCAAGAAGCTCCTCGGGGCGTGTCTTGCTTGGGCTTCTCTCCTGGAGGCCCTCAGTAAGACCCATTGTTAACATGTGGCAAGACGCTCCTTGGGGCGCGTCTTGCTTGGGCCTCTCTCCTGGAGGCGCTCAGTCAGACTGAGTAGTGACATGTGGCCTGAGGCTCCTCGGCGAGCGTATTCCTTGGGCCTCTCTCCTGGAGGCGCTCAGTCAGACCAAGTGGTGACATGTGGCAAGACGCTCCTCGGGGCGCGTCTTGCTTGGGCCTCTCTCCAGAAGGCCCTCAATCAGACCCAGTGTTGACACGTGGCAAGACGCTCCTCGGGGCGCGTCTTGCTTGGGCCTCTCTCCTGGAGGCGCTCAGTCAGACTGAGTAGTGACATGTGGCCTGACGCTCCTCGGGGCGCGTGTAGCTTGGGCCTCTCTCCTGGAGGCGCTCAGTCAGACCAAGTGGTGACATGTGGCAAGACACTCCTCGGGGCTCGTCTTGCTTGGGCCTCTCTCCTGGAGGCCCTCTGTCAGACCCAGTGTTGACATGTGGCAAGACACTCCTCGGGGCGCGTCTTGCTTGGGCCTCTCTCATGGAGGCCCTCTGTCAGACCCAGTGTTGACATGTGTCAAGACGCTCCTCGGGGCGCGTCTTGCTTTGGACTCTCTCCTGGAGGCGCTCAGTCAGACCGAGTGCTGACATGCTGCAAGAAGCTCCTCGGGGCAGTTCTTGCTTGGGCTTCTCTCCTGGAGGCCCTCAGTAAGACCCATTGTTGACATGTGGCAAGACGCTCCTCGGGGCGCGTCTTGCTTGGGCCTCTCTTCTGGAGGCGCTCAGTCAGACACAGTGTTGGCATGTGGCAAGACACTCCTCGGGGCGCGTCTTGGTTGGGCCTCTTTCCTGGAGGCGCTCATTCAGACCCAGTGGTGACATGTGGCAAGACGCTCCTCGGGGCGCGTATTGCTTGGGCCTCTCTCCTGAATGCCCTCTGTCAGACCTTGTGTTGACATGTGGCAAGACTCTCATCGGGGCGCGTCTTGCTTGGGCTTCTCTCATGGAGGCCCTCAGTCCGACCCCGTGTTGACATGTGTCAAGATGCTCCTCGGGGCGTGTCTTGCTTGGGCCTCTCTCCAGAAGGCCCTCAATCAGACCCAGTGTTGACACGTGGCAAGACGCTCCTCGGGGCGCGTCTTGCTTGGGCCTCTCTCCTGGAGGTGCTCAGTCAGACTGAGTAGTGACATGTGGCCTGACGCTCCTCGGGGCGCGTGTTGCTTGGGCCTCTCTCCTGGAGGCGCTCAGTCAGACCAAGTGGTGACATGTGGCAAGACACTCCTGGGGCGCGTCTTGCTTGGGCCTCTCTCCTGGAGGCCCTCTGTGAGACCCAGTGTTGATATGTTGCAAGACGCTCCTTGGGGCGCGTCTTGCTTGGGCCTCTCTCATGGAGGCCCTCTGTCAGACCCAGTGTTGACATGTGTCAAGACGCTCCTCGGGGCGCGTCTTGCTTTGGCCTCTCTCCTGGAGGCGCTCAGTCAGACCGAGTGCTGAGTACTGTGGCAAGAAGCTCCTCGGGGCGTGTCTTGCTTGGGCTTCTCTCCTGGAGGCCCTCAGTAAGACCCATTGTTAACATGTGGCAAGACGCTCCTTGGGGCGCGTCTTGCTTGGGCCTCTCTCCTGGAGGCGCTCAGTCAGACTGAGTAGTGACATGTGGCCTGAGGCTCCTCGGCGAGCGTGTTCCTTGGGCCTCTCTCCTGGAGGCGCTCAGTCAGACCAAGTGGTGACATGTGGCAAGACGCTCCTCGGGGCGCGTCTTGCTTGGGCCTCTCTCCAGAAGGCCCTCAATCAGACCCAGTGTTGACACGTGGCAAGACGCTCCTCGGGGTGCGTCTTGCTTGGGCCTCTCTCCTGGAGGCGCTCAGTCAGACTGAGTAGTGACATGTGGCCTGACGCTCCTCGGGGCGCGTGTAGCTTGGGCCTCTCTCCTGGAGGCGCTCAGTCAGACCAAGTGGTGACATGTGGCAAGACACTCCTCGGGGCTCGTCTTGCTTGGGCCTCTCTCCTGGAGGCCCTCTGTCAGACCCAGTGTTGACATGTGGCAAGAAACTCCTCGGGGCGCGTCTTGCTTGGGCCTCTCTCATGGAGGCCCTCTGTCAGACCCAGTGTTGACATGTGTCAAGACGCTCCTCGGGGCGCGTCTTGCTTTGGACTCTCTCCTGGAGGCGCTCAGTCAGACCGAGTGCTGACATGTGGCAAGAAGCTCCTCGGGGCACGTCTTGCTTGGGCTTCTCTCCTGGAGGCCCTCAGTAAGACCCATTGTTGACATGTGGCAAGACGCTCCTCGGGGCGCGTCTTACTTGGGCCTCTCTCCTGGAGGCGCTCAGTCAGAATGAGTAGTGTCATGTGGCCTGACGCTCCTCGGGGCGCGTGTTGCTTGGGCTTCTCTCCTGGAGGCGCTCAGTCAGACCAAGTGGTGACATGTGGCAAGACACTCCTCGGGGCGCGTCTTGCTTGGGCCTCTCTCCTGGAGGCCCTCTGTCAGACCCAGTGTTGACATGTGTCAAGACGCTCCTCGGGGCGCATCTTGCTTGGGCTTCTCTCCTGGAGGCCCTCAGTCAGACCCATTGTTGACATGTGGCAAGACGCTCCTCGGGGCGCGTCTTGCTTGGGCCTCTCTCCTGGAGGCGCTCAGTCAGACCGAGTGCTGACATGTGGCAAGACGCTCCTCGGGCCGCGTGTTGCTTGGGCTTCTCTCCTGGAGGCCCTCAGTCAGACCCATTGTTGACATGTGTCAAGACGCTCCTCGGGGCGTGTCTTGCTTGGGCCTCTCTCCAGAAGGCCCTCAATCGAACCCAGTGTTGACACGTGGCAAGACGCTCCTCGGGGCGCGTCTTGCTTGGGCCTCTCTCCTGGAGGTGCTCAGTCAGACTGAGTAGTGACATGTGGCCTGACGCTCCTCGGGGCGCGTGTTGCTTGGGCCTCTCTCCTGGAGGCGCTCAGTCAGACCAAGTGGTGACATGTTGCAAGACGCTCCTTGGGGCGCGTCTTGCTTGGGCCTCTCTCATGGAGGCCCTCTGTCAGACCCAGTGTTGACATGTGTCAAGACGCTCCTCGGGGCGCGTCTTGCTTTGGCCTCTCTCCTGGAGGCGCTCAGTCAGACCGAGTGCTGAGTACTGTGGCAAGAAGCTCCTCGGGGCGTGTCTTGCTTGGGCTTCTCTCCTGGAGGCCCTCAGTAAGACCCATTGTTAACATGTGGCAAGACGCTCCTTGGGGCGCGTCTTGCTTGGGCCTCTCTCCTGGAGGCGCTCAGTCAGACTGAGTAGTGACATGTGGCCTGAGGCTCCTCGGCGAGCGTATTCCTTGGGCCTCTCTCCTGGAGGCGCTCAGTCAGACCAAGTGGTGACATGTGGCAAGACGCTCCTCGGGGCGCGTCTTGCTTGGGCCTCTCTCCAGAAGGCCCTCAATCAGACCCAGTGTTGACACGTGGCAAGACGCTCCTCGGGGCGCGTCTTGCTTGGGCCTCTCTCCTGGAGGCGCTCAGTCAGACTGAGTAGTGACATGTGGCCTGACGCTCCTCGGGGCGCGTGTAGCTTGGGCCTCTCTCCTGGAGGCGCTCAGTCAGACCAAGTGGTGACATGTGGCAAGACACTCCTCGGGGCTCGTCTTGCTTGGGCCTCTCTCCTGGAGGCCCTCTGTCAGACCCAGTGTTGACATGTGGCAAGACACTCCTCGGGGCGCGTCTTGCTTGGGCCTCTCTCATGGAGGCCCTCTGTCAGACCCAGTGTTGACATGTGTCAAGACGCTCCTCGGGGCGCGTCTTGCTTTGGACTCTCTCCTGGAGGCGCTCAGTCAGACCGAGTGCTGACATGCTGCAAGAAGCTCCTCGGGGCAGTTCTTGCTTGGGCTTCTCTCCTGGAGGCCCTCAGTAAGACCCATTGTTGACATGTGGCAAGACGCTCCTCGGGGCGCGTCTTGCTTGGGCCTCTCTTCTGGAGGCGCTCAGTCAGACACAGTGTTGGCATGTGGCAAGACACTCCTCGGGGCGCGTCTTGGTTGGGCCTCTTTCCTGGAGGCGCTCATTCAGACCCAGTGGTGACATGTGGCAAGACGCTCCTCGGGGCGCGTATTGCTTGGGCCTCTCTCCTGAATGCCCTCTGTCAGACCTTGTGTTGACATGTGGCAAGACTCTCATCGGGGCGCGTCTTGCTTGGGCTTCTCTCATGGAGGCCCTCAGTCCGACCCCGTGTTGACATGTGTCAAGATGCTCCTCGGGGCGTGTCTTGCTTGGGCCTCTCTCCAGAAGGCCCTCAATCAGACCCAGTGTTGACACGTGGCAAGACGCTCCTCGGGGCGCGTCTTGCTTGGGCCTCTCTCCTGGAGGTGCTCAGTCAGACTGAGTAGTGACATGTGGCCTGACGCTCCTCGGGGCGCGTGTTGCTTGGGCCTCTCTCCTGGAGGCGCTCAGTCAGACCAAGTGGTGACATGTGGCAAGACACTCCTGGGGCGCGTCTTGCTTGGGCCTCTCTCCTGGAGGCCCTCTGTGAGACCCAGTGTTGATATGTTGCAAGACGCTCCTTGGGGCGCGTCTTGCTTGGGCCTCTCTCATGGAGGCCCTCTGTCAGACCCAGTGTTGACATGTGTCAAGACGCTCCTCGGGGCGCGTCTTGCTTTGGCCTCTCTCCTGGAGGCGCTCAGTCAGACCGAGTGCTGAGTACTGTGGCAAGAAGCTCCTCGGGGCGTGTCTTGCTTGGGCTTCTCTCCTGGAGGCCCTCAGTAAGACCCATTGTTAACATGTGGCAAGACGCTCCTTGGGGCGCGTCTTGCTTGGGCCTCTCTCCTGGAGGCGCTCAGTCAGACTGAGTAGTGACATGTGGCCTGAGGCTCCTCGGCGAGCGTGTTCCTTGGGCCTCTCTCCTGGAGGCGCTCAGTCAGACCAAGTGGTGACATGTGGCAAGACGCTCCTCGGGGCGCGTCTTGCTTGGGCCTCTCTCCAGAAGGCCCTCAATCAGACCCAGTGTTGACACGTGGCAAGACGCTCCTCGGGGTGCGTCTTGCTTGGGCCTCTCTCCTGGAGGCGCTCAGTCAGACTGAGTAGTGACATGTGGCCTGACGCTCCTCGGGGCGCGTGTAGCTTGGGCCTCTCTCCTGGAGGCGCTCAGTCAGACCAAGTGGTGACATGTGGCAAGACACTCCTCGGGGCTCGTCTTGCTTGGGCCTCTCTCCTGGAGGCCCTCTGTCAGACCCAGTGTTGACATGTGGCAAGAAACTCCTCGGGGCGCGTCTTGCTTGGGCCTCTCTCATGGAGGCCCTCTGTCAGACCCAGTGTTGACATGTGTCAAGACGCTCCTCGGGGCGCGTCTTGCTTTGGACTCTCTCCTGGAGGCGCTCAGTCAGACCGAGTGCTGACATGTGGCAAGAAGCTCCTCGGGGCACGTCTTGCTTGGGCTTCTCTCCTGGAGGCCCTCAGTAAGACCCATTGTTGACATGTGGCAAGACGCTCCTCGGGGCGCGTCTTACTTGGGCCTCTCTCCTGGAGGCGCTCAGTCAGAATGAGTAGTGTCATGTGGCCTGACGCTCCTCGGGGCGCGTGTTGCTTGGGCTTCTCTCCTGGAGGCGCTCAGTCAGACCAAGTGGTGACATGTGGCAAGACACTCCTCGGGGCGCGTCTTGCTTGGGCCTCTCTCCTGGAGGCCCTCTGTCAGACCCAGTGTTGACATGTGTCAAGACGCTCCTCGGGGCGCATCTTGCTTGGGCTTCTCTCCTGGAGGCCCTCAGTCAGACCCATTGTTGACATGTGGCAAGACGCTCCTCGGGGCGCGTCTTGCTTGGGCCTCTCTCCTGGAGGCGCTCAGTCAGACCGAGTGCTGACATGTGGCAAGACGCTCCTCGGGCCGCGTGTTGCTTGGGCTTCTCTCCTGGAGGCCCTCAGTCAGACCCATTGTTGACATGTGGCAAGACGCTACTCGGGGCGCGTCTTGCTTGGGCCTCTTCGGGGCTTGTCTTGCTTGGGCCTCTCTCCTTGAGGCGCTCAGTCAGACCCAGTGTTGACATGTGGCAAGACGCTCCTCGGGGCGCTTCTTGCTTGGGCTTCTCTCCTGGAGGCCCTCAGTAAGACCAATTGTTGACATGTGGCAAGACGCTCCTTGGGGCACGTCTTGCTTGGGCCTCTCTCCTGGAGGCGCTCAGTCAGACCGAGTAGTGACATGTGACAAGACGCTCCTCGGGGCGTGTCTTGCTTGGGCCTCTCTCCTGGAGGCGCTCAGTCATACCCAGTGTTGACATGTGGCAAGACGCTCCTCGGGGCACGTCTTGCTTGGGCCTCTCTCCTGGAGGCGCTCAGTCAGACCCAGAGGAGACATGTGTCAAGATGCTCCTCGGGGCGCGTCTTGCTTGGGCCTCTCTCCTGGAGGCGCTCAGTCAGACCCAGTGTTCACATGTGGCAAGACGCTCCTCGGGGCGCTTCTTGCTTGGGCCTCTCTCCTGGAGGCGCTCAGTCAGACCCAGTGTTGACATGTGGCAAGACGCTGCTCGGGGCACGTCTTGCTTGGGCCTCTCTCCTGGAGGCACTCAGTCAGACCGAGTAGTGACATGTGGCCTGACGCTCCTCGGGGCGCGTGTTGCTTGGGCCTCTCTCCTGGAGGCGCTCAGTCAGACCAAGTGGTGACATGTGGCAAGACACTCCTCGGGGCTCGTCTTGCTTGGGCCTCTCTCCTGGAGGCCCTCTGTCAGACCCAGTGTTGACATGTGGCAAGACACTCATCGGGGCGCGTCTTGCTTTGGACTCTCTCCTGGAGGCGCTCAGTCAGACCGAGTGCTGACATGTGGCAAGAAGCTCCTCGGGGCGCGTCTTGCTTGGGCTTCTCTCCTGGAGGCCCTCAGTAAGACCCATTGTTGACATGTGGCAAGACGCTCCTCGGGGCGCGTCTTGCTTGGGCCTCTCTCCTGGAGGCGCTCAGTCAGACTGAGTAGTGTCATGTGGCCTGACGCTCCTCGGGGCGCGTGTTAATTGGGCTTCTCTCCTGGAGGCCCTCTGTCAGACCCAGTGTTGACATGTGTCAAGACGCTCCTCGGGGCGCGTCTTGCTTGGGCCTCTCTCCTGGAGGCGCTCAGTCAGACCGAGTGCTGACATGTGGCAAGACGCTCCTCGGGCCGCGTGTTGCTTGGGCTTCTCTCCTGGAGGCCCTCAGTCAGACCCATTGTTGACATGTGGCAAGACGCTCCTCGGGGCGCGTCTTGCTTGGGCCTCTCTCCTGGAGGCGCTCAGTCAGACCGAGTGCTGACATGTGGCAAGACGCTCCTCGGGCCGCGTGTTGCTAGGGCTTTTCTCCTGGAGGCACTCAGAAAGACCCAGTGTTGACATGTGACAAGACGCTCCTCGGGGCGCGTCTTGCTTGGGCCTCTCTCCTGGAGGCACTCAGTCAGAACCAGAGGTGACATGTGGGATGACGCTCCTCGGGGCGCGTCTTGCTGGGGCCTCTCTCCTGGAGGCGCTCAGTCAGACCCAGTGGTGACATGTGGCAAGACGCTCCTCGGGGCGCGTATTGCTTGGGCCTCTCTCCTGGATGCCCTCTGTCAGACCCAGTGTTGACATGTGTCAAGACGCTCCTCGGGGCGTGTCTTGCTTGGGCCTCTCTCCTGGAGGCGCTCAGTCAGACCCAGTGTTGACATGTGGCAAGACGCTCCTCGGGGCACGTCTTGCTTGGGCCTCTCTCCTGGATGCGCTCAGTCAGACCGAGTGCTGACATGTGGCAAGACGCTCCTCTGGGCGCGTCTTGCTTGGGCCTCTCTCCTGGAGGCGCTCAGTCAGACCCAGTGTTCAGATGTGGCAAGACGCTCCTCGGAGCGCGTCTCATTTGGGCCTCTCTCCTGGAGGCGCTCAGTAAGACCGAGTGCTGACATGTGGCAAGACGCTCCTCGGGGCGCGTCTTGCTTGGGCTTCTCTCCTGGAGGCCCTCAGTCAGACCCATTGTTGACATGTGGCAAGATGCTCCTCGGGGCGCATCTTGCTTGGGCCTCTCCCCTTGAGGCCCTCTGTCAGACCCAGTGTTGACATGTGGCAAAACGCTCCTCCAGGCGCGTCTTGCTTGGGCCTCTCTCCTGGAGGCGCTCAGTCAGACCCAGTGTTTACATGTGGCAAGACGCTCCTTGGGGCACGTCTTGCTTGGGCCTCTCTCCTGGAGGCGCTCAGTCAGACCGAGTGCTGACATGTGGCAAGACGCTCCTCGGGGCGCGTCTTGCTGGGGCTTCTCTCATGGAGGCACTCAGTCAGACCCAGTGTTGACATGTGGCAAGACGCTCCTCAGGGCGCGTCTTGCTTGGGTCTCTCTCCTGGGGAGGCAATCAGTCAGACCCAGTGTTGACATGTGTCAAGACGCTCCTCGGGCGTTTCTTGCTTGGGCCTCTCTCCTGGAGGCGCTCAGTCAGACCCAGTGTTGACATGTGGCAAGACGCTCCTCGGGGCGCATCTTGCTTGGGCCTCTCTCCTGGAGGCGCTCAGTCAGACCCAGTGTTGACATTTGGCAAGACACTCCTCGGGGCGCGTCTTGCTTGGGCTTCTCTCCTGGAGGCCCTCAGTCAGACCCATTGTTGACATGTGGCAAGACGCTCCTCGGGGCGCGTCTTGCTTGGGCCTTTCTCCTTGAGGCGCTCAGTCAGACCCAGTGGTGACATATGGCAAGACGCTCCTCGGGGCGCGTATTGCTTGGGCCTCTCTCCTGGATGCCCTCTGTCAGACCCAGTGTTGACATGTGGCAAGACTCTCCTCGGGGCGCGTCTTGCTTGGGCTTCTCTCATGGAGGCCCTCAGTCAGACCCAGTGTTGACATGTGTCAAGACGCTCCTCGGGGTGGGTCTTACTTGGGCCTCTCTCCTGGAGGCGCTCAGTCAGACCGAGTAGTGACATGTTACAAGACGCTCCTCGGGGCGCGTCTTGGTTGGGCCTCTCTCCTGGAGGCGCTCAGTCAGACCCAGTGTTGACAGGTGGCAAGACGCTCCTCGGGGCGCGTCTTGCTTGGGCCTCTCTCCTGGAGGTTCTCAGTCAGACCCAGTGTTGACATGTGGCAAGACGCTCCTCGGGGCACGTCTTGCTTGGGCCTCTCTCCTGGAGGCGCTCAGTCAGACCGAGTGCTGACATGTGGCAAGACGCTCCTCGGGGCGCGTCTTGCTTGGGCTTCTCTCCTGGAGGCCCTCAGTCAGACCAATTGTTGACATGTGGCAAGACGCTCCTCGGGGCGCGTCTTGCTTGGGCCTTTCTCCAGAAGGCCCTCAATCAGACCCAGTGCTGACATGTGGCAAGACGCTCCTCGGGGCGCGTCTTGCTTTGGCTTCTCTCCTGGAGGCCCTTAGTCAGACCCATTGTTGACATGTGGCAAGACGCTCCTCGGGGCGCGTCTCATTTGGGCTTCTCTCCTGGAGGCCCTCAGTCAGACCCATTGTTGACATGTGGCAAGACGCTCCTCGGGGCACGTCTTGCTTGGGCCTCTCTCCTGGAGGCGCTCAGTCAGACCGAGTAGTGACATGTGGCAAGACGCTCCTCGGGGCGCATCTTGCTTGGGCCTCTCTCCTGGAGGCGCTCAGTCAGACCGAGTGCTGACATACGGCAAGACGCTCCTCGGGGCGCGTCTTGCTTGGGCCTCTCTCCTGGACGTGCTCAATCAGACCCAGTGGTGACACGTGGCAAGACGCTCCTCGTGGCGCATCTTGCTTGGGCCTCTCTCCTGGAGGCGCTAAGTCAGACCCAGTGTTGACACGTGGCAAGACGCTCCTCGGGGTGGGTCTTGCTTGGGCCTCTCTCCTGGAGGCACTCAGTCAGACCCAGTGTTGACATGTGGCAAGACACTCCTCGGGGCGCGTCTTGCTTGGGCCTCTCTCATGGAGGCCCTCTGTCAGACCCAGTGTTGACATGTGTCAAGACGCTCCTCGGGGCGCGTCTTGCTTTGGCCTCTCTCCTGGAGGCGCTCAGTCAGACCGAGTGCTGACATGTGGCAAGAAGCTCCTCGGGGCGCGTCTTGCTTGGGCTTCTCTCCTGGAGGCCCTCAGTCAGACCCATTGTTGACATGTGGCAAGACGCTCCTCGGGGCGCGTCTTGCTTGGGCCTCTCTCCCGAAGGCCCTCAATAAGACGCAGTGTTGACACGTGGCAAGACGCTCCTCGGGGTGCTTCTTGCTTGGGCCTCTCTCCTGGAGGCGCTAGGTCAGACCCAGTGGTGACACGTGGCAAGACGCTCCTCGGGGCGCGTATTGCTTGGTCCTCTCTCCTGGATGCCCTCTGTCAGACCCAGTGTTGACATGTGGCAAGACGCTCCTCGGGGCACGTCTTGCTTGGGCCTCTCTCCTGGAGGCGCTTAGTCAGACCGAGTGCTGACATGTGGCAAGACGCTCCTCGGGGCGCGTCCTGCTTGGGCTTCTCTCCTGGAGGCCCTCAGTCAGACCCATTGTTGACATGTGGCAAGTCGCTCCTCGGGGCGCGTCTTGCTTGGGCCTCTCTCCAGAAGGCCCTCAATCAGACCCACTGCTGACATGTGGCAAGACCCTCCTTGGGGCGCGTCTTGCTTGGGCTTCTCTCCTGGAGGCCCTCAGTCAGACCCATTGTTGACATGTGGCAAGACGCTCCTCGGGGCGCGTCTCATTTGGGCCTCTCTCCTGGAGGCCCTCAGTCAGACCCAGTGTTGACATGTGGCAAGACGCTCCTCGGGGCGCGTCTTGCTTGGGCTTCTCTCCTGGAGGCCCTCAGTCAGACCCATTGTTGACCTGTGGCAAGACGCTCCTCGGGGCGCATCTTGCTTCGGCCTCTCTCCTGGAGGCGCTCAGTCAGACCGAGTGCTGACATAAGGCAAGACGCTCCTCGGGGCGCGTCTTGCTGGGGCCTCTTTCCTGGAGGTGCTCAATCAGACCCAGTGGTGACACGTGGCAAGACGCTCCTCGGGGCGCATCTTGCTTGGGCCTCTCTCCTGGAGGCGCTCAGTCAGACCCAGTGTTTACATGTGGCAAGACGCTCCTTGGGGCACGTCTTGCTTGGGCCTCTCTCCTGGAGGCGCTCAGTCAGACCGAGTGCTGACATGTGGCAAGACGCTCCTCAGGGCGCGTCTTGCTTGGGCCTCTCTCCTGGGGAGGC
The DNA here is from genome assembly GCF_043380555.1 of Nothobranchius furzeri. Lineage (NCBI taxonomy): Eukaryota > Metazoa > Chordata > Actinopteri > Cyprinodontiformes > Nothobranchiidae > Nothobranchius > Nothobranchius furzeri. The sequence continues at coordinate 24,182,656 of NC_091744.1, read as the reverse complement.
GATCAGTCAGACCCAGTGTTGACATGTGTCAAGACGCTCCTCGGGCGTTTCTTGCTTGGGCCTCTCTCCTGGAGGCGCTCAGTCAGACCCAGTGTTGACATGTGGCAAGACGCTCCTCGGGGCGCATCTTGCTTGGGCCTCTCTCCTGGAGGCGCTAAGTCAGACCCAGTGTTGACACGTGGCAAGACGCTCCTCGGGGCGCGTCTTGCTTGGGCCTCTCTCCTGGAGGCGCTCAGTCAGACCCAGTGTTGACATGTGGCAAGACGCTCCTCGGGGCGCGTCTTGCTTGGGCCTCTCTCATGGAGGCCCTCTGTCAGACCCAGTGTTGACATGTGTCAAGACGCTCCTCGGGGCGCGTCTTGCTTTGGCCTCTCTCCTGGAGGCGCTCAGTCAGACCGAGTGCTGACATGTGGCAAGAAGCTCCTCGGGGCGCATCTTGCTTGGGCTTCTTTTCTGGAGGCCCTCAGTCAGACCCATTGTTGACATGTGGCAAGACGCTCCTCGGGGCGCGTCTTGCTTGGGCCTCTCTCCCGAAGGCCCTCAATCAGACCCAGTGTTGACACGTGGCAAGACGCTCCTCGGGGAGCTTCTTGCTTGGGCCTCTCTCCTGGAGGCGCTCAGTCAGACCCAGTGGTGACATGTGGCAAGACGCTCCTCGGGGCGCGCATTGCTTGGGCCTCTCTCCTGGATGCCCTCTGTCAGACCCAGTGTTGACATGTGGCAAGACTCTCCTCGGGGCGCGTCTTGCTTGGGCTTCTCTCATGGAGGCCCTCAGTCAGACCCAGTGTTGACATGTGTCAAGACGCTCCTCGGGGTGGGTCTTACTTGGGCCTCTCTCCTGGAGGCGCTCAGTCAGACCGAGTAGTGACATGTTACAAGACGCTCCTCGGGGCGCGTCTTGGTTGGGCCTCTCTCCTGGAGGCGCTCAGTCAGACCCAGTGTTGACAGGTGGCAAGACGCTCCTCGGGGCGCGTCTTGCTTGGGCCTCTCTCCTGGAGGTTCTCAGTCAGACCCAGTGTTGACATGTGGCAAGACGCTCCTCGGGGCACGTCTTGCTTGGGCCTCTCTCCTGGAGGCGCTCAGTCAGACCGAGTGCTGACATGTGGCAAGACGCTCCTCGGGGCGCGTCTTGCTTGGGCTTCTCTCCTGGAGGCCCTCAGTCAGACCAATTGTTGACATGTGGCAAGACGCTCCTCGGGGCGCGTCTTGCTTGGGCCTTTCTCCAGAAGGCCCTCAATCAGACCCAGTGCTGACATGTGGCAAGACGCTCCTCGGGGCGCGTCTTGCTTTGGCTTCTCTCCTGGAGGCCCTTAGTCAGACCCATTGTTGACATGTGGCAAGACGCTCCTCGGGGCGCGTCTCATTTGGGCTTCTCTCCTGGAGGCCCTCAGTCAGACCCATTGTTGACATGTGGCAAGACGCTCCTCGGGGCACGTCTTGCTTGGGCCTCTCTCCTGGAGGCGCTCAGTCAGACCGAGTAGTGACATGTGGCAAGACGCTCCTCGGGGCGCATCTTGCTTGGGCCTCTCTCCTGGAGGCGCTCAGTCAGACCGAGTGCTGACATACGGCAAGACGCTCCTCGGGGCGCGTCTTGCTGGGGCCTCTCTCCTGGACGTGCTCAATCAGACCCAGTGGTGACACGTGGCAAGACGCTCCTCGTGGCGCATCTTGCTTGGGCCTCTCTCCTGGAGGCGCTAAGTCAGACCCAGTGTTGACACGTGGCAAGACGCTCCTCGGGGTGGGTCTTGCTTGGGCCTCTCTCCTGGAGGCACTCAGTCAGACCCAGTGTTGACATGTGGCAAGACACTCCTCGGGGCGCGTCTTGCTTGGGCCTCTCTCATGGAGGCCCTCTGTCAGACCCAGTGTTGACATGTGTCAAGACGCTCCTCGGGGCGCGTCTTGCTTTGGCCTCTCTCCTGGAGGCGCTCAGTAAGACCGAGTGCTGACATGTGGCAAGAAGCTCCTCGGGGCGCGTCTTGCTTGGGCTTCTCTCCTGGAGGCCCTCAGTCAGACCCATTGTTGACATGTGGCAAGACGCTCCTCGGGGCGCGTCTTGCTTGGGCCTCTCTCCCGAAGGCCCTCAATCAGACGCAGTGTTGACACGTGGCAAGACGCTCCTCGGGGTGCTTCTTGCTTGGGCCTCTCTCCTGGAGGCGCTAGGTCAGACCCAGTGGTGACACGTGGCAAGACGCTCCTCGGGGCGCGTATTGCTTGGTCCTCTCTCCTGGATGCCCTCTGTCAGACCCAGTGTTGACATGTGGCAAGACGCTCCTCGGGGCACGTCTTGCTTGGGCCTCTCTCCTGGAGGCGCTTAGTCAGACCGAGTGCTGACATGTGGCAAGACGCTCCTCGGGGCGCGTCCTGCTTGGGCTTCTCTCCTGGAGGCCCTCAGTCAGACCCATTGTTGACATGTGGCAAGTCGCTCCTCGGGGCGCGTCTTGCTTGGGCCTCTCTCCAGAAGGCCCTCAATCAGACCCACTGCTGACATGTGGCAAGACCCTCCTTGGGGCGCGTCTTGCTTGGGCTTCTCTCCTGGAGGCCCTCAGTCAGACCCATTGTTGACATGTGGCAAGACGCTCCTCGGGGCGCGTCTCATTTGGGCCTCTCTCCTGGAGGCCCTCAGTCAGACCCAGTGTTGACATGTGGCAAGACGCTCCTCGGGGCGCGTCTTGCTTGGGCTTCTCTCCTGGAGGCCCTCAGTCAGACCCATTGTTGACCTGTGGCAAGACGCTCCTCGGGGCGCATCTTGCTTCGGCCTCTCTCCTGGAGGCGCTCAGTCAGACCGAGTGCTGACATAAGGCAAGACGCTCCTCGGGGCGCGTCTTGCTGGGGCCTCTTTCCTGGAGGTGCTCAATCAGACCCAGTGGTGACACGTGGCAAGACGCTCCTCGGGGCGCGTCTTGCTTGGGCTTCTCTCCTGGAGGCCCTCAGTCAGACCCATTGTTGACCTGTGGCAAGACGCTCCTCGGGGCGCATCTTGCTTCGGCCTCTCTCCTGGAGGTGCTCAGTCAGACCGAGTGCTGACATAAGGCAAGACGCTCCTCGGGGCGCGTCTTGCTGGGGCCTCTTTCCTGGAGGTGCTCAATCAGACCCAGTGGTGACACGTGGCAAGGCGCTCCTCGGGGCACGTCTTGCTTGGGCCTCTCTCCTGGAGGCGCTCATTCAGACCGAGTGCTGACATGTGGCAAGACGCTCCTCAGGGCGCGTCTTGCTTGGGCCTCTCTCCTGGGGAGGCGATCAGTCAGACCCAGTGTTGACATGTGTCAAGACGCTCCTCGGGCGTTTCTTGCTTGGGCCTCTCTCCTGGAGGCGCTCAGTCAGACCCAGTGTTGACATGTGGCAAGACGCTCCTCGGGGCGCATCTTGCTTGGGCCTCTCTCCTGGAGGCGCTAAGTCAGACCCAGTGTTGACACGTGGCAAGACGCTCCTCGGGGCGCGTCTTGCTTGGGCCTCTCTCCTGGAGGCGCTCAGTCAGACCCAGTGTTGACATGTGGCAAGACGCTCCTCGGGGCGCGTCTTGCTTGGGCCTCTCTCATGGAGGCCCTCTGTCAGACCCAGTGTTGACATGTGTCAAGACGCTCCTCGGGGCGCGTCTTGCTTTGGCCTCTCTCCTGGAGGCGCTCAGTCAGACCGAGTGCTGACATGTGGCAAGAAGCTCCTCGGGGCGCGTCTTGCTTGGGCTTCTCTCCTGGAGGCCCTCAGTCAGACCCATTGTTGACATGTGGCAAGACGCTCCTCGGGGCGCGTCTTGCTTGGGCCTCTCTCCCGAAGGCCCTCAATCAGACCCAGTGTTGACACGTGGCAAGACGCTCCTCGGGGAGCTTCTTGCTTGGGCCTCTCTCCTGGAGGCGCTCAGTCAGACCCAGTGGTGACATGTGGCAAGACGCTCCTCGGGGCGCGCATTGCTTGGGCCTCTCTCCTGGATGCCCTCTGTCAGACCCAGTGTTGACATGTGGCAAGACTCTCCTCGGGGCGCGTCTTGCTTGGGTTTCTCTCATGGAGGCCCTCAGTCAGACCCAGTGTTGACATGTGTCAAGACGCTCCTCGGGGCGTGTCTTGCTTGGGCCTCTCTCCTGGAGGCGCTCAGTCAGACCCAGTGTTGACATGTGGCAAGACGCTCCTCGGGGCGCTTCTTGCTTGGGCTTCTCTCCTGGAGGCCCTCAGTGAGACCCATTGTTGACATGTGGCAAGACGCTCCTCGGGGCGCGTATTGCTTGGGCCTCTCTCCTGGATGCCCTCTGTCAGACCCAGTGTTGACATGTGGCAAGACTCTCCTCGGGGCGCGTCTTGCTTGGGTTTCTCTCATGGAGGCCCTCAGTCAGACCCAGTGTTGACATGTGTCAAGACACTCCTCGGGGCGTGTCTTGCTTGGGCCTCTCTCCTGGAGGCGCTCAGTCAGACCCAGTGTTGACATGTGGCAAGACGCTCCTCGGGGCGCGTCTTGCTTGGGCCTCTCTCCTGGAGGCGCTCAGTCAGTCCTAGTGCTGACAGGTGGCAAGACGCTCCTCGGAGCGCGTCTTGCTTGGGCTTCTCTCCTGGAGGCCCTCTGTCAGACCCTTCGTTGACATGTGGCAAGACGCTCCTCGGGGCGCGTCTTGCTTGGCCCTCTCTCCTGGAGGCGCTCAGTCAGACCCAGTGTTGACATGTGTTAAGAGGCTCCTCGGGGCGCATCTTGCTTGGGCCTCTCTCCTGGAGGCGCTCAGTCAGACCGAGTGCTGTCATGTGGCAAGACGCTCCTCGGGGCACGTCTTGCTGGGGCTTCTCTCCTGGAGGCGCTCAGTTAGACCCAGTGTTGACATGTGACAAGACGCTCCTCAGGGCGCGTCTTGCTTGGGCCTCTCTCCTGGAGGCGCTCAGTCAGACCCAGAGGTGACATGTGGCAAGATGCTCCTCGGGGCGCGTCTTGCTTGGGCCTCTCTCCTGGAGGCGCTCAGTCAGACCCAGTGTTGACATGTGGCAAGACGCTCCTTGGGGCACGTCTTGCTTGGGCCTCTCTCCTGGAGGCGCTCAGTCAGACCGAGTGCTGACATGTGGCAAGACGATCCTCGGGGCGCGTCTTGCTTGGGCTTCTCTCCTGGAGGCCCTCAGTCAGACCCATTGTTGACATGTGGCAAGACGCTCCTCGGGGAGCTTCTTGCTTGGGCCTTTCTCCTGGAGGCGCTCAGTCAGACCCAGTGGTGACATGTGGTAAGACGCTCCTCGGGGCGCGTATTGCTTGGGCCTCTCTCCTGGATGCCCTCTGTCAGACCCAGTATTGACATGTGTCAAGACGCTCCTCGGGGCGTGTCTTGCTTGGGCCTCTCTCCTGGAGGCGCTCAGTCAGACCCAGTGTTGACATGTGGCAAGACGCTCCTCGGGGCGCGTCTTGCTTGGGCCTCTCTCCTGGATGCGCTCAGTCAGACCGAGTGCTGACATGTGGCAAGACGCTCCTCTGGGCGCGTCTTGCTTGGGCCTCTCTCCTGGAGGCGCTCAGTCAGACCCAGTGTTCAGATGTGGCAAGACGCTCCTCGGGGCGCGTCTCATTTGGGCCTCTCTCCTGGAGGCGCTCAGTAAGACCGAGTGCTGACATGTGGCAAGACGCTCCTCGGGGCGCGTCTTGCTTGGGCTTCTCTCCTGGAGGCCCTCAGTCAGACCCATTGTTGACATGTGGCAAGATGCTCCTCGGGGCGCATCTTGCTTGGGCCTCTCCCCTTGAGGCCCTCTGTCAGACCCAGTGTTGACATGTGGCAAAACGCTCCTCCAGGCGCGTCTTGCTTGGGCCTCTCTCCTGGAGGCGCTCAGTCAGACCCAGTGTTTACATGTGGCAAGACGCTCCTTGGGGCACGTCTTGCTTGGGCCTCTCTCCTGGAGGCGCTCAGTCAGACCGAGTGCTGACATGTGGCAAGACGCTCCTCGGGGCGCGTCTTGCTGGGGCTTCTCTCATGGAGGCACTCAGTCAGACCCAGTGTTGACATGTGGCAAGACGCTCCTCATGGCGCGTCTTGCTTGGGCCTCTCTCCTGGGGAGGCGATCAGTCAGACCCAGTGTTGACATGTGGCAAGACGCTCCTCGGGGCACTTCTTGCTTGGGCCTCTCTCCTGGAGGCGCTCAGTCAGACCGAGTGCTGACATGTGGCAAGATGCTCCTTGGGGCGCGTCTTGCTTGGGCTTCTCTCCTGGAGGCCCTCAGTCAGACCTATTGTTGACATGTGGCAAGACGCTCCTCGGGGCGCGTCTTGCTTGGGCCTCTCTCCTGGGGAGGCGATCAGTCAGACCCAGTGTTGACATGTATCAAGAGGCTCTTTGGGCGTTTCTTGCTTGGGCCTCTCTCCTGGAGGCGCTCAGTCAGAGCCAGTGTTGACATGTGGCAAGACGCTCCTCGGGGCGCGTCTTGCTTGGGCCTCTCTCCTGGAGGCGCTCAGTCAGACCTAGTGCTGGCATGTGGCAAGACGCTCCTCGGGGCGCGTCTTGCTTGGGCTTCTCTCCTGGAGGCCCTCATTCAGACCATTCGTTGACATGTGGCAAGACGCTCCTCGGGGCGCATCTTGCTTGGGCCTCTCTCCTGGAGGCGCTCAGTCAGACCCAGTGTTGACATGTGGCAAGACGCTCCTCGGGGCGCGTCTTGCTTGGGCCTCTCTCCTGGAGGCGCTCAGTCAGTCCTAGTGCTGACAGGTGGCAAGACGCTCCTCGGAGCGCGTCTTGCTTGGGCTTCTCTCCTGGAGGCCCTCTGTCAGACCCTTCGTTGACATGTGGCAAGACGCTCCTCGGGGCGCGTCTTGCTTGGCCCTCTCTCCTGGAGGCGCTCAGTCAGACCCAGTGTTGACATGTGTTAAGAGGCTCCTCGGGGCGCATCTTGCTTGGGCCTCTCTCCTGGAGGCGCTCAGTCAGACCGAGTGCTGTCATGTGGCAAGACGCTCCTCGGGGCACGTCTTGCTGGGGCTTCTCTCCTGGAGGCGCTCAGTCAGACCCAGTGTTGACATGTGACAAGACGCTCCTCGGGGCGCGTCTTGCTTGGGCCTCTCTCCTGGAGGCGCTCAGTCAGACCGAGTGCTGACATGTGGCAAGATGCTCCTTGGGGCGCGTCTTGCTTGGGCTTCTCTCCTGGAGGCCCTCAGTCAGACCTATTGTTGACATGTGGCAAGACGCTCCTCGGGGCGCGTCTTGCTTGGGCCTCTCTCCTGGGGAGGCGATCAGTCAGACCCAGTGTTGACATGTATCAAGAGGCTCTTTGGGCGTTTCTTGCTTGGGCCTCTCTCCTGGAGGCGCTCAGTCAGAGCCAGTGTTGACATGTGGCAAGACGCTCCTCGGGGCGCGTCTTGCTTGGGCCTCTCTCCTGGAGGCGCTCAGTCAGACCTAGTGCTGGCATGTGGCAAGACGCTCCTCGGGGCGCGTCTTGCTTGGGCTTCTCTCCTGGAGGCCCTCATTCAGACCATTCGTTGACATGTGGCAAGACGCTCCTCGGGGCGCATCTTGCTTGGGCCTCTCTCCTGGAGGCGCTCAGTCAGACCCAGTGTTGACATGTGGCAAGACGCTCCTCGGGGCGCGTCTTGCTTGGGCCTCTCTCCTGGAGGCGCTCAGTCAGTCCTAGTGCTGACAGGTGGCAAGACGCTCCTCGGAGCGCGTCTTGCTTGGGCTTCTCTCCTGGAGGCCCTCTGTCAGACCCTTCGTTGACATGTGGCAAGACGCTCCTCGGGGCGCGTCTTGCTTGGCCCTCTCTCCTGGAGGCGCTCAGTCAGACCCAGTGTTGACATGTGTTAAGAGGCTCCTCGGGGCGCATCTTGCTTGGGCCTCTCTCCTGGAGGCGCTCAGTCAGACCGAGTGCTGTCATGTGGCAAGACGCTCCTCGGGGCACGTCTTGCTGGGGCTTCTCTCCTGGAGGCGCTCAGTCAGACCCAGTGTTGACATGTGACAAGACGCTCCTCGGGGCGCGTCTTGCTTGGGCCTCTCTCCTGGAGGCGCTCAGTCAGACCCAGAGGTGACATGTGGCAAGATGCTCCTCGGGGCGCGTCTTGCTTGGGCCTCTCTCCTGGAGGCCCTCTGTCAGACCCAGTGTTGACATGTGGCAAGACGCTCCTCGGGGCGCGTCTATCTTGGGCCTCTCTCCTGGAGGCGCTCAGTCAGACCCAGTGTTGACATGTGGCAAGACGCTCCTCGGGGCGCGTCTTGCTTGGGCCTCTCTCCTGGAGGCGCTCAGTCAGTCCTAGTGCTGACATGTGGCAAGACGCTCCTCGGAGCGCGTCTTGCTTGGGCTTCTCTCCTGGAGGCCCTCTGTCAGACCCTTCGTTGACATGTGGCAAGACGCTCCTCGGGGCGCGTCTTGCTTGGCCCTCTCTCCTGGAGGCGCTCAGTCAGACAGAGTGCTGACATGTGGCAAGACGCTCCTCGGGGCGCATCTTGCTTGGGCTTCTCTCCTGGAGGCCCTCAGTCAGACCCATTGTTGACATGTGGCAAGACGCTCCTCGGGGCGCATCTTGCTTGGGCCTCTCTCCTGGAGGCGCTCAGTCAGACCGAGTGCTGACATGTGGCAAGACGCTCCTCGGGGCACGTCTTGCTGGGGCTTCTCTCCTGGAGGCGCTCAGTGAGACCCAGTTTTGACATGTGACAAGACGCTCCTCGGGGCGCGTCTTGCTTGGGCCTCTCTCCTGGAGGCCCTCAGTCAGACCCATAGGTGACATGTGGCAAGACGCTCCTCGGGGCGCGTCTTGCTTGGGCCTCTCTCCTGGAGGCCCTCTGTTAGACCCAGTGTTGACATGTGGTAAGGACACGATCACGCCGACCCTATTGTTGGAGGACCTGCTGAGTTCGTTGAACAAGTAGACGCCGGATTGGGCGCGGGCACGCGCTTGTTTTAGAGGCGTTTTCGCGCAGCCTCTGCCCTGCACGACCGCTCGTGGCCGCACTAGCTATATTTATCTTTATTTGTTTCACACACACACACACACACACACACACACACACACACACACACACACACACACACACACACACACACACACACACACACACACACACACACACACACACACACACACACACACACACACACACACAGACACAGGCAAACCCCGGTCAGGCCTGCAGTGTACACATCAGAGACATGATGTTCTTTCACAGAACTGAGGTTGTTCATTACTAAATGACTTTTACAGGAATATTGTTATTATACTATTCAACAGGTTGATCATAATAATGTGTATTAAACCCACAACCTAGCACTGAGGACAGAGGGACTTTATTTAAATTAGTACTTAATGGAAACGATACATAATGATACATAAGAGCCATGTCATACATTCAGCCTAGGAATAGTAGCATTGTGCACTATTAAAAATATACACATCAATTGCTCGAATCCCATTGTTGCAAAGTAAAACTCTAATAAAACTCTAGTCTTACGTCAACAGAGAAGACTTGGTGTATGTACTACAAATACAGCATTAGGATTTCGAGTGGACCGTGCACCTTGTGAACCATCAGAGGCTTATGACGCAACATATCTTCCAGTTGCTATTAGACTAGTTATAATTCTCGACCATTTTTCGGAACTGGTTTCTTGGGTCCGTGAGTAAATGCCAAATGAGATGATAGTCCTTAAGTAAGTTCCTGGCGATCCCATGTCGAGTGCGAAGTCACGGTCGGCGGCGTGTTGTCCTTACTGTGCCCCATACAATGTGACGGTCCGTGTCACGGACCGGTGTGTTACGACCCGACTAACGAAACGTACCAGGTGATAACATTCCATCTTTCCATTACAGCGGAGCGAGCGTTTCGTCACACTCCCAAACCAAGGTTAATAGTTGTAGTGCACGCCCTTTCGGACCTCGGTGCACGCGAAACACTGGCGTACACTCACAACATCACTCTCGAGACAGCTCAAGCGTTACGCGAAACAAAGGACTTGTTCAAATCCATAGAGAATATACGGTCTTTAGCGTATGCGTATATAAAGAAGGTCGATGACATTTACAGACCCGGCGGCGTGGGCACCACAGTAGGACAACAAGGTGCTCTCAAGCGCACACAGATACTGGCCGCATTATCACTCGCGATGTCTATCCTGACATGCCCGTTTCTGATTTCTATATATATTAAATTATGACAAGAGCTACGGTGGTTACGATTACACTCTGACCACGTGCCTTAGTTTCTGCTAGTGACCTATAAATACATTTGACCACTTGCTCTCACTGCCATTAAAGCGGCTGTACCCACACGTACAACACCCAAGAAAAAAAATGATCTCGCTGTCTGTACTGGGTGTACTCTCAGTAGTCGCAGTTGCTCAGGCCATGGTGGTACGCTCACATAACGCCTCTGAGATACGTCCCATCACACCACCTCCTAGACTACTCGCGAAGGAGTATTCAACACCCCCTTTGTACGAAGACAGCCATTATAACGAGCACAGCACAACGCTTGCCGCACGCGAAGACAACATGCAGGAGACAACGCTACCACCTGTCGTGAGAACAACGGATTCGAGTGACAACGATCGCGACTATGACGAGCACATTACAACACCCTCTGTGCACGAAGACCAGGAGCAGGAGACAACGCTACCACCTGTCGTGAGAAACAAGAGTTTGGTTAACAATGATCATCGTCGTGTCCCATTCTAAACGGGCGCGCCATTGCACACATCGTACATGTGTGTTAACCCACCTGTATGCGACAGACTTTGTGTGTTGCATGACATCGAGATGTATTGACGTCTGTGTCAATACAGGACTCTCTATAAGCCGGGAGCTGGACGCTAACGACCCGTGCATGCGCCACACAAAAGGTATCGTACATGTGTTAACCCACCTGTGTGCGACAGACTTTGTGTGTTGCATGACATCGAGATGTATTGACGTCTTTGTCAATACAGGACTCTCTAAGCTGGGAGCTGGATGCTAACGACCCATGCATGCGCCGCACAAAAGGTAACTCGACTAACTACAAAACGAATATTGTGATGTAGAAAGTTGGCTCGACTGTTTGAATCAGCTGCAGCTGCTGTTTACTCAGGAAGTGAATCGCACGCTTGTTAGAAGTACATTTGGAGCACTTAAAAAATACATCACTCTCATCGAGTTCCGTCTCAGCGTTCACCGGCTGATGGGCAAGAGCGTGACATGGGATCGCCAGGAACTTACTTAAGGACTATCATCTCATTTGGCATTTACTCACGGACCCAAGAAACCAGTTCCGAAAAATGGTCGAGAATTATAACTTGTCTAATAGCAACTGGAAGATATGTTGCGTCATAAGCCTCTGATGGTTCACAAGGTGCACGGTCCACTCGAAATCCTAATGCTGTATTTGTAGTACATACACTAAGTCTTCTCTGTTGATGTCAGACTAGAGTTTTATTAGAGTTTTACTTTGTAACAATGGGATTCGAGCAATTGATGTGTATATTTTTAATAGTGCACAATGCTACTATTCCTAGGCTGAATGTATGACATGGCTCTTATGTATCATTATGTATCGTTTCCATTAAGTACTAATTTAAATAAAGTCCCTCTGTCCTCAGTGCTAGGTTGTGGGTTTAATACACATTATTATGATCAACCTGTTGAATAGTATAATAACAATATTCCTGTAAAAGTCATTTAGTAATGAACAACCTCAGTTCTGTGAAAGAACATCATGTCTCTGATGTGTACACTGCAGGCCTGACCGGTCTTGCTGGGGCCTCTCTCCTGGAGGCGCTCAATCAGACCCAGTGGTGACACGTGGCATGACGCTCCTCGGGGCGCGTCTTGCTTGGGCCTCTCTCCTGGAGGCGCTCAGTCAGACCCAGTGGTGACACGTGGCAAGAGGCTCCTCGGGGCGCATCTTGCTTGGGCCTCTCTCCTGGAGGCGCTCAGTCAGACCCAGTGTTGACACGTGGCAAGACGCTCGTCGGGGAGCGTCTTGCTTGGGCCTCTCTCCTGGAGGCGCTCAGTCAGACCCAGTGTTGACAAGTGGCAAGACACTCCTCGGGGCGCGTCTTGCTTGGGCCTCTCTCGTGGAGGCCCTCTGTCAGACCCAGTGTTGACATGTGGCAAGACGCTCCTCGGGGCGCGTCTTGCTTGGGCCTCTCTCCTGGAGGCGCTCAATCAGACCCAGTGGTGACGTAATGCAAGACGCTCCTCGGGGCGCGTATTGCTTGGGCCTCTCTCCTGGAGGCGCTCAGTCAGACCGAGTGCTGACATGTGGCAAGAAGCTCCTCGGGGCGTATCTTGCTTGGGCTTCTCTCCTGGAGGCCCTCAGTAAGACCCATTGTTGACATGTGGCAAGACGCTCCTCGTGGCGCGTCTTGCTTGGGCCTCTCTCCAGAAGGCCCTCAATCAGACCCAGTGTTGACACGTGGCAAGACGCTCCTCGGGGCGCGTCTTGCTTGGGCCTCTCTCCTGGAGGCGCTCAGTCAGACTGAGTAGTGACATGTGGCCTGACGCTCCTCGGGGCGCGTCTTGCTTGGGCCTCTCTCCTGGAGGCGCTCAGTCAGACCCAGAGGTGACATGTGGCAAGACACTCCTCGGGGCGCGTCTTGCTTAGGCCTCTCTCCTGGAGGCGCTCAGTCAGACCGAGTGCTGACATAAGACAAAACGCTCCTCGGGGCGCGTCTTGCTTGGGCTTCTCTCCTGGAGGCCCTTAGTCAAACCCATTGTTGACATGTGGCAAGACGCTCCTCGGGGCGCGTCTTGCTTGGGCATCTCTCCTGGAGGCGCTCAGTCAGACCGAGTGCTGACATGTGGCAAGACGCTCCTCGGGCCGCGTGTTGCTTGGGCTTCTTTCCTGGAGGCCCTCAGTCAGACCCATTGTTGACATGTGGCAAGACGCTCCTCGGGGCGCGTCTTGCTTGGGCCTCTCTCCTGGAGGCGCTCAGTCAGAACCAGAGGTGACATGTGGCAAGACGCTCCTCGGGGCGCGTCTTGCTTGGGCCTCTCTCCTGGAGGCCCTCTGTCAGACCCATTGTTGACATGTGGCAAGACGCTCCTCGGGGCACGTCTTGCTTGGGCCTCTCTCCTGGAGGTGCTCAGTTAGACCGAGTAGTGACATGTCGCAAGACGCTCCTCGGGGCGCGTCTTGCTTGGGCCTCTCTCCTGGAGGTGCTCAGTCAGACCGAGTGCTGACATAAGGCAAGACGCTCCTCGGGGCGCGTCTTGCTGGGGCCTCTCTCCTGGAGGCGCTCAATCAGACCCAGTGGTGACACGTGGCAAGACGCTCCTCGGGGCATGTCTTGCTTGGGCCTCTCTCCTGGAGGCGCTCAGTCAGACCCAGTGGTGACACGTGGCAAGACGCTCCTCGGGGCGCATCTTGCTTGGGCCTCTCTCCTGGAGGCGCTCAGTCAGACCCAGTGTTGACATGTGGCAAGACACTCCTCGGGGCGCGTCTTGCTTGGGCCTCTCTCATGGAGGCCCTCTGTCAGACCCAGTGTTGACATGTGTCAAGACGCTCCTCGGGGCGCGTCTTGCTTTGGCCTCTCTCCTGGAGGCCCTCTGTCAGACCCAGTGTTGACATGTGTCAAGACGCTCCTCGGGGCGCGTCTTGCTTGGGCTTCTCTCCTGGAGGCCCTCAGTCAGACCCATTGTTGACATGTGGCAAGACGCTCCTCGGGGCTTCGAGATGAACTATTGCTAAAGATGATCGTCCTCGTCAACCACGGTGCTACCAGAGTTACCACGACATGCGCCTTCAAAGCGTTCTCGTTTGGGTCAGCGCCACCAGAATTGAATCGGCAAGTCAGCGGAAATTACACAACTCGTAACGAAGACCCTCTCCGCGACCTCGCGGCCAGTGTGCACAGTGTACAGCAAATGACAAACTATGTTGCGAGCGATATATCGGAAAAACTTTGCACTGACGCGACGGTCACCACTGCAGGTTGTGTGAGTCACGCGCAAAGTGCCATATCAAATGTGCGCAAGCTAGTGACAAGCAACTTCACCAGATCCGTAGATTCTGCATACGCTCGGATACGAATGAAAGTATCGAGAGATAACACCGACACGAGTTGCGCGACGGCGCTGGCTGCAGTCGCTACAACACTGGATTTATTAATCAACGTTATTGTGATAACTTGTCTAATAGCAACTGGAAGATATATTGCGTCATAAGCCTCTGGTGGTTCACAAGGTGCACGGTCCACTCGAAATCCTAATGCTGTATTTGTAGTACATACACTAAGTCTTCTCTGTTGATGTCAGACTAGAGTTTTATTAGAGTTTTACTTTGCAACAATGGGATTCGATCAATTGATGTGTATATTTTTAATAGTGCACAATGCTACTATTCCTAGGCTGATTGTATGACATGGCTCTTATGTATCATTATGTATCGTTTCCATTAAGTACTAATTTAAATAAGGTCCCTCTGTCCTCAGTGCTAGGTTTTGGGTTTAATACACATTATTATGATCAACCTGTTGAATAGTATAATAACAATATTCCTGTAAAAGTCATTTAGTAATGAACAACCTCAGTTCTGTGAAAGAACATCATGTCTCTGATGTGTACACTGCAGGCCTGACCGGGGTTTGCACGCAAGGGCCTGTGTGTGTGTGTGTGTGTGTGTGTGTGTGTGTGTGTGTGTGTGTGTGTGTGTGTGTGTGTGTGTGTGTGTGTGTGTGTGTGTGTGAAACAAATAAAGAAAAATATAGCTAGTGCTGCCACTAGCGGTCGTGCAGGGTAGAGGCTGCGCGAGAAAGCCTCTAAAAAGAAGCGCGTGCCCACGCCCGATCCGTGGATGCACGTAGACCTAGCAAACGTACTAGCAGAAATCAACGATCGCACATGGGTCATTGAGTGTGTACAGGGTTCGTCTGCGTGTGTGGCATTGGGCAATCTAGCGGCAACCGAGTGGCCTGAAGGCGGAACCGGCCAACCCGTCGCCCTCACCATCGTTGCGCTTTGAGATGAACTATTGCTAAAGATGATCATCCTCATCAACCACGGCGCTACCAGAGTAGCTCGTAACGAAGACCCTCTCCGCGACCTCGCGGCCAGTGTGCGAAGTGTACAGCAAATGACAAACGATGTTGCGAGCGATATATCGGAAAAACTTTGCACTGACGCGACGGTCGCCACTGCAGGTTGTGTGAGTCTCGCGCAAAGTGCCATATCAAACGTGCGCAAGCTAGTGACAAGCAACTTCACCAGATCCGTAGATTCTGCATACGCTCGGATACGAATGAAAGTATCGAGAGATAACACCGACACGAGTTGCGCGACGGCGCTGGCTGCAGTCGCTACAACACTGGATTTATTAATCAACGTAATTGTGATCGTAATGGCGTTTCGAGTGTGCACCAGAAACTACAACCAGTACTACAGAAAACTGGCATGAGGGTCGCGGTCTAACGTTATGTTGGTGTCTCGCATCGACCGTCGACGGCCGTTTGCCAGCCGCTGAAAATGGCACAGTTGACGAAATGGAAACGCCAACCGTCGATAGTGCACTCTCGCAAGTTCCAACCGCACCATCTCAGGAGACAGACCAAAGAGTCATATTAGCGGAGGGTAGATAGAAAATGCGCAAACCGCCGCAACCGCCCATATACATACTATACGAGTTCAACATAGAGTGGAGTAAGAAGTTACTACCGATTGTATTTCCAACGTGCAAGCAGCTGGTGTGTGACGCTTTACTTGCGTATCACAGAGGTTGCGATGTCCTGTGTTCCACGAGCGCATGGAAACAAGTGAACGAACTTCTACGGACCGTACTGTTGGGGTATGAGCGAGCTGTAAAATCAATACACGCTAGACACCCGGACTTTGCCGTGTTACTGGACACGCATATCGCCACAACAAAACCGGGTCAAGTGTTCGGGGCGTCACCGCGCTCGACTATACACGTCTTGGCCTACCACGAGTACATGAGCCCACAAGATCCTAAGCGAGGTCGAAGCCGTTGTGTCTACCCAACGCAAATTCAGCACAGCCGTGCGCGCTAAGACAAGTCCCTCTAGACTGCTGGAAACTTTGGAAAGGTGGAAGGCTGGCGTGTACGCGCTTTCTACACATCTCAACGGTATGATCGCGATACTCTCGGCCGCACAACAACTAATGGTCATGTGTTCGGAAGGTCTGATCAGGTCTGACATGACCAGTTGTCAATCGACGTCGAGCGTGCACTCACACACGGATATCCTGGCGTACAGTAAAGCGACAGTGACCTCTACGCTCACGTTGATCGCCGATGTTTCGAAGGGCAATCGAGTGTGTTGGCTGACGAAAGCTATGGTGACCGACGGTCGCGTCGACTACAATGTGCCTCATTGCGACTGGAGAGGCGTATGTGATCCTTTGCAAATCGACAACACCACCGCGGTCGAGTGCGAAGTCACGGTCGGTGGCGTGTTGTCCTTACTGTGCCCCATACAATGTGACGGTCCGTGTCATGGACCGGTGTGTTACGACCCGACTAACGAAACGTACCAGGTGATAACATTGCATCTGCCCATTACAGCGGAGCGAGCGTTTCGCCACACTCCCAAACCAAGGTTAATAGTTGTAGCGCACGCCCTTTCGGACCTCGGTGCACGCGAAACACTGGCGTACACTCACAACATCACGCTCGAGACAGCTCAAGTGTTACGCAAAACAAAGGACGTGTTCAAATCCATAGAGAATATACGGTCTTTAGCGTATGCGTATATAAAGAAGGTCGATGACATTTACAGACCCGGCGGCGTGGGCACCACAGTAGAACAACAAGGTGCTCTCAAGCGCACACAGATACTGGCCGCATTATCACTCGCGATGTCTATCCTGACATGCCCGTTTCTGATTTCTATGTATATTAAATTATGACAAGAGCTACGGTGGTTACGATTACACTCTGACCACGTGCCTTAGTTTCTGCTAGTGACCTATAAATACATTTGACCACTTGCTCTCACTGCCATTAAAGCGGCTGTACCCACACGTACAACACCCAAGTAAAAAAATGATCTCGCTGTCTGTACTGGGTGTACTCTCAGTAGTCGCAGTTGCTCAGGCCATGGTGGTACGCTCACATAACGCCTCTGAGATACGTCCCATCACACCACCTCCTAGACTACTCGCGAAGGAGTATTCAACACCCCCTTTGTACGAAGACAACCATTATAACGAGCACAGCACAACGCTTGCCGCACGAAAAGACAACATGCAGGAGACAACGCTACCACCTGTCGTGAGAACAACGGATTCGAGTGACAACGATCGCGACTATGACGAGCACATTACAACACCCTCTGTGCACGAAGACCAGGTGCAGGAGACAACGCTACCACCTGTCGTGAGAAACAAGAGTTTGGTTAACAATGATCATCGTCGTGTCCCATTGTAAACGGGCGCGCCATCGCACACATCGTACATGTGTGTTAACCCACCTGTATGCGACAGACTTTGTGTGTTGCATGACATCGAGATGTATTGACGTCTGTGTCAATACAGGACTCTCTATAAGCCGGGAGCTGGACGCTAACGACCCGTGCATGCGCCACACAAAAGGTATCGTACATGTGTTGACCCACCTGTATGCGACAGACTTTGTGTGTTGCATGACATCGAGATGTACTGACGTCTGTGTCAATACAGGACTCTCTAAGCTGGGAGCTGGACGCTAACGACCCATGCATGCGCCACACAAAAGGTAACTCGACTAACTACAAAACGAATATTGTGATGTAGAAAGTTGGCTTGACTGTTTGAATCAGCTGCAGCTGCGGTTTACTCACGAAGTGAATCGCACACTTGTTAGAAGTACATTCGGAGCACTTAAAAAATACATCGCTCTCATCGAGTTCCGTCTCAGCGTTCACCGGCTGATGGGCAAGAGCGTGACATGGGATCGCCAGGAACTTACTTAAGGACTATCATCTCATTTGGCATTTACTCACGGACCCAAGAAACCAGTTCCGAAAAATGGTCGAGAATTATAACTTGTCTAATAGCAACTGGAAGATATGTTGCGTCATAAGCCTCTGATGGTTCACAAGGTGCACGGTCCACTCGAAATCCTAATGCTGTATTTGTAGTGCATACACTAAGTCTTCTCTGTTGATGTCAGACTAGAGTTTTATTAGAGTTTTACTTTGCAACAATGGGTTTCGAGCAATTGATGTGTATATTTTTAATAGTGCACAATGCTACTATTCCTAGGCTGAATGTATGACATGGCTCTTATGTATCATTATGTATCGTTTCCATTAAGTACTAATTTAAATAAAGTCCCTCTGTCCTCAGTGCTAGGTTGTGGGTTTAATACACATTATTATGATCAACCTGTTGAATAGTATAATAACAATATTCCTGTAAAAGTCATTTAGTAATGAACAACCTCAATTCTGTGAAAGAACATCATGTCTCTGATGTGTACACTGCAGGCCTGACCGGTCTTGCTGGGGCCTCTCTCCTGGAGGCGCTCAATCAGACCCAGTGGTGACACGTGGCAAGACGCTCCTCGGGGCGCGTCTTGCTTGGGCCTCTCTCCTGGAGGCGCTCAGTCAGACCCAGTGGTGACACGTGGCAAGAAGCTCCTCGGGGTGCATCTTGCTTGGGCCTCTCTCCTCGAGGCGCTCAGTCAGACCCAGTGTTGACACGTGGCAAGACGCTCGTCGGGGCGCGTCTTGCTTGGGCCTCTCTCCTGGAGGCGCTCAGTCAGACCCAGTGTTGACATGTGGCAAGACACTCCTCGGGGCGCGTCTTGCTTGGGCCTCTCTCATGGAGGCCCTCTGTCAGACCCAGTGTTGACATGTGTCAAGACGCTCCTCGGGGCGCGTCTTGCTTTGGCCTCTCTCCTGGAGGCGCTCAGTCAGACCGAGTGCTGACATGTGTCAATACGCTCCTCGGGGCGCGTCTTGCTTTGGCCTCTCTCCTGGAGGCGCTCAGTCAGACCGAGTGCTGACATGTGGCAAGAAGCTCCTCGGGGCGCGTCTTGCTTGGGCTTCTCTCCTGGAGGCCCTCAGTAAGACCCATTGTTGACATGTGGCAAGACGCTCCTCGTGACGCGTCTTGCTTGGGGCTCTCTCCAGAAGGCCCTCAATCAGACCCAGTGTTGACACGTGGCAAGACGCTCCTCGGGGCGCGTCTTGCTTGGGCCTCTCTCCTGGAGGCGCTCAGTCACACTGAGTAGTGACATGTGGCCTGACGCTCCTCGGGGCGCGTCTTGCTTGGGCCTCTCTCCTGGAGGTGCTCAGTCAGACCCAGTGGTGACATGTGGCAAGACGCTCCTCGGGGCACGTCTTGCTTGGGCCTCTCTCCTGGAGGCGCTCAGTCAGACCGAGTAGTGACATAAGGCAAGACGCTCCTCGGGGCGCGTCTTGCTGGGGCCTCTCTCCTGGAGGCGCTCAATCAGACCCAGTGGTGACACGTGGCAAGACGCTCCTCGGGGCGCGTCTTGCTTGGGCCTCTCTCCTGGAGGCGCTCAGTCAGACCCAGTGGTGACACCTGGCAAGACGCTCCTCGGGGCGCATCTTGCTTGGGCCTCTCTCCTGGAGGCGCTCAGTCAGACCCAGTGTTGACACGTGGCAAGACGCTCCTCGGGGCGCGTCTTGCTTGGGCCTCTCTCCTGGAGGCGCTCAGTCAGACCCAGTGTTGACATGTGGCAAGACACTCCTCGGGGCGCGTCTTGCTTGGGCCTCTCTCATGGAGGCCCTCTGTCAGACCCAGTGTTGACATGTGTCAAGACGCTCCTCGGGGCGCGTCTTGCTTTGGCCTCTCTCCTGGAGGCGCTCAGTCAGACCGAGTGCTGACATGTGGCAAGAAGCTCCTCGGGGCGCGTGTTGCTTGGGCTTCTCTCCTGGAGGCCCTCAGTATGACCCATTGTTGACATGTGGCAAGACGCTCCTCGGGGCGCGTCTTGCTTGGGCCTCTCTCCAGAAGGCCCTCAATAAGACCCAGTGTTGACACGTGGCAAGACGCTCCTCGGGGCGCGTCTTACTTGGGCCTCTCTCCTGGAGGCGCTCAGTCAGACTGAGTAGTGACATGTGGCCTGACGCTCCTCGGGGCGCGTGTTGCTTTGGCCTCTCTCCTGGAGGCGCTCAGTCAGACCCAGTGGTGACATGTGGCAAGACACTCCTCGGGGCGCGTCTTGCTTGGGCCTCTCTCCTGGAGGCGCTCAGTCAGACCGAGTGCTGACATGTGTCAAGACGCTCCTCGGGGCGCGTCTTTCTTTGGCCTCTCTCCTGGAGGCGCTCAGTCAGACCGAGTGCTGACATGTGGCAAGAAGCTCCTCGGGGCGCGTCTTGCTTGGGCTTCTCTCCTGGAGGCCCTCAGTAAGACCCATTGTTGACATGTGGCAAGACGCTCCTCGTGGCGCGTCTTGCTTGGGCCTCTCTCCAGAAGGCCCTCAATCAGACCAAGTGTTGACACGTGGCAAGACGCTCCTCGGGGCGCGTCTTGCTTGGGCCTCTCTCCTGGAGGCGCTCAGTCACACTGAGTAGTGACATGTGGCCTGACGCTCCTCGGGGCGCGTCTTGCTTGGGCCTCTCTCCTGGAGGCGCTCAGTCAGACTGAGTAGTGACATGTGGCCTGACGCTCCTCGGGGCACGTCTTGCTTGGGCCTCTCTACTGGAGGCGCTCTGTCAGACCCAGTGTTGACATGTGGCAAGAGGCTCCTCGGGGCGCGTCTTGCTTGGGCTTCTCTCCTGGAGGCCCTCAGTCAGACCCATTGTTGACATGTGGAAAGACGCTCCTCGGGGCACGTCTTGCTTGGGCCTCTCTCCTGGAGGCGCTCAATCAGACCCAGTGGTGACACGTGGCAAGACACTCCTCGGGGCGCGTCCTGCTTGGGCCTCTCTCCTGGAGAAGCTCAGTCAGACCCAGTGGTGACACGTGGCAAGACGCTCCTCGGGGCGCATCTTGCTTGGGCCTCTCTCCTGGAGGCGCTCAGTCAGACCCAGTGTTGACACATGGCAAGACGCTCCTCGGGGCGCGTCTTGCTTGGGCCTCTCTCCTGGAGGCGCTCAGTCAGACCCAGTGTTTACATGTGGCAAGACACTCCTCGGGGCGCGTCTTGCTTGGGCCTCTCTCATGGAGGCCCTCTGTCAGACCCAGTGTTGACATGTGTCAAGACGCTCCACGGGGCGCGTCTTGCTTGGGCTTCTCTCCTGGAGGCCCTCAGTCAGACCCATTGTTGACATGTTGCAAGACGCTCCTCGGGGCGCGTCTTGCTTGGGCCTCTCTCCTGGAGGCGCTCAGTCAGACCGAGTGCTGACATGTGGCAAGACGCTCCTCGGGCCGCGTGTTGCTTGGGCTTCTTTCCTGGAGGCCCTCAGTCAGACCCATTGTTGACATGTGGCAAGACGCTCCTCGGGTTGCGTCTTGCTTGGGCCTCTCTCCTGGAGGCCCTCAGTAAGACCCATTGTTGACATGTGGCAAGACGCTCCTCGGGGCGCGTCTTGCTTGGGCCTCTCTCCAGAAGGCCCTCAATCAGACCCAGTGTTGACATGTGGCAAGACGCTCCTCGGGGCGCGTCTCGCTTGGGCCTCTCTCCTGGAGGCGCTCAGTCAGACTGAGTAGTGACATGTGGCCTGACGCTCCTCGGGGCGCGTCTTGCTTGGGCCTCTCTCCTGGAGGCGCTCAGTCAGACCCAGTGTTGACATGTGGCAAGACGCTCCTCGGGGCGCGTCTTGCTTGGGCTTCTCTCCTGGAGGCCCTCAGTAAGACCCATTGTTGACATGTGGCAAGACGCTCCTCGTGACGCGTCTTGCTTGGGCCTCTCTCCAGAAGGCCCTCAATCAGACGCAGTGTTGACACGTGGCAAGACGCTCCTCGGGGCTCGTCTTTCTTGGGCCTCTCTCCTGGAGGCGCTCAGTCACACTGAGTAGTGACATGTGGCCTGACGCTCCTCGGGGCGCGTCTTGCTTGGGCCTCTCTCCTGGAGGTGCTCAGTCAGACCCAGTGGTGACATGTGGCAAGACGCTCCTCGGGGCACGTCTTGCTTGGGCCTCTCTCCTGGAGGCGCTCAGTCAGACCGAGTAGTGACATAAGGCAAGACGCTCCTCGGGGCGCGTCTTGCTGGGGCCTCTCTCCTGGAGGCGCTCAATCAGACCCAGTGGTGACACGTGGCAAGACGCTCCTCGGGGCGCGTCTTGCTTGGGCCTCTCTCCTGGAGGCGCTCAGTCAGACCCAGTGGTGACACCTGGCAAGACGCTCCTCGGGGCGCATCTTGCTTGGGCCTCTCTCCTGGAGGCGCTCAGTCAGACCCAGTGTTGATACGTGGCAAGACGCTCCTCGGGGCGCGTCTTGCTTGGGCCTCTCTCCTGGAGGCGCTCAGTCAGACCCAGTGTTGACATGTGGCAAGACACTCCTCGGGGCGCGTCTTGCTTGGGCCTCTCTCATGGAGGCCCTCTGTCAGACCCAGTGTTGACATGTGTCAAGACGCTCCTCGGGGCGCGGCTTGCTTTGGCCTCTCTCCTGGAGGCGCTCAGTCAGACCGAGTGCTGACATGTGGCAAGAAGCTCCTCGGGGCGCGTGTTGCTTGGGCTTCTCTCCTGGAGGCCCTCAGTATGACCCATTGTTGACATGTGGCAAGACGCTCCTCGGGGCGCGTCTTGCTTGGGCCTCTCTCCAGAAGGCCCTCAATCAGACCCAGTGTTGACACGTGGCAAGACGCTCCTCGGGGCGCGTCTTACTTGGGCCTCTCTCCTGGAGGCGCTCAGTCAGACTGAGTAGTGACATGTGGCCTGACGCTCCTCGGGGCGCGTGTTGCTTTGGCCTCTCTCCTGGAGGCGCTCAGTCAGACCCAGTGGTGACATGTGGCAAGACACTCCTCGGGGCGCGTCTTGCTTGGGCCTCTCTCCTGGAGGCGCTCAGTCAGACCGAGTGCTGACATGTGTCAAGACGCTCCTCGGGGCGCGTCTTTCTTTGGCCTCTCTCCTGGAGGCGCTCAGTCAGACCGAGTGCTGACACATGGCAAGACGCTCCTCGGGGCGCGTCTTGCTTGGGCCTCTCTCCTGGAGGCGCTCAGTCAGACCCAGTGTTTACATGTGGCAAGACACTCCTCGGGGCGCGTCTTGCTTGGGCCTCTCTCATGGAGGCCCTCTGTCAGACCCAGTGTTGACATGTGTCAAGACGCTCCACGGGGCGCGTCTTGCTTGGGCTTCTCTCCTGGAGGCCCTCAGTCAGACCCATTGTTGACATGTTGCAAGACGCTCCTCGGGGCGCGTCTTGCTTGGGCCTCTCTCCTGGAGGCGCTCAGTCAGACCGAGTGCTGACATGTGGCAAGACGCTCCTCGGGCCGCGTGTTGCTTGGGCTTCTTTCCTGGAGGCCCTCAGTCAGACCCATTGTTGACATGTGGCAAGACGCTCCTCGGGTTGCGTCTTGCTTGGGCCTCTCTCCTGGAGGCCCTCAGTAAGACCCATTGTTGACATGTGGCAAGACGCTCCTCGGGGCGCGTCTTGCTTGGGCCTCTCTCCAGAAGGCCCTCAATCAGACCCAGTGTTGACATGTGGCAAGACGCTCCTCGGGGCGCGTCTCGCTTGGGCCTCTCTCCTGGAGGCGCTCAGTCAGACTGAGTAGTGACATGTGGCCTGACGCTCCTCGGGGCGCGTCTTGCTTGGGCCTCTCTCCTGGAGGCGCTCAGTCAGACCCAGTGTTGACATGTGGCAAGACGCTCCTCGGGGCGCGTCTTGCTTGGGCTTCTCTCCTGGAGGCCCTCAGTAAGACCCATTGTTGACATGTGGCAAGACGCTCCTCGTGACGCGTCTTGCTTGGGCCTCTCTCCAGAAGGCCCTCAATCAGACGCAGTGTTGACACGTGGCAAGACGCTCCTCGGGGCTCGTCTTTCTTGGGCCTCTCTCCTGGAGGCGCTCAGTCACACTGAGTAGTGACATGTGGCCTGACGCTCCTCGGGGCGCGTCTTGCTTGGGCCTCTCTCCTGGAGGTGCTCAGTCAGACCCAGTGGTGACATGTGGCAAGACGCTCCTCGGGGCACGTCTTGCTTGGGCCTCTCTCCTGGAGGCGCTCAGTCAGACCGAGTAGTGACATAAGGCAAGACGCTCCTCGGGGCGCGTCTTGCTGGGGCCTCTATCCTGGAGGCGCTCAATCAGACCCAGTGGTGACACGTGGCAAGACGCTCCTCGGGGCGCGTCTTGCTTGGGCCTCTCTCCTGGAGGCGCTCAGTCAGACCCAGTGGTGACACCTGGCAAGACGCTCCTCGGGGCGCATCTTGCTTGGGCCTCTCTCCTGGAGGCGCTCAGTCAGACCCAGTGTTGATACGTGGCAAGACGCTCCTCGGGGCGCGTCTTGCTTGGGCCTCTCTCCTGGAGGCGCTCAGTCAGACCCAGTGTTGACATGTGGCAAGACACTCCTCGGGGCGCGTCTTGCTTGGGCCTCTCTCATGGAGGCCCTCTTTCAGACCCAGTGTTGACATGTGTCAAGACGCTCCTCGGGGCGCGGCTTGCTTTGGCCTCTCTCCTGGAGGCGCTCAGTCAGACCGAGTGCTGACATGTGGCAAGAAGCTCCTCGGGGCGCGTGTTGCTTGGGCTTCTCTCCTGGAGGCCCTCAGTATGACCCATTGTTGACATGTGGCAAGACGCTCCTCGGGGCGCGTCTTGCTTGGGCCTCTCTCCAGAAGGCCCTCAATCAGACCCAGTGTTGACACGTGGCAAGACGCTCCTCGGGGCGCGTCTTACTTGGGCCTCTCTCCTGGAGGCGCTCAGTCAGACTGAGTAGTGACATGTGGCCTGACGCTCCTCGGGGCGCGTGTTGCTTTGGCCTCTCTCCTGGAGGCGCTCAGTCAGACCCAGTGGTGACATGTGGCAAGACACTCCTCGGGGCGCGTCTTGCTTGGGCCTCTCTCCTGGAGGCGCTCAGTCAGACCGAGTGCTGACATGTGTCAAGACGCTCCTCGGGGCGCGTCTTTCTTTGGCCTCTCTCCTGGAGGCGCTCAGTCAGACCGAGTGCTGACATGTGGCAAGAAGCTCCTCGGGGCGCGTCTTGCTTGGGCTTCTCTCCTGGAGGCCCTCAGTAAGACCCATTGTTGACATGTGGCAAGACGCTCCTCGTGGCGCGTCTTGCTTGGGCCTCTCTCCAGAAGGCCCTCAATCAGACCAAGTGTTGACACGTGGCAAGACGCTCCTCGGGGCGTGTCTTGCTTGGGCCTCTCTCCAGAAGGCCCTCAATCGAACCCAGTGTTGACACGTGGCAAGACGCTCCTCGGGGCGCGTCTTGCTTGGGCCTCTCTCCTGGAGGCGCTCAGTCACACTGAGTAGTGACATGTGGCCTGACGCTCCTCGGGGCGCGTCTTGCTTGGGCCTCTCTCCTGGAGGCGCTCAGTCAGACCCAGTGGTGACATGTGGCAAGACACTCCTCGGGGCGCGTCTTGCTTGGGCCTCTCTCCTGGAGGCCCTCAGTCAGACCCATTGTTGACATGTTGCAAGACGCTCCTCGGGGTGCGTCTTGCTTGGGACTCTCTCCTGGAGGCGCTCAGTCAGACCGAGTGCTGACATGTGGCAAGACGCTCCTCGGGCCGCGTGTTGCTTGGGCTTCTTTCCTGGAGGCCCTCAGTAAGACCCATTGTTGACATGTGGCAAGACGCTCCTCGGGGCGCGTCTTGCTTGGGCCTCTCTCCAGAAGGCCCTCAATCAGACCCAGTGTTGACATGTGGCAAGACGCTCCTCGGGGCGCCTCTCGCTTGGGCCTCTCTCCTGGAGGCGCTCAGTCAGACTGAGTAGTGACATGTGGCCTGACGCTCCTCGGGGCGCGTCTTGCTTGGGCCTCTCTCCTGGTGGCGCTCAGTCAGACCCAGTGTTGACATGTGGCAAGACGCTCCTCGGGGCGCGTCTTGCTTGGGCTTCTCTCCTGGAGGCCCTCACTCAGACCCATTGTTGACATGTGGAAAGACGCTCCTCGGGGCACGTCTTGCTTGGGCCTCTCTCCTGGAGGCGCTCAATCAGACCCAGTGGTGACACGTGGCAAGACGCTCCTCGGGGCGCATCTTGCTTGGGCCTCTCTCCTGGAGGCGCTCAGTCAGACCCAGTGTTGACACGTGGCAAGACGCTCCTCGGGGCGCGTCTTGCTTGGGCCTCTCTCCTGGAGGCGCTCAGTCAGACCCAGTGTTTACATGTGGCAAGACACTCCTCGGGGCGCGTCTTGCTTGGGCCTCTCTCATGGAGGCCCTCTGTCAGACCCAGTGTTGACATTTGTCAAGACGCTCCACGGGGCGCGTCTTGCTTGGGCTTCTCTCCTGGAGGCCCTCAGTCAGACCCATTGTTGACATGTTGCAAGACGCTCCTCGGGGCGCGTCTTGCTTGGGCCTCTCTCCTGGAGGCGCTCAGTCAGACCGAGTGCTGACATGTGGCAAGACGCTCCTCGGGCCGCGTGTTGCTTGGGCCTCTCTCCAGAAGGCCCTCAATCAGACCCAGTGTTGACATGTGGCAAGACGCTCCTCGGGGCGCGTCTCGCTTGGGCCTCTCTCCTGGAGGCGCTCAGTCAGACTGAGTAGTGACATGTGGCCTGACGCTCCTCGGGGCGCGTCTTGCTTGGGCCTCTCTCCTGGAGGCACTCAGTCAGACCCAGTGTTGACATGTGGCAAGACGCTCCTCGGGGCGCGTCTTGCTTGGGCTTCTCTCCTGGAGGCCCTCAGTCAGACCCATTGTTGACATGTGGAAAGACGCTCCTCGGGGCACGTCTTGCTTGGGCCTCTCTCCTGGAGGCGCTCAATCAGACCCAGTGGTGACACGTGGCAAGACGCTCCTCGGGGCGCGTCCTGCTTGGGCCTTTCTCCTGGAGGCGCTCAGTCAGACCCAGTGGTGACACGTGGCAAGACGCTCCTCGGGGCGCATCTTTCTTGGGCCTCTCTCCTGGAGGCGCTCAGTCAGACCCAGTGTTGACACGTGGCAAGACGCTCCTCGGGGCGCGTCTTGCTTGGGCCTCTCTCCTGGAGGCGCTCAGTCAGACCCAGTGTTGACATGTGGCAAGACACTCCTCGGGGCGCGTCTTGCTTGGGCCTCTCTCATGGAGGCCCTCTGTCAGACCCAGTGTTTACATGTGTCAAGACGCTCCACGGGGCGCGTCTTGCTTGGGCTTCTCTCCTGGAGGCCCTCAGTCAGACCCATTGTTGACATGTTGCAAGACGCTCCTCGGGGCGCGTCTTGCTTGGGCCTCTCTCCTGGAGGCGCTCAGTCAGACCGAGTGCTGACATGTGGCAAGACGCTCCTCGGGCCGCGTGTTGCTTGGGCTTCTTTCCTGGAGGCCCTCAGTCAGACCCATTGTTGACATGTGGCAAGACGCTCCTCGGGTTGCGTCTCTCTTGGGCCTCTCTCCTGGAGGCCCTAAGTAAGACCCATTGTTGACATGTGGCAAGACGCTCCTCGGGGCGCGTCTTGCTTGGGCCTCTCTCCAGAAGGCCCTCAATCAGACCCAGTGTTGACATGTGGCAAGACGCTCCTCGGGGCGTGTCTCGCTTGGGCCTCTCTCCTGGAGGCGCTCAGTCAGACTGAGTAGTGACATGTGGCCTGACGCTCCTCGGGGCGTGTCTTGCTTGGGCCTCTCTCCTGGAGGCGCTCAGTCAGACCCAGTGTTGACATGTGGCAAGACGCTCCTCGGGGCGCGTCTTGCTTGGGCTTCTCTCCTGGAGGCCCTCAGTCAGACCCATTGTTGACATGTGGCAAGACGCTCCTCGGGGCACGTCTTGCTTGGGCCTCTCTCCTGGAGGCGCTCAGTCAGACCGAGTAGTGACATAAGGCAAGACGCTCCTCGGGGCGCGTCTTGCTGGGGCCTCTCTCCTGGAGGCGCTCAATCAGACCCAGTGGTGACACGTGGCAAGACGCTCCTCGGGGCGCGTCCTGCTTGGGCCTCTCTCCTGGAGGCGCTCAGTCAGACCCAGTGTTGACACGTGGCAAGACGCTCCTCGGGGCGCGTCTTGCTTGGGCCTCTCTCCTGGAGGCGCTCAGTCAGACCCAGTGTTGACATGTGGCAAGACACTCCTCGGGGCGCGTCTTGCTTGGGCCTCTCTCATGGAGGCCCTCTGTCAGACCCAGTGTTGACATGTGTCAAGACGCTCCTCGGGGCGCGGCTTGCTTTGGCCTCTCTCCTGGAGGCGCTCAGTCAGACCGAGTGCTGACATGTGGCAAGAAGCTCCTCGGGGCGCGTGTTGCTTGGGCTTCTCTCCTGGAGGCCCTCAGTATGACCCATTGTTGACATGTGGCAAGACGCTCCTCGGGGCGCGTCTTGCTTGGGCCTCTCTCCAGAAGGCCCTCAATCAGACCCAGTGTTGACACGTGGCAAGACGCTCCTCGGGGCGCGTCTTACTTGGGCCTCTCTCCTGGAGGAGCTCAGTCAGACTGAGTAGTGACATGTGGCCTGACGCTACTCGGGGCGCGTGTTGCTTTGGCCTCTCTCCTGGAGGCGCTCAATCAGACCCAGTGGTGACATGTGGCAAGACACTCCTCGGGGCGCGTCTTGCTTGGGCCTCTCTCCTGGAGGCGCTCAGTCAGACCGAGTGCTGACATGTGTCAAGACGCTCCTCGGGGCGCGTCTTTCTTTGGCCTCTCTCCTGGAGGCGCTCAGTCAGACCGAGTGCTGACATGTGGCAAGAAGCTCCTCGGGGCGCGTCTTGCTTGGGCTTCTCTCCTGGAGGCCCTCAGTAAGACCCATTGTTGACATGTGGCAAGACGCTCCTCGTGGCGCGTCTTGCTTGGGCCTCTCTCCAGAAGGCCCTCAATCAGACCAAGTGTTGACACGTGGCAAGACGCTCCTCGGGGCGCGTCTTGCTTGGGCCTCTCTCCTGGAGGCGCTCAGTCACACTGAGTAGTGACATGTGGCCTGACGCTCCTCGGGGCGCGTCTTGCTTGGTCCTCTCTCCTGGAGGCGCTCAGTCAGACCCAGTGGTGACATGTGGCAATACACTCCTCGGGGCGCGTCTTGCTTGGGCCTCTCTCCTGGAGGCCCTCTGTCAGACCCAGTGTTGACATGTGTCAAGACGCTCCACGGGGCGCGTCTTGCTTGGGCTTCTCTCCTGGAGGCCCTCAGTCAGACCCATTGTTGACATGTTGCAAGACGCTCCTCGGGGCGCGTCTTGCTTGGGCCTCTCTCCTGGAGGCGCTCAGTCAGACCGAGTGCTGACATGTGGCAAGACGCTCCTCGGGCCGCGTGTTGCTTGGGCTTCTTTCCTGGAGGCCCTCAGTAAGACCCATTGTTGACATGTGGCAAGACGCTCCTCGGGGCGCGTCTTGCTTGGGCCTCTCTCCAGAAGGCCCTCAATCAGACCCAGTGTTGACATGTGGCAAGACGCTCCTCGGGGCGCGTCTCGCTTGGGCCTCTCTCCTGGAGGCGCTCAGTCAGACTGAGTAGTGACATGTGGCCTGACGCTCCTCGGGGCGCGTCTTGCTTGGGCCTCTCTCCTGGAGGCGCTCAGTCAGACCCAGTGTTGACATGTGGCAAGACGCTCCTCGGGGCGCGTCTTGCTTGGGCTTCTCTCCTGGAGGCCCTCAGTCAGACCCATTGTTGACATGTGGAAAGACGCTCCTCGGGGCACGTCTTGCTTGGGCCTCTCTCCTGGAGGCGCTCAATCAGACCCAGTGGTGACACGTGGCAAGACGCTCCTCGGGGCGCGTCCTGCTTGGGCCTCTCTCCTGGAGGCGCTCAGTCAGACCCAGTGGTGACACGTGGCAAGACACTCCTCGGGGCGCGTCTTGCTTGGGCCTCTCTCATGGAGGCCCTCTGTCAGACCCAGTGTTGACATTTGTCAAGACGCTCCACGGGGCGCGTCTTGCTTGGGCTTCTCTCCTGGAGGCCCTCAGTCAGACCCATTGTTGACATGTTGCAAGACGCTCCTCGGGGCGCGTCTTGCTTGGGCCTCTCTCCTGGAGGCGCTCAGTCAGACCGAGTGCTGACATGTGGCAAGACGCTCCTCGGGCCGCGTGTTGCTTGGGCCTCTCTCCAGAAGGCCCTCAATCAGACCCAGTGTTGACATGTGGCAAGACGCTCCTCGGGGCGCGTCTCGCTTGGGCCTCTCTCCTGGAGGCGCTCACTCAGACTGAGTAGTGACATGTGGCCTGACGCTCCTCGGGGCGCGTCTTGCTTGGGCCTCTCTCCTGGAGGCGCTCAGTCAGACCCAGTGGTGACATGTGGCAATACACTCCTCGGGGCGCGTCTTGCTTGGGCCTCTCTCCTGGAGGCCCTCTGTCAGACCCAGTGTTGACATGTGTCAAGACGCTCCACGGGGCGCGTCTTGCTTGGGCTTCTCTCCTGGAGGCCCTCAGTCAGACCCATTGTTGACATGTTGCAAGACGCTCCTCGGGGCGCGTCTTGCTTGGGCCTCTCTCCTGGAGGCGCTCAGTCAGACCGAGTGCTGACATGTGGCAAGACGCTCCTCGGGCCGCGTGTTGCTTGGGCTTCTTTCCTGGAGGCCCTCAGTAAGACCCATTGTTGACATGTGGCAAGACGCTCCTCGGGGCGCGTCTTGCTTGGGCCTCTCTCCAGAAGGCCCTCAATCAGACCCAGTGTTGACATGTGGCAAGACGCTCCTCGGGGCGCGTCTCGCTTGGGCCTCTCTCCTGGAGGCGCTCAGTCAGACTGAGTAGTGACATGTGGCCTGACGCTCCTCGGGGCGCGTCTTGCTTGGGCCTCTCTCCTGGAGGCGCTCAGTCAGACCCAGTGTTGACATGTGGCAAGACGCTCCTCGGGGCGCGTCTTGCTTGGGCTTCTCTCCTGGAGGCCCTCAGTCAGACCCATTGTTGACATGTGGAAAGACGCTCCTCGGGGCACGTCTTGCTTGGGCCTCTCTCCTGGAGGCGCTCAATCAGACCCAGTGGTGACACGTGGCAAGACGCTCCTCGGGGCGCGTCCTGCTTGGGCCTCTCTCCTGGAGGCGCTCAGTCAGACCCAGTGGTGACACGTGGCAAGACGCTCCTCGGGGCGCATCTTGCTTGGGCCTCTCTCCTGGAGGCGCTCAGTCAGACCCAGTGTTTACATGTGGCAAGACACTCCTCGGGGCGCGTCTTGCTTGGGCCTCTCTCATGGAGGCCCTCTGTCAGACCCAGTGTTGACATTTGTCAAGACGCTCCACGGGGCGCGTCTTGCTTGGGCTTCTCTCCTGGAGGCCCTCAGTCAGACCCATTGTTGACATGTTGCAAGACGCTCCTCGGGGCGCGTCTTGCTTGGGCCTCTCTCCTGGAGGCGCTCAGTCAGACCGAGTGCTGACATGTGGCAAGACGCTCCTCGGGCCGCGTGTTGCTTGGGCCTCTCTCCAGAAGGCCCTCAATCAGACCCAGTGTTGACATGTGGCAAGACGCTCCTCGGGGCGCGTCTCGCTTGGGCCTCTCTCCTGGAGGCGCTCACTCAGACTGAGTAGTGACATGTGGCCTGACGCTCCTCGGGGCGCGTCTTGCTTGGGCCTCTCTCCTGGAGGCGCTCAGTCAGACCCAGTGTTGACATGTGGCAAGACGCTCCTCGGGGCGCGTCTTGCTTGGGCTTCTCTCCTGGAGGCCCTCAGTCAGACCCATTGTTGACATGTGGAAAGACGCTCCTCGGGGCACGTCTTGCTTGGGCCTCTCTCCTGGAGGCGCTCAATCAGACCCAGTGGTGACACGTGGCAAGACGCTCCTCGGGGCGCGTCCTGCTTGGGCCTCTCTCCTGGAGGCGCTCAGTCAGACCCAGTGGTGACACGTGGCAAGACGCTCCTCGGGGCGCATCTTGCTTGGGCCTCTCTCCTGGAGGCGCTCAGTCAGACCCAGTGTTGACACGTGGCAAGACGCTCCTCGGGGCGCGTCTTGCTTGGGCCTCTCTCCTGGAGGCGCTCAGTCAGACCCAGTGTTGACATGTGGCAAGACACTCCTCGGGGCGCGTCTTGCTTGGGCCTCTCTCATGGAGGCCCTCTGTCAGACCCAGTGTTGACATGTGTCAAGACGCTCCACGGGGCGCGTCTTGCTTGGGCTTCTCTCCTGGAGGCCCTCAGTCAGACCCATTGTTGACATGTTGCAAGACGCTCCTCGGGGCGCGTCTTGCTTGGGCCTCTCTCCTGGAGGCGCTCAGTCAGACCGAGTGCTGACATGTGGCAAGATGCTCCTCGGGCCGCGTGTTGCTTGGGCTTCTTTCCTGGAGGCCCTCAGTCAGACCCATTGTTGACATGTGGCAAGACGCTCCTCGGGTTGCGTCTCTCTTGGGCCTCTCTCCTGGAGGCCCTAAGTAAGACCCATTGTTGACATGTGGCAAGACGCTCCTCGGGGCGCGTCTTGCTTGGGCCTCTCACCAGAAGGCCCTCAATCAGACCCAGTGTTGACATGTGGCAAGACGCTCCTCGGGGCGCGTCTCGCTTGGGCCTCTCTCCTGGAGGCGCTCAGTCAGACTGAGTAGTGACATGCGGCCTGACGCTCCTCGGGGCGTGTCTTGCTTGGGCCTCTCTCCTGGAGGCGCTCAGTCAGACCCAGTGTTGACATGTGGCAAGACGCTCCTCGGGGCGCGTCTTGCTTGGGCTTCTCTCCTGGAGGCCGTCAGTCAGACCCATTGTTGACATGTGGCAAGACGCTCCTCGGGGCACGTCTTGCTTGGGCCTCTCTCCTGGAGGCGCTCAGTCAGACCGAGTAGTGACATAAGGCAAGACGCTCCTCGGGGCGCGTCTTGCTGGGGCCTCTCTCCTGGAGGCGCTCAATCAGACCCAGTGGTGACACGTGGCAAGACGCTCCTCGGGGCGCGTCCTGCTTGGGCCTCTCTCCTGGAGGCGCTCAGTCAGACCCAGTGGTGACACGTGGCAAGACGCTCCTCGGGGCGCATCTTGCTTGGGCCTCTCTCCTGGAGGCGCTCAGTCAGACCCAGTGTTGACACGTGGAAAGACGCTCCTCGGGGCGCGTCTTGCTTGGGCCTCTCTCATGGAGGCCCTCTTTCAGACCCAGTGTTGACATGTGTCAAGACGCTCCTCGGGGCGCGTCTTGCTTTGGCCTCTCTCCTGGAGGCGCTCAGTCAGACCGAGTGCTGACATGTGGCAAGACGCTCCTCGGGGCGCGTCTTGCTTGGGCCTCTCTCCAGAAGGCCCTCAATCAGACCCAGTGTTGACACGTGGCAAGACGCTCCTCGGGGCGCGTCTTACTTGGGCCTCTCTCCTGGAGGCGCTCAGTCAGACTGAGTAGTGACATGTGGCCTGACGCTCCTCGGGGCGCGTGTTGCTTTGGCCTCTCTCCTGGAGGCGCTCAGTCAGACCAAGTGGTGACATGTGGCAAGACACTTCTCGGGGTGCGTCTTGCTTGGGCCTCTCTCCTGGAGGCCCTCTGTCAGACCCAGTGTTGACATGTGTCAAGACGCTCCTCGGGGCGCGTCTTGCTTGGGCTTCTCTCCGGGAGGCCCTCAGTCATACCCATTGTTGACATGTGGCAAGACGCTCTTCGGGGCGCGTGTTGCTTGGGCTTCTCTCCTGGAGGCCCTCAGTCAGACCCTTTGTTGACATGTTGCAAGACGCTCCTTTGGGCGCGTCTTGCTTGGGCCTCTCTCCTGGAGGCGCTCAGTCAGACCCATTGTTGACATGTTGCAAGACGCTCCTTTGGGCGCGTCTTGCTTGGGCCTCTCTCCTGGAGTCGCTCAGTCAGACCGAGTGCTGACATGTGGAAAGACGCTCCTCGGGGCGCGTCTTGCTTGGGCTTCTCTCCTGGAGGCGCTCAGAAAGACCCAGTGTTGACATGTGACAAGACGCTCCTCGGGGCGCGTCTTGCTTGGGCCTCTCTCCTGGAGGCGCTCAGTCAGACCCAGTGGTGACATGTGGCAAGACACTCCTCGGGGCGCGTCTTGCTTGGGCCTCTCTCCTGGAGGCCCTCTGTCAGACCCAGTGTTGGCATGTGGCAAGACGCTCCTCAGGGCGCGTCTTGGTTGGGTCTCTCTCCTGGAGGCGCTCAGTCAGACCCAGTTGTGACATGTGGCAAGACGCTCCTCGGGGCGCGTATTGCTTGGGCTTCTCTCCTGGATGCCCTCTGTCAGACCGAGTGTTGACATGTTGCAAGACTCTCCTCGGGGTGCGTCTTGCTTGGGCTTCTCTCATGGAGAACCTCAGTCAGACCCAGTGTTGACATGTGTCAAGACGCTCCTCGGGGCGTGTCTTGCTTGGGCTTCTCTCCTGGAGGCCCTCAGTCAGACCCATTGTTGACATGTGGCGAGACGCTCCTCGGGGCACGTCTTGCTGGGGCTTCTCTCATGGAGGCCCTCTGTCAGACCCAGTGTTGACATGTGTCAAGACGCTCCTCGGGGGGCGTCTTGCTTTGGCCTCTCTCCTGGAGGCGCTCAGTCAGACCGAGTGCTGACATGTGGCAAGAAGCTCCTCGGGGCGCGTCTTGCTTGGGCTTCTCTCCTGGAGGCCCTCAGTAAGAACCATTGTTGACATGTGGCAAGACGCTCCTCGGGGCGCGTCTTGCTTGGGCCTCTCTCCAGAAGGCCCTCAATCAGACCCAGTGTTGACACGTGGCCAGACGCTCCTCGGGGCGCGTCTTGCTTGGGCCTCTCTCCTGGAGGCGCTCAGTCAGATCCAGTGTTGACATGTGGCAAGACACTCCTCGGGGCGCGTCTTGCTTGGGCCTCTCTCCTGGAGGTGCTCAGTCAGACTGAGTAGTGACATGTGGCCTGACGCTACTCGGGCCGCGTGTTGCTTGGGCTTCTTTCCTGGAGGCCCTCAGTCAGACCCATTGTTGACATGTGGCAAGACGCTCCTCGGGTTGCGTCTTGCTTGGGCCTCTCTCCTGGAGG
This sequence comes from Nothobranchius furzeri, assembly GCF_043380555.1. Lineage (NCBI taxonomy): Eukaryota > Metazoa > Chordata > Actinopteri > Cyprinodontiformes > Nothobranchiidae > Nothobranchius > Nothobranchius furzeri. The sequence continues at coordinate 24,148,052 of NC_091744.1, read as the reverse complement.
CGCTCAGTCAGACCCAGTGTTGACATGTGGCAAGACACTCCTCGGGGCGCGTCTTGCTTGGGCCACTCTCCTGGAGGCGCTCAGTCAGACTGAGTAGTGACATGTGGCCTGACGCTACTCGGGCCGCGTGTTGCTTGGGCTTCTTTCCTGGAGGCCCTAAGTCAGACCCATTGTTGACATGTGGCAAGACGCTCCTCGGGTTGTGTCTTGCTTGGGCCTCTCTCCTGGAGGCGCTCAGTCAGAACCAGAGGTGACACGTGGCAAGACGCTCCTCGGGGCCCGTCTTACTTGGGCCTCTCTCCTGGAGGCGCTCAATCAGACTGAGTAGTGACATGTAGCCTGACGCTCCTCGGGGCGCGTGTTGCTTTGGCCTCTCTCCTGGAGGCGCTCAGTCAGACCAAGTGGTGACATGTGGCAAGACACTCCTCGGGGCGCGTATTGCTTGGGCCTCTCTCCTGGAGGCCCTCTGTCAGACCCAGTGTTGACATGTGTCAAGACGCTCCTCGGGGCGCGTCTTGCTTGGGCTTCTCTCCCGGAGGCCCTCAGTCATACCCATTGTTGACATGTGGCAAGACGCTCTTCGGGGCGCGTGTTGCTTGGGCTTCTCTCCTGGAGGCCCTCAGTCAGACCCATTGTTGACATGTTGCAAGACGCTCCTTTGGGCGCGTCTTGCTTGGGCCTCTCTCCTGGAGTCGCTCAGTCAGACCGAGTGCTGACAGGTGGAAAGACGCTCCTCGGGGCGCGTCTTGCTTGGGCTTCTCTCCTGGAGGCGCTCAGAAAGACCCAGTGTTGACATGTGACAAGACGCTCCTCGGGGCGCGTCTTGCTTGGGCCTCTCTCCTGGAGGCGCTCAGTCAGACCCAGTGGTGACATGTGGCAAGACACTCCTCGGGGCGCGTCTTGCTTGGGCCTCTCTCCTTGAGGCCCTCTATCAGACCCAGTGTTGGCATGTGGCAAGACGCTCCTCAGGGCGCGTCTTGGTTGGGTCTCTCTCCTGGAGGCGCTCAGTCAGACCCAGTGGTGACATGTGGCAAGACGCTCCTCGGGGCGCGTATTGCTTGGGCCTCTCTCCTGGATGCCCTCTGTCAGACCGAGTGTTGACATGTGGCAAGACTCTCCTCGTGGCGCGTGTTGCTTGGGCTTCTCTCCTGGAGGCCCTCAGTCAGACCCATTGTTGACATGTTGCAAGACGCTCCTTTGGGCGCGTCTTGCTTGGGCCTCTCTCCTGGAGTCGCTCAGTCAGACCGAGTGCTGACAGGTGGAAAGACGCTCCTCGGGGCGCGTCTTGCTTGGGCTTCTCTCCTGGAGGCGCTCAGAAAGACCCAGTGTTGACATGTGACAAGACGCTCCTCGGGGCGCGTCTTGCTTGGGCCTCTCTCCTGGAGGCGCTCAGTCAGACCCAGTGGTGACATGTGGCAAGACACTCCTCGGGGCGCGTCTTGCTTGGGCCTCTCTCCTTGAGGCCCTCTATCAGACCCAGTGTTGGCATGTGGCAAGACGCTCCTCAGGGCGCGTCTTGGTTGGGTCTCTCTCCTGGAGGCGCTCAGTCAGACCCAGTGGTGACATGTGGCAAGACGCTCCTCGGGGCGCGTATTGCTTGGGCCTCTCTCCTGGATGCCCTCTGTCAGACCGAGTGTTGACATGTGGCAAGACTCTCCTCGTGGCGCGTCTTGCTTGGGCTTCTCTCATGGAGGCCCTCAGTCAGACCCAGTGTTGACATGTGTCAAGACGCTCCTCGGGGCGTGTCTTGCTTGGGCTTCTCTCCTGGAGGCCCTCAGTCAGACCCATTGTTGACATGTGGCAAGACGCTCCTCGGGGCACGTCTTGCTGGGGCTTCTCTCATGGAGGCACTCAGTCAGACCCAGTGTTGACATGTGGCAAGACGCTCCTCGGGGCGTGTCTTGCTTGGACCTCTCTCATGGAGGCCCTCTGTCAGACCCAGTGTTGACATGTGTCAAGACGCTCCTCGGGGGGCGTCTTGCTTTGGCCTCTCTCCTGGAGGCGCTCAGTCAGACCGAGTGCTGACATGTGGCAAGAAGCTCATCGGGGCGCGTCTTGCTGGGCTTCTCTCCTGGAGGCCCTCAGTAAGAACCATTGTTGACATGTGGCAAGACGCTCCTCGGGGCGCGTCTTGCTTGGGCCTCTCTCCAGAAGGCCCTCAATCAGACCCAGTGTTGACACGTGGCCAGACGCTCCTCGGGGCGCGTCTTGCTTGGGCCTCTCTCCTGGAGGCGCTCAGTCAGACCCAGTGTTGACATGTCGCAAGACACTCCTCGGGGCGCGTCTTGCTTGGGCCACTCTCCTGGAGGCGCTCAGTCAGACTGAGTAGTGACATGTGGCCTGACGCTACTCGGGCCGCGTGTTGCTTGGGCTTCTTTCCTGGAGGCCCTAAGTCAGACCCATTGTTGACATGTGGCAAGACGCTCCTCGGGTTGCGTCTTGCTTGGGCCTCTCTCCTGGAGGCGCTCAGTCAGAACCAGAGGTGACACGTGGCAAGACGCTCCTCGGGGCCCGTCTTACTTGGGCCTCTCTCCTGGAGGCGCTCAATCAGACTGAGTAGTGACATGTGGCCTGACGCTCCTCGGGGCGCGTGTTGCTTTGGCCTCTCTCCTGGAGGCGCTCAGTCAGACCAAGTGGTGACATGTGGCAAGACACTCCTCGGGGCGCGTCTTGCTTGGGCCTCTCTCCTGGAGGCGCTCAGTCAGACCCAGTGTTGACATGTGGCAAGACACTCCTCGGGGCGCGTCTTGCTTGGGCCACTCTCCTGGAGGCGCTCAGTCAGACTGAGTAGTGACATGTGGCCTGACGCTACTCGGGCCGCGTGTTGCTTGGGCTTCTTTCCTGGAGGCCCTAAGTCAGACCCATTGTTGACATGTGGCAAGACGCTCCTCGGGTTGCGTCTTGCTTGGGCCTCTCTCCTGGAGGCGCTCAGTCAGAACCAGAGGTGACACGTGGCAAGACGCTCCTCGGGGCCCGTCTTACTTGGGCCTCTCTCCTGGAGGCGCTCAATCAGACTGAGTAGTGACATGTGGCCTGACGCTCCTCGGGGCGCGTGTTGCTTTGGCCTCTCTCCTGGAGGCGCTCAGTCAGACCAAGTGGTGACATGTGGCAAGACACTCCTCGGGGCGCGTCTTGCTTGGGCCTCTCTCCTGGAGGCCCTCTGTCAGACCCAGTGTTGACATGTGTCAAGACGCTCCTCGGGGCGCGTCTTGCTTGGGCTTCTCTCCGGGAGGCCCTCAGTCATACCCATTGTTGACATGTGGCAAGACGCTCTTCGGGGCGCGTGTTGCTTGGGCTTCTCTCCTGGAGGCCCTCAGTCAGACCCATTGTTGACATGTTGCAAGACGCTCCTTTGGGCGCGTCTTGCTTGGGCCTCTCTCCTGGAGGCGCTCAGTCAGACCCATTGTTGACATGTTGCAAGACGCTCCTTTGGGCGCGTCTTGCTTGGGCCTCTCTCCTGGAGTCGCTCAGTCAGACCGAGTGCTGACAGGTGGAAAGACGCTCCTCGGGGCGCGTCTTGCTTGGGCTTCTCTCCTGGAGGCGCTCAGAAAGACCCAGTGTTGACATGTGACAAGACGCTCCTCGGGGCGCGTCTTGCTTGGGCCTCTCTCCTGGAGGCGCTCAGTCAGACCCAGTGGTGACATGTGGCAAGACACTCCTCGGGGCGCGTCTTGCTTGGGCCTCTCTCCTTGAGGCCCTCTATCGGACCCAGTGTTGGCATGTGGCAAGACGCTCCTCAGGGCGCGTCTTGGTTGGGTCTCTCTCCTGGATGCCCTCTGTCAGACCCAGTGGTGACATGTGGCAAGACTCTCCTCGGGGCGCGTCTTGCTTGGGCTTCTCTCATGGAGGCCCTCAGTCAGACCCAGTGTTGACATGTGTCAAGACGCTCCTCGGGGTGTGTCTTGCTTGGGCTTCTCTCCTGGAGGCCCTCAGTCAGACCCATTGTTGACATGTGGCAAGACGCTCCTCGGGGCACGTCTTGCTGGGGCTTCTCTCATGGAGGCACTCAGTCAGACCCAGTGTTGACATGTGGCAAGACGCTCCTCGGGGCGCGTCTTGCTTGGACCTCTCTCATGGAGGCCCTCTGTCAGACCCAGTGTTGACATGTGTCAAGACGCTCCTCGGGGGGCGTCTTGCTTTGGCCTCTCTCCTGGAGGCGCTCAGTCAGACCGAGTGCTGATATGTGGCAAGAAGCTCATCGGGGCGCGTCTTGCTGTGCTTCTCTCCTGGAGGCCCTCAGTAAGAACCATTGTTGACATGTGGCAAGACGCTCCTCGGGGCGCGTCTTCCTTGGGCCTCTCTCCAGAAGGCCCTCAATCAGACCCAGTGTTGACACGTGGCCAGACGCTCCTCGGGGCGCGTCTTGCTTGGGCCTCTCTCCTGGAGGCGCACAGTCAGACCCAGTGTTGACATGTGGCAAGACACTCCTCGGGGCGCGTCTTGCTTGGGCCTCTCTCCTGGAGGCGCTCAGTCAGACTGAGTAGTGACATGTGGCCTGACGCTACTCGGGCCGCGTGTTGCTTGGGCTTCTTTCCTGGAGGCCCTCAGTCAGACCCATTGTTGACATGTGGCAAGACGCTCCTCGGGTTGCGTCTTGCTTGGGCCTCTCTCCTGGAGGCGCTCAGTCAGAACCAGAGGTGACATGTGGCAAGATGCTCCTCGGGGCGCGTCTTGCTTGGGCCTCTCTCCAGAAGGCCCTCAATCAGACCCAGTGTTGACACGTGGCAAGACGCTCCTCGGGGCGCGTCTTGCTTGGGCCTCTCTCATGGAGGCGCTCAGTCAGACCCAGTGTTGACATGTGTCAAGACGCTCCTCGGGGCGCGTCTTGCTTTGGCCTCTCTCCTGGAGGCGCTCAGTCAGACCGAGTGCTGACATGTGGCAAGAAGCTCCTCGGGGTGCGTGTTGCTTGGGCTTCTCTCCTGGAGGCCCTCAGTAAGACCCATTGTTGACATGTGGCAAGACGCTCCTCGGGGCGCGTCTTGCTTGGGCCTCTCTCCAGAAGGCCCTCAGTCAGACCCAGTGTTGACACGTGGCCAGACGCTCCTCGGGGCGCGTCTTGCTTGGGCCTCTCTCCTGGAGGCGCTCAGTCAGACCCAGTGTTGACATGTGGCAAGACACTCCTCGGGGCGCGTCTTGCTTGGGCCTCTCTCCTGGAGGCGCTCAGTCAGACTGAGTAGTGACATGTGGCCTGACGCTCCTCGGGCCGCGTGTTGCTTGGGCTTCTTTCCTGGAGGCCCTCAGTCAGACCCATTGTTGACATTTGGCAAGACGCTCCTCGGGTTGCGTCTTGCTTGGGCCTCTCTCCTGGAGGCGCTCAGTCAGAACCAGAGGTGACATGTGGCAAGACGCTCCTCGGGGCGCGTCTTGCTTGGGCCTCTCTCCTGGAGGCCCTCTGTAAGACCCAGTGTTGACATTTGGCAAGACGCTCCTCCGGGCGCATCTTGCTTGGGCCACTCTCCTGGAGCCCCTCAGTAAGACCCATTGTTGACATGTGGCAAGACGCTCCTCGGGGCGCGTCTTGCTTGGGCCTCTCTCCAGAAGGCCCTCAATCAGACCCAGTGTTGACATGTGGCAAGACGCTCCTCGGGGCGCGTCTCGCTTGGGCCTCTCTCCTGGAGGCGCTCAGTCAGACTGAGTAGTGACATGTGGTCTGACGCTCCTCGGGGTGCGTCTTGCTTGGGCCTCTCTCCTGGAGGCGCTCATTCAGACCCAGTGTTGACATGTGGCAAGACGCTCCTCGGGGCGCGTCTTGCTTGGGCTTCTCTCCTGGAGGCCCTCAGTCAGACCCATTGTTGACATGTGGCAAGACGCTCCTCGGGGCACGTCTTGCTTGGGCCTCTCTCCTGGAGGCGCTCAGTCAGACCGAGTAGTGACAGGTGGAAAGACGCTCCTCGGGGCGCGTCTTGCTTGGGCTTCTCTCCTGGAGGCGCTCAGAAAGACCCAGTGTTGACATGTGACAAGACGCTCCTCGGGGCGCGTCTTGCTTGGGCCTCTCTCCTGGAGGCGCTCAGTCAGACCCAGTGGTGACATGTGGCAAGACACTCCTCGGGGCGCGTCTTGCTTGGGCCTCTCTCCTTGAGGCCCTCTATCAGACCCAGTGTTGGCATGTGGCAAGACGCTCCTCAGGGCGCGTCTTGGTTGGGTCTCTCTCCTGGAGGCGCTCAGTCAGACCCAGTGGTGACATGTGGCAAGACGGTCCTCGGGGCGCGTATTGCTTGGGCCTCTCTCCTGGATGCCCTCTGTCAGACCGAGTGTTGACATGTGGCAAGACTCTCCTCGGGGCGCGTCTTGCTTGGGCTTCTCTCATGGAGGCCCTCAGTCAGACCCAGTGTTGACATGTGTCAAGACGCTCCTCGGGGTGTGTCTTGCTTGGGCTTCTCTCCTGGAGGCCCTCAGTCAGACCCATTGTTGACATGTGGCAAGACGCTCCTCGGGGCACGTCTTGCTGGGGCTTCTCTCATGGAGGCACTCAGTCAGACCCAGTGTTGACATGTGGCAAGACGCTCCTCGGGGCGCGTCTTGCTTGGACCTCTCTCATGGAGGCCCTCTGTCAGACCCAGTGTTGACATGTGTCAAGACGCTCCTCGGGGGGCGTCTTGCTTTGGCCTCTCTCCTGGAGGCGCTCAGTCAGACCGAGTGCTGACATGTGGCAAGAAGCTCATCGGGGCGCGTCTTGCTGGGCTTCTCTCCTGGAGGCCCTCAGTAAGAACCATTGTTGACATGTGGCAAGACGCTCCTCGGGGCGCGTCTTCCTTGGGCCTCTCTCCAGAAGGCCCTCAATCAGACCCAGTGTTGACACGTGGCCAGACGCTCCTCGGGGCGCGTCTTGCTTGGGCCTCTCTCCTGGAGGCGCACAGTCAGACCCAGTGTTGACATGTGGCAAGACACTCCTCGGGGCGCGTCTTGCTTGGGCCTCTCTCCTGGAGGCGCTCAGTCAGACTGAGTAGTGACATGTGGCCTGACGCTACTCGGGCCGCGTGTTGCTTGGGCTTCTTTCCTGGAGGCCCTCAGTCAGACCCATTGTTGACATGTGGCAAGACGCTCCTCGGGTTGCGTCTTGCTTGGGCCTCTCTCCTGGAGGCGCTCAGTCAGAACCAGAGGTGACATGTGGCAAGATGCTCCTCGGGGCGCGTCTTGCTTGGGCCTCTCTCCAGAAGGCCCTCAATCAGACCCAGTGTTGACACGTGGCAAGACGCTCCTCGGGGCGCGTCTTGCTTGGGCCTCTCTCATGGAGGCGCTCAGTCAGACCCAGTGTTGACATGTGTCAAGACGCTCCTCGGGGCGCGTCTTGCTTTGGCCTCTCTCCTGGAGGCGCTCAGTCAGACCGAGTGCTGACATGTGGCAAGAAGCTCCTCGGGGTGCGTGTTGCTTGGGCTTCTCTCCTGGAGGCCCTCAGTAAGACCCATTGTTGACATGTGGCAAGACGCTCCTCGGGGCGCGTCTTGCTTGGGCCTCTCTCCAGAAGGCCCTCAGTCAGACCCAGTGTTGACACGTGGCCAGACGCTCCTCGGGGCGCGTCTTGCTTGGGCCTCTCTCCTGGAGGCGCTCAGTCAGACCCAGTGTTGACATGTGGCAAGACACTCCTCGGGGCGCGTCTTGCTTGGGCCTCTCTCCTGGAGGCGCTCAGTCAGACTGAGTAGTGACATGTGGCCTGACGCTCCTCGGGCCGCGTGTTGCTTGGGCTTCTTTCCTGGAGGCCCTCAGTCAGACCCATTGTTGACATTTGGCAAGACGCTCCTCGGGTTGCGTCTTGCTTGGGCCTCTCTCCTGGAGGCGCTCAGTCAGAACCAGAGGTGACATGTGGCAAGACGCTCCTCGGGGCGCGTCTTGCTTGGGCCTCTCTCCTGGAGGCCCTCTGTCAGACCCAGTGTTGACATGTGGCAAGACGCTCCTCCGGGCGCATCTTGCTTGGGCCACTCTCCTGGAGCCCCTCAGTAAGACCCATTGTTGACATGTGGCAAGACGCTCCTCGGGGCGCGTCTTGCTTGGGCCTCTCTCCAGAAGGCCCTCAATCAGACCCAGTGTTGACATGTGGCAAGACGCTCCTCGGGGCGCGTCTCGCTTGGGCCTCTCTCCTGGAGGCGCTCAGTCAGACTGAGTAGTGACATGTGGTCTGACGCTCCTCGGGGTGCGTCTTGCTTGGGCCTCTCTCCTGGAGGCGCTCATTCAGACCCAGTGTTGACATGTGGCAAGACGCTCCTCGGGGCGCGTCTTGCTTGGGCTTCTCTCCTGGAGGCCCTCAGTCAGACCCATTGTTGACATGTGGCAAGACGCTCCTCGGGGCACGTCTTGCTTGGGCCTCTCTCCTGGAGGCGCTCAGTCAGACCGAGTAGTGACATAAGGCAAGACGCTCCTCGGGGCGCGTCTTGCTGGGGCCTCTCTCCTGGAGGCGCTCAATCAGACCCAGTGGTGACACGTGGCAAGACGCTCCTCGGGGCGCGTCCTGCTTGGGCCTCTCTCCTGGAGGCGCTCAGTCAGACCCAGTGGTGACACGTGGCAAGACGCTCCTCGGGGCGCATCTTGCTTGGGCCTCTCTCCTGGAGGCGCTCAGTCAGACCCAGTGTTGACACGTGGAAAGACGCTCCTCGGGGCGCGTCTTGCTTGGGCCTCTCTCATGGAGGCCCTCTTTCAAACCCAGTGTTGACATGTGTCAAGACGCTCCTCGGGGCGCGTCTTGCTTTGGCCTCTCTCCTGGAGGCGCTCAGTCAGACCGAGTGCTGACATGTGGCAAGACGCTCCTCGGGGCGCGTCTTGCTTGGGCCTCTCTCCAGAAGGCCCTCAATCAGACCCAGTGTTGACACGTGGCAAGACGCTCCTCGGGGCGCGTCTTACTTGGGCCTCTCTCCTGGAGGCGCTCAGTCAGACTGAGTAGTGACATGTGGCCTGACGCTCCTCGGGGCGCGTGTTGCTTTGGCCTCTCTCCTGGAGGCGCTCAGTCAGACCAAGTGGTGACATGTGGCAAGACACTCCTCGGGGTGCTTCTTGCTTGGGCTTCTCTCCGGGAGGCCCTCAGTCATACCCATTGTTGACATGTGGCAAGACGCTCTTCGGGGCGCGTGTTGCTTGGGCTTCTCTCCTGGAGGCCCTCAGTCAGACCCTTTGTTGACATGTTGCAAGACGCTCCTTTGGGCGCGTCTTGCTTGGGCCTCTCTCCTGGAGGCGCTCAGTCAGACCCATTGTTGACATGTTGCAAGACGCTCCTTTGGGCGCGTCTTGCTTGGGCCTCTCTCCTGGAGTCGCTCAGTCAGACCGAGTGCTGACATGTGGAAAGACGCTCCTCGGGGCGCGTCTTGCTTGGGCTTCTCTCCTGGAGGCGCTCAGAAAGACCCAGTGTTGACATGTGACAAGACGCTCCTCGGGGCGCGTCTTGCTTGGGCCTCTCTCCTGGAGGCGCTCAGTCAGACCCAGTGGTGACATGTGGCAAGACACTCCTCGGGGCGCGTCTTGCTTGGGCCTCTCTCCTGGAGGCCCTCTGTCAGACCCAGTGTTGGCATGTGGCAAGACGCTCCTCAGGGCGCGTCTTGGTTGGGTCTCTCTCCTGGAGGCGCTCAGTCAGACCCAGTTGTGACATGTGGCAAGACGCTCCTCGGGGCGCGTATTGCTTGGGCTTCTCTCCTGGATGCCCTCTGTCAGACCGAGTGTTGACATGTTGCAAGACTCTCCTCGGGGTGCGTCTTGCTTGGGCTTCTCTCATGGAGAACCTCAGTCAGACCCAGTGTTGACATGTGTCAAGACGCTCCTCGGGGCGTGTCTTGCTTGGGCTTCTCTCCTGGAGGCCCTCAGTCAGACCCATTGTTGACATGTGGCGAGACGCTCCTCGGGGCACGTCTTGCTGGGGCTTCTCTCATGGAGGCCCTCTGTCAGACCCAGTGTTGACATGTGTCAAGACGCTCCTCGGGGGGCGTCTTGCTTTGGCCTCTCTCCTGGAGGCGCTCAGTCAGACCGAGTGCTGACATGTGGCAAGAAGCTCCTCGGGGCGCGTCTTGCTTGGGCTTCTCTCCTGGAGGCCCTCAGTAAGAACCATTGTTGACATGTGGCAAGACGCTCCTCGGGGCGCGTCTTGCTTGGGCCTCTCTCCAGAAGGCCCTCAATCAGACCCAGTGTTGACACGTGGCCAGACGCTCCTCGGGGCGCGTCTTGCTTGGGCCTCTCTCCTGGAGGCGCTCAGTCAGATCCAGTGTTGACATGTGGCAAGACACTCCTCGGGGCGCGTCTTGCTTGGGCCTCTCTCCTGGAGGTGCTCAGTCAGACTGAGTAGTGACATGTGGCCTGACGCTACTCGGGCCGCGTGTTGCTTGGGCTTCTTTCCTGGAGGCCGTCAGTCAGACCCATTGTTGACATGTGGCAAGACGCTCCTCGGGTTGCGTCTTGCTTGGGCCTCTCTCCTGGAGGCGCTCAGTCAGACCCAGTGTTGACATGTGGCAAGACACTCCTCGGGGCGCGTCTTGCTTGGGCCACTCTCCTGGAGGCGCTCAGTCAGACTGAGTAGTGACATGTGGCCTGACGCTACTCGGGCCGCGTGTTGCTTGGGCTTCTTTCCTGGAGGCCCTAAGTCAGACCCATTGTTGACATGTGGCAAGACGCTCCTCGGGTTGTGTCTTGCTTGGGCCTCTCTCCTGGAGGCGCTCAGTCAGAACCAGAGGTGACACGTGGCAAGACGCTCCTCGGGGCCCGTCTTACTTGGGCCTCTCTCCTGGAGGCGCTCAATCAGACTGAGTAGTGACATGTGGCCTGACGCTCCTCGGGGCGCGTGTTGCTTTGGCCTCTCTCCTGGAGGCGCTCAGTCAGACCAAGTGGTGACATGTGGCAAGACACTCCTCGGGGCGCGTCTTGCTTGGGCCTCTCTCCTGGAGGCCCTCTGTCAGACCCAGTGTTGACATGTGTCAAGACGCTCCTCGGGGCGCGTCTTGCTTGGGCTTCTCTCCGGGAGGCCCTCAGTCATACCCATTGTTGACATGTGGCAAGACGCTCTTCGGGGCGCGTGTTGCTTGGGCTTCTCTCCTGGAGGCCCTCAGTCAGACCCATTGTTGACATGTTGCAAGACGCTCCTTTGGGCGCGTCTTGCTTGGGCCTCTCTCCTGGAGGCGCTCAGTCAGACCCATTGTTGACATGTTGCAAGACGCTCCTTTGGGCGCGTCTTGCTTGGGCCTCTCTCCTGGAGTCGCTCAGTCAGACCGAGTGCTGACAGGTGGAAAGACGCTCCTCGGGGCGCGTCTTGCTTGGGCTTCTCTCCTGGAGGCGCTCAGAAAGACCCAGTGTTTACATGTGACAAGACGCTCCTCGGGGCGCGTCTTGCTTGGGCCTCTCTCCTGGAGGCGCTCAGTCAGACCCAGTGGTGACATGTGGCAAGACACTCCTCGGGGCGCGTCTTGCTTGGGCCTCTCTCCTTGAGGCCCTCTATCAGACCCAGTGTTGGCATGTGGCAAGACGCTCCTCAGGGCGCGTCTTGGTTGGGTCTCTCTCCTGGAGGCGCTCAGTCAGACCCAGTGGTGACATGTGGCAAGACGCTCCTCGGGGCGCGTATTGCTTGGGCCTCTCTCCTGGATGCCCTCTGTCAGACCGAGTGTTGACATGTGGCAAGACTCTCCTCGTGGCGCGTCTTGCTTGGGCTTCTCTCATGGAGGCCCTCAGTCAGACCCAGTGTTGACATGTGTCAAGACGCTCCTCGGGGCGTGTCTTGCTTGGGCTTCTCTCCTGGAGGCCCTCAGTCAGACCCATTGTTGACATGTGGCAAGACGCTCCTCGGGGCACGTCTTGCTGGGGCTTCTCTCATGGAGGCACTCAGTCAGACCCAGTGTTGACATGTGGCAAGACGCTCCTCGGGGCGTGTCTTGCTTGGACCTCTCTCATGGAGGCCCTCTGTCAGACCCAGTGTTGACATGTGTCAAGACGCTCCTCGGGGGGCGTCTTGCTTTGGCCTCTCTCCTGGAGGCGCTCAGTCAGACCGAGTGCTGACATGTGGCAAGAAGCTCATCGGGGCGCGTCTTGCTGGGCTTCTCTCCTGGAGGCCCTCAGTAAGAACCATTGTTGACATGTGGCAAGACGCTCCTCGGGGCGCGTCTTGCTTGGGCCTCTCTCCAGAAGGCCCTCAATCAGACCCAGTGTTGACACGTGGCCAGACGCTCCTCGGGGCGCGTCTTGCTTGGGCCTCTCTCCTGGAGGCGCTCAGTCAGACCCAGTGTTGACATGTCGCAAGACACTCCTCGGGGCGCGTCTTGCTTGGGCCACTCTCCTGGAGGCGCTCAGTCAGACTGAGTAGTGACATGTGGCCTGACGCTACTCGGGCCGCGTGTTGCTTGGGCTTCTTTCCTGGAGGCCCTAAGTCAGACCCATTGTTGACATGTGGCAAGACGCTCCTCGGGTTGCGTCTTGCTTGGGCCTCTCTCCTGGAGGCGCTCAGTCAGAACCAGAGGTGACACGTGGCAAGACGCTCCTCGGGGCCCGTCTTACTTGGGCCTCTCTCCTGGAGGCGCTCAATCAGACTGAGTAGTGACATGTGGCCTGACGCTCCTCGGGGCGCGTGTTGCATTGGCCTCTCTCCTGGAGGCGCTCAGTCAGACCAAGTGGTGACATGTGGCAAGACACTCCTCGGGGCGCGTCTTGCTTGGGCCTCTCTCCTGGAGGCGCTCAGTCAGACCCAGTGTTGACATGTGGCAAGACACTCCTCGGGGCGCGTCTTGCTTGGGCCACTCTCCTGGAGGGGCTCAGTCAGACTGAGTAGTGACATGTGGCCTGACGCTACTCGGGCCGCGTGTTGCTTGGGCTTCTTTCCTGGAGGCCCTAAGTCAGACCCATTGTTGACATGTGGCAAGACGCTCCTCGGGTTGCGTCTTGCTTGGGCCTCTCTCCTGGAGGCGCTCAGTCAGAACCAGAGGTGACACGTGGCAAGACGCTCCTCGGGGCCCGTCTTACTTGGGCCTCTCTCCTGGAGGCGCTCAATCAGACTGAGTAGTGACATGTGGCCTGACGCTCCTCGGGGCGCGTGTTGCTTTGGCCTCTCTCCTGGAGGCGCTCAGTCAGACCAAGTGGTGACATGTGGCAAGACACTCCTCGGGGCGCGTCTTGCTTGGGCCTCTCTCCTGGAGGCCCTCTGTCAGACCCAGTGTTGACATGTGTCAAGACGCTCCTCGGGGCGCGTCTTGCTTGGGCTTCTCTCCGGGAGGCCCTCAGTCATACCCATTGTTGACATGTGGCAAGACGCTCTTCGGGGCGCGTGTTGCTTGGGCTTCTCTCCTGGAGGCCCTCAGTCAGACCCATTGTTGACATGTTGCAAGACGCTCCTTTGGGCGCGTCTTGCTTGGGCCTCTCTCCTGGAGGTGCTCAGTCAGACCCATTGTTGACATGTTGCAAGACGCTCCTTTGGGCGCGTCTTGCTTGGGCCTCTCTCCTGGAGTCGCTCAGTCAGACCGAGTGCTGACAGGTGGAAAGACGCTCCTCGGGGCGCGTCTTGCTTGGGCTTCTCTCCTGGAGGCGCTCAGAAAGACCCAGTGTTGACATGTGACAAGACGCTCCTCGGGGCGCGTCTTGCTTGGGCCTCTCTCCTGGAGGCGCTCAGTCAGACCCAGTGGTGACATGTGGCAAGACACTCCTCGGGGCGCGTCTTGCTTGGGCCTCTCTCCTTGAGGCCCTCTATCAGACCCAGTGTTGGCATGTGGCAAGACGCTCCTCAGGGCGCGTCTTGGTTGGGTCTCTCTCCTGGAGGCGCTCAGTCAGACCCAGTGGTGACATGTGGCAAGACGCTCCTCGGGGCGCGTATTGCTTGGGCCTCTCTCCTGGATGCCCTCTGTCAGACCGAGTGTTGACATGTGGCAAGACTCTCCTCGGGGCGCGTCTTGCTTGGGCTTCTCTCATGGAGGCCCTCAGTCAGACCCAGTGTTGACATGTGTCAAGACGCTCCTCGGGGTGTGTCTTGCTTGGGCTTCTCTCCTGGAGGCCCTCAGTCAGACCCATTGTTGACATGTGGCAAGACGCTCCTCGGGGCACGTCTTGCTGGGGCTTCTCTCATGGAGGCACTCAGTCAGACCCAGTGTTGACATGTGGCAAGACGCTCCTCGGGGCGCGTCTTGCTTGGACCTCTCTCATGGAGGCCCTCTGTCAGACCCAGTGTTGACATGTGTCAAGACGCTCCTCGGGGGGCGTCTTGCTTTGGCCTCTCTCCTGGAGGCGCTCAGTCAGACCGAGTGCTGACATGTGGCAAGAAGCTCATCGGGGCGCGTCTTGCTGGGCTTCTCTCCTGGAGGCCCTCAGTAAGAACCATTGTTGACATGTGGCAAGACGCTCCTCGGGGCGCGTCTTCCTTGGGCCTCTCTCCAGAAGGCCCTCAATCAGACCCAGTGTTGACACGTGGCCAGACGCTCCTCGGGGCGCGTCTTGCTTGGGCCTCTCTCCTGGAGGCGCACAGTCAGACCCAGTGTTGACATGTGGCAAGACACTCCTCGGGGCGCGTCTTGCTTGGGCCTCTCTCCTGGAGGCGCTCAGTCAGACTGAGTAGTGACATGTGGCCTGACGCTCCTCGGGCCGCGTGTTGCTTGGGCTTCTTTCCTGGAGGCCCTCAGTCAGACCCATTGTTGACATGTGGCAAGACGCTCCTCGGGTTGCGTCTTGCTTGGGCCTCTCTCCTGGAGGCGCTCAGTCAGAACCAGAGGTGACATGTGGCAAGATGCTCCTCGGGGCGCGTCTTGCTTGGGCCTCTCTCCAGAAGGCCCTCAATCAGACCCAGTGTTGACACGTGGCAAGACGCTCCTCGGGGCGCGTCTTGCTTGGGCCTCTCTCATGGAGGCGCTCAGTCAGACCCAGTGTTGACATGTGTCAAGACGCTCCTCGGGGCGCGTCTTGCTTTGGCCTCTCTCCTGGAGGCGCTCAGTCAGACCGAGTGCTGACATGTGGCAAGAAGCTCCTCGGGGTGCGTGTTGCTTGGGCTTCTCTCCTGGAGGCCCTCAGTAAGACCCATTGTTGACATTTGGCAAGACGCTCCTCGGGTTGCGTCTTGCTTGGGCCTCTCTCCTGGAGGCGCTCAGTCAGACTGAGTAGTGACATGTGGCCTGACGCTCCTCGGGCCGCGTGTTGCTTGGGCTTCTTTCCTGGAGGCCCTCAGTCAGACCCATTGTTGACATTTGGCAAGACGCTCCTCGGGTTGCGTCTTGCTTGGGCCTCTCTCCTGGAGGCGCTCAGTCAGAACCAGAGGTGACATGTGGCAAGACGCTCCTCGGGGCGCGTCTTGCTTGGGCCTCTCTCCTGGAGGCCCTCTGTCAGACCCAGTGTTGACATGTGGCAAGACGCTCCTCCGGGCGCATCTTGCTTGGGCCACTCTCCTGGAGGCCCTCAGTAAGACCCATTGTTGACATGTGGCAAGACGCTCCTCGGGGCGCGTCTTGCTTGGGCCTCTCTCCAGAAGGCCCTCAATCAGACCCAGTGTTGACATGTGGCAAGACGCTCCTCGGGGCGCGTCTCGCTTGGGCCTCTCTCCTGGAGGCGCTCAGTCAGACTGAGTAGTGACATGTGGTCTGACGCTCCTCGGGGTGCGTCTTGCTTGGGCCTCTCTCCTGGAGGCGCTCATTCAGACCCAGTGTTGACATGTGGCAAGACGCTCCTCGGGGCGCGTCTTGCTTGGGCTTCTCTCCTGGAGGCCCTCAGTCAGACCCATTGTTGACATGTGGCAAGACGCTCCTCGGGGCACGTCTTGCTTGGGCCTCTCTCCTGGAGGCGCTCAGTCAGACCGAGTAGTGACATAAGGCAAGACGCTCCTCGGGGCGCGTCTTGCTGGGGCCTCTCTGCTGGAGGCGCTCAATCAGACCCAGTGGTGACACGTGGCAAGACGCTCCTCGGGGCGCGTCTTGCTTGGGCCTCTCTCCTGGAGGCGCTCAGTCAGACCCAGTGGTGACACGTGGCAAGACGCTCCTCGGGGCGCATCTTGCTTGGGCCTCTCTCCTGGAGGCGCTCAGTCAGACCCAGTGTTGACACGTGGCAAGACGCTCCTCGGGGCGCGTCTTGCTTGGGCCTCTCTCCTGGAGGCGCTCAGTCAGACCCAGTGTAGACATGTGGCAAGACACTCCTCGGGGCGCGTCTTGCTTGGGCCTCTCTCATGGAGGCCCTCTGTCAGACCCAGTGTTGACATGCGTCAAGACGCTCCTCGGGGCGCGTCTTGCTTTGGCCTCTCTCCTGGAGGCGCTCAGTCAGACCGAGTGCTGACATGTGGCAAGAAGCTCCTCTGGGCGCGTCTTGCTTGGGCTTCTCTCCTGGAGGCCCTCAGTAAGACCCATTGTTGACATGTGGCAAGACGCTCCTCGGGGCGCGTCTTGCTTGGGCCTCTCTCCAGAAGGCCCTCAATCAGACCCAGTGTTGACACGTGGCAAGACGCTCCTCGGGGCGCGTCTTACTTGGGCCTCTCTCCTGGAGGCGCTCAGTCAGACTGAGTAGTGACATGTGGCCTGACGCTCCTCGGGGCGCGTGTTGCTTGGGCCTCTCTCCTGGAGGCGCTCAGTCAGACCAAGTGGTGACATGTGGCAAGACACTCCTCGGGGCGCGTCTTGCTTGGGCCTCTCTCCTGGACGCCCTCTGTCAGACCCAGTGTTGACATGTGTCAAGACGCTCCTCGGGGCGCGTCTTGCTTGGGCTTCTCTCCGGGAGGCCCTCAGTCATACCCATTGTTGACATGTGGCAAGACGCTCCTCGGGGCGCGTCTTGCTTGGGCCTCTCTCCTGGAGGTGCTCAGTCAGACCGAGTGCTGACATGTGGCAAGACGCTCCTCGGGCCGCGTGTTGCTTGGGCTTCTCTCCTGGAGGCCCTCAGTCAGACCCATTGGTGACATGTTGCAAGACGCTCCTCTGGTCGCGTCTTGCTTGGGCCTCTCTCCTGGAGGCGCTCAGTCAGACCGAGTGCTGACATGTGACAAGACGCTCCTCGGGGCGCGTCTTGCTTGGGCCTCTCTCCTGGAGGCGCTCAGTCAGACCCAGTGGTGACATGTGGCAAGACGCTCCTCGGGGCGCGTCTTGCTTGGGCCTCTCTCCTGGAGGCGCTCAGTCAGACCCAGTGGTGACACGTGGCAAGACGCTCCTCGCGGCGCATCTTGCTTGGGCCACTCTCCTGGAGGCGCTCAGTCAGACCCAGTGGTGACACGTGGCAAGACGCTCCTCGGGGCGCATCTTGCTTGGGCCTCTCTCCTGGAGGCGCTCAGTCAGACCCAGTGTTGACACGTGGCAAGACGCTCCTCGGGGCGCGTCTTGCTTGGGCCTCTCTCCTGGAGGCGCTCAGTCAGACCCAGTGATGACATGTGGCAAGACAATCCTCGGGGCGCGTCTTGCTTGGGCCTCTCTCATGGAGGCCCTCTGTCAGACCCAGTGTTGACATGTGTCAAGACGCTCCTCGGGGTGCGTCTTGCTTTGGCCTCTCTCCTGGAGGCGCTCAGTCAGACCGAGTGCTGACATGTGGCAAGAAGCTCCTCGGGGCGCGTGTTGCTTGGGCTTCTCTCCTGGAGGCCTTCAGTAAGACCCAGTGTTGACACGTGGCCAGACGCTCCTCGGGGCGCGTCTTGCTTGGGCCTCTCTCCTGGAGGCGCTCAGTCAGACCCAGTGTTGACATGTGGCAAGACACTCATCGGGGCGCGTCTTGCTTGGGCCTCTCTCCTGGAGGCGCTAAGTCAGACTGAGTAGTGACATGTGGCCTGACGCTCCTCGGGCCGCGTGTTGCTTGGGCCTCTCTCCTGGAGGCCTTCTGTCAGACCCAGTGTTGACATGTGGCAAGACGCTCCTCCGGGTGCATCTTGCTTGGGCCACTCTCCTTGAGGCCCTCAGTAAGACCCATTGTTGACATGTTGCAAGACGCTCCTCGGGGCGCGGCTTGCTTGGGCCTCTCTCCAGAAGGCCCTCAATCAGACCCAGTGTTGACATGTGGCAAGACGCTCCTCGGGGCGCGTCTCGCTTGGGCCTCTCTCCTGGAGGCGCTCAGTCAGACTGAGTAGTGACATGTGGTCTGACGCTCCTCGGGGTGAGTCTTGCTTGGGCCTCTCTCCTGGAGGCGCTCAGTCAGACCCAGTGTTGACATGTGGCAAGACGCTCCTCGGGGCGCGTCTTGCTTGGGCTTCTCTCCTGGAGGCCCTCAGTCAGACCCATTGTTGACATGTGGCAAGACGCTCCTCAAGGCACGTCTTGCTTGGGCCTCTCTCCTGGAGGCGCTCAGTCAGACCGAGTAGTGACATAAGGCAAGACGCTCCTCGGGGCGCGTCTTGCTGGGGCCTCTCTCCTGGAGGCGCTCAATCAGACCCAGTGGTGACACGTGGCAAGACGCTCCTCGGGGCGCGTCTTGCTTGGGCCTCTCTCCTGGAGGCGCTCAGTCAGACCCAGTGTTGACACGTGGCAAGACGCTCCTTTGGGCGCGTCTTGCTTGGGCCTCTCTCCTGGAGGCGCTCAGTCAGACCCAGTGGTGACATGTGGCAAGACACTCCTCGGGGCGCGTCTTGCTTGGGCCTCTCTCCTGGAGGCCCTCTGTCAGACCCAGTGTTGGCATGTGGCAAGACGCTCCTCAGGGCGCGTCTTGGTTGGGTCTCTCTCCTGGAGGCGCTCAGTCAGACCCAGTGGTGACATGTGGCAAGACGCTCCTCGGGGCGCGTATTGCTTGGGCCTCTCTCCTGGATGCCCTCTGTCAGACCGAGTGTTGACATGTGGCAAGACTCTCCTCGGGGCGCGTCTTGCTTGGGCTTCTCTCATGGAAGCCCTCAGTCAGACCCAGTGTTGACATGTGTCAAGACGCTCCTTGGGGCGTGTCTTGCTTGGGCTTCTCTCCTGGAGGCCCTCAGTCAGACCCATTGTTGACATGTGGCAAGACGCTCCTCGGGGCATGTCTTGCTTGGGCCTCTCTCCTGGAGGCGCTCAAACAGACCGAGTAGTGACATGTGGCAAGACGCTCCTCGGGGCGCGTCTTGCTGGGGCTTCTCTCATGGAGGCACTCAGTCAGACCCAGTGTTGACGTGTGGCAAGACGCTCCTCGGGGCGCGTCTTGCTTGGACCTCTCTCCCTGAGGTGCTCAGTCAGACCCAGTGTTGACATTTGGCAAGACACTCCTCGGGGCGCGTCTTGCTTGGGCCTCTCTCATGGAGCCCCTCTGTCAGACCCAGTGTTGACATGTGTCAAGACGCTCCTCGGGGGGCGTCTTGCTTTGGCCTCTCTCCTGGAGGCGCTCAGTCAGACCGAGTGCTGACATGTGGCAAGAAGCTCCTCGGGGCGCGTCTTGCTTGGGCTTCTCTCCTGGAGGCCCTCAGTAAGAACCATTGTTGACATGTGGCAAGACGCTCCTCGGGGCGCGTCTTTCTTGGGCCTCTCTCCTGGAGGCGCTCAGTCAGACCCAGTGTTGACATGTGGCAAGACACTCCTCGGGGCGTGTCTTGCTTGGGCCTCTCTTCTGGAGGCCCTCTGTCAGACCCAGTGTTGACATGTGGCAAGACACTCCTCGCGGCGCGTCTTGCTTGGGACTCTCTCATGGAGGCCCTCAGTCAGACCCATTGTTGACATGTGGCAAGACACTCCTCGGGGCGCGTCTTGCTTTGGCCTCTCTCCTGGAGGCGCTCAGTCAGACCGAGTGCTGACATGTGGCAAGACGCTCCTCGAGCCGCGTGTTGCTTGGGCTTCTCTCCTGGAGGCGCTCATTCAGACCCAGTGGTGACATGTTGACATGTGGCAAGACGCTCCTCGGGGCGCGTCTTGCTTGGGCCTCTCTCCTGGAGGCGCTCAGTCAGACCGAGTGCTGACATGTGGCAAGACGCTCCTCGGGGCGCGTCTTGCTTGGGCTTCTCTCCTGGAGCCGCTCAGAAAGACCCAGTGTTGACATGTGACAAGACGCTCCTCGGGGCGCGTCTTGCTTGGGCCTCTCTCCTGGAGGGGCTCAGTCAGACCCAGTGTTGGCATGTGGCAAGACACTCCTCAGGGCGCGTCTTGGTTGGGCCTCTTTCCTGGAGGCGCTCATTCAGACCCAGTGGTGACTTGTGGCAAGACGCTCCTCGGGGCGCGTCTTGCTTGGGCCTCTCTCCTGGAGGCGCTCAGTCAGACTGAGTAGTGACATGTGGCCTGACGCTCCTCGGGGCGCGTCTTGCTTGGGCCTCTCTCCTGGAGGCGCTCAGTCAGACCCATTGTTGACATGTGGCAAGACACTCCTCGGGGCGCGTCTTGCTTGGGCCTCTCTCCTGGAGGCCCTCTGTCAGACCCAGTGTTGACATGTGTCAAGACGCTCCTCGAGGCGCGTCTTGCTTGGGCCTCTCTCCTGGAGGCGCTCAGTCAGACCCATTGGTGAAACGTGGAAAGACGGTCCTCGGGGCGCGTCTTGCTTGGGCCTCTCTCCTGGAGGCGCTCAGTCAGACCCAGTGTTGACACGTGGCAAGACGCTCCTCGGGGCGCGTCTTGCTTGGGCCTCTCTCCTGGAGGCGCTCAGTAAGACCCAGTGTTGGCATGTGGCAAGACACTCCTCAGGGCGCGTCTTGGTTGGGCCTCTTTCCTGGAGGCGCTCATTCAGACCCAGTGGTGACTTGTGGCAAGACGCTCCTCGGGGCGCGTATTGCTTGGGCCTCTCTCCTGAATGCCCTCTGTCATACCGAGTGTTGACATGTGGCAAGACTCTCCTCGGGGCGCGTCTTGCTTGAGCTTCTCTCATGGAGGCCCTCAGTCTGACCCAGTGTTGACATGTGTCAAGACGCTCCTCGGGGCGTGTCTTGCTTGGGCCTCTCTCCTGGAGGCGCTCGGTCAGACCCAGTGCTGACATGTGGCAAGACACTCCTCGGGGCGCGTCTTGCTTGGGCCTCTCTCCTGGAGGCCCTCTGTCAGACCCAGTGTTGGCATGTGGCAAGACGCTCCTCAGGGCGCGTCTTGGTTGGGTCTCTCTCCTGGAGGCGCTCAGTCAGACCCAGTGGTGACATGTGGCAAGACGCTCATCGGGGCGCGTATTGCTTGGGCCTCTCTCCTGGATGCCCTCTGTCAGACCGAGTGTTGACATGTGGCAAGACTCTCCTCGGGGCGCGTCTTGCTTGGGCTTCTCTCATGGAAGCCCTCAGTCAGACCCAGTGTTGACATGTGTCAAGACGCTCCTTGGGGCGTGTCTTGCTTGGGCTTCTCTCCTGGAGGCCCTCAGTCAGACCCATTGTTGACATGTGGCAAGACGCTCCTCGGGGCACGTCTTGCTTGGGCCTCTCTCCTGGAGGCGCTCAAACAGACCGAGTAGTGACATGTGGCAAGACGCTCCTCGGGGCGCGTCTTGCTGGGGCTTCTCTCATGGAGGCACTCAGTCAGACCCAGTGTTGACATGTGGCAAGACGCTCCTCGGGGCGCGTCTTGCTTGGACCTCTCTCCCTGAGGCGCTCAGTCAGACCGAGTAGTGACATGTGGCAAGACGCTCCTCGGGGTGCGTCTTGCTTGGACCTCTCTCCCTGAGGCGCTCAGTCAGACCCAGTGTTGACATTTGGCAAGACACTCCTCGGGGCGCGTCT
This sequence comes from Nothobranchius furzeri, assembly GCF_043380555.1. Taxonomy (NCBI): domain Eukaryota; kingdom Metazoa; phylum Chordata; class Actinopteri; order Cyprinodontiformes; family Nothobranchiidae; genus Nothobranchius; species Nothobranchius furzeri. Next base: position 24,126,589 of record NC_091744.1, on the reverse strand, counting down.
TGCTTGGGCCTCTCTCATGGAGGCCCTCTGTCTGACCCAGTGTTGACATGTGTCAAGACGCTCCTCGGGGGGCGTCTTGCTTTGGCCTCTCTCCTGGAGGCGCTCAGTCAGACCGAGTGCTGACATGTGGCAAGAAGCTCCTCGGGGCGCGTCTTGCTTGGGCTTCTCTCCTGGAGGCCCTCAGTAAGAACCATTGTTGACATGTGGCAAGACGCTCCTCGGGGCGCGTCTTTCTTGGGCCTCTCTCCTATAGGCGCTCAGTCAGACCCAGTGTTGACATGTGGCAAGACACTCCTCGGGGCGCGTCTTGCTTGGGCCTCTCTTCTGGAGGCCCTCTGTCAGACCCAGTGTTGACATGTGGCAAGACACTCCTCGGGGCGCGTCTTGCTTGGGCCTCTCTCATGGAGGCCCTCAGTCAGACCCATTGTTTACATGTGGCAAGACACTCCTCGGGGCGCGTCTTGCTTTGGCCTCTCTCCTGGAGGCGCTCAGTCAGACCGAATGCTGACATGTGGCAAGACGCTCCTCGAGCCGCGTGTTGCTTGGGCTTCTCTCCTGGAGGCGCTCATTCAGACCCAGTGGTGACATGTTGACATGTGGCAAGACGCTCCTCGGGGCGCGTCTTGCTTGGGCCTCTCTCATGGAGGCCCTCTGTCTGACCCAGTGTTGACATGTGTCAAGACGCTCCTCGGGGGGCGTCTTGCTTGGGCCTCTCTCCTGGAGGCGCTCAGTCAGACCGAGTGCTGACATGTGGCAAGACGCTCCTCGGGGCGCGTCTTGCTTGGGCTTCTCTCCTGGAGGCGCTCAGAAAGACCCAGTGTTGACATGTGACAAGACGCTCCTCGGGGCGCGTCTTGCTTGGGCCTCTCTCCTGGAGGGGCTCAGTCAGACCGAGTGTTGACATAAGGCAAGACGCTCCTCGGGGCGCGTCTGGCTGGGGCCTCTCTCCTGGAGGCACTCAGTCAGACCCAGTGCTGACATGTGGCAAGACGCTCCTCGGGGCGCGTCTTGCTTGGGCCTCTCTCCTGGAGGCGCTCAGTCAGACTGAGTAGTGACATGTGGCCTGACGCTCCTCGGGGCGCGTCTTGCTTGGGCCTCTCTCCTGGAGGCGCTCAGTCAGACCCATTGTTGACATGTGGCAAGACACTCCTCGGGGCGCATCTTGCTTGGGCCTCTCTCCTGGAGGCCCTCTGTCAGACCCAGTGTTGACATGTGTCAAGACGCTCCTCGAGGCGCGACTTGCTTGGGCCTCTCTCCTGGAGGCGCTCAGTCAGACCCAGTGGTGAAACGTGGAAAGACGCTCCTCGGGGCGCGTCTTGCTTGGGCCTCTCTCCTGGAGGCGCTCAGTCAGACCCAGTGTTGACACGTGGCAAGACGCTCCTCGGGGCGCGTCTTGCTTGGGCCTCTCTCCTGGAGGCGCTCAGTAAGACCCAGTGTTGGCATGTGGCAAGACACTCCTCAGGGCGCGTCTTGGTTGGGCCTCTTTACTGGAGGCGCTCATTCAGACCCAGTGGTGACATGTGGCAAGACGCTCCTCGGGGCGCGTATTCCTTGGGCCTCTCTCCTGAATGCCCTCTGTCAGACCGAGTGTTGACATGTGGCGAGACTCTCCTCGGGGCGTGTCTTGCTTGGGCCTCTCTCCTGGAGGCGCTCGGTCAGACCCAGTGCTGACATGTGGCAAGACGCTCCTCCGGGCGAGTCTTGCTTGGGCCTCTCTCATGGAGGCGCTCAGTCAGACCCAGTGTTCACATGTGGCAAGACTCTCCTCGGGGCGCGTCTTGCTTGGGCCTCTCTCCTGGAGGCGCTCAGTCAGACCCAGTGTTGACATGTGGCAAGACGCTCCTCGGGGCGCATCTTGCTTGGGCCTCTCTCCTGGAGGCGCTCAGTCAGTCCGAGTGCTGACATGTGGCAAGACGCTCCTCGGGGCGCGTCTTTCTTGGGCCTCTCTCCAGAAGGCCCTCAATCAGACCCAGTGTTGACACGTGGCCAGACGCTCCTCAGGGCGCGTCTTGCTTGGGCCTCTCTCCTGGAGGCGCTCAGTCAGACCCAGTGTTGACATGTGGCAAGACACTCATCGGGGCGCGTCTTGCTTGGGCCTCTCTCCTGGAGGCGCTAAGTCTGACTGAGTAGTGACATGTGGCCTGACGCTCCTCGGGCCGCGTGTTGCTTGGGCTTCTTTCCTGGAGGCCCTCAGTCAGACCCATTGTTGACATGTGGCAAGACACTCCTCGGGTTGCGTCTTGCTTGGGCCTCTCTCCTGGAGGCGCTCAGTCAGAACCAGAGGTGACATGTGGCAAGACGCTCCTCGGGGCGCGTCTTGCTTGGGCCTCTCTCCTGGAGGCCTTCTGTCAGACCCAGTGTTGACATGTGGCAAGACGCTCCTCCGGGTGCATCTTGCTTGGGCCACTCTCCTTGAGGCCCTCAGTAAGACCCATTGTTGACATGTGGCAAGACGCTCCTCGGGGCGCGTCTTGCTTGGGCCTCTCTCCAGAAGGCCCTCAATCAGACCCAGTGTTGACATGTGGCAAGACGCTCCTCGGGGCGCGTCTCGCTTGGGCCTCTCTCCTGGAGGCGCTCAGTCAGACTGAGTAGTGACATGTGGTCTGACGCTCCTCGGGGTGAGTCTTGCTTGGGCTTCTCTCCTGGAGGCCCTCAGTCAGACCCATTGTTGACATGTGGCAAGACGCTCCTCGGGGCACGTCTTGCTTGGGCCTCTCTCCTGGAGGCGCTCAGTCAGACCGAGTAGTGACATAAGGCAAGACGCTCCTCGGGGCGCGTCTTGCTGGGGCCTCTCTCCTGGAGGCGCTCAACCAGACCCAGTGGTGACACGTGGCAAGACGCTCCTCGGGGCGCGTCTTGCTTGGGCCTCTCTCCTGGAGGCGCTCAGTCAGACCCAGTGTTGACACGTGGCAAGACGCTCCTTTGGGCGCGTCTTGCTTGGGCCTCTCTCCTGGAGGCGCTCAGTCAGACCCAGTGGTGACATGTGGCAAGACACTCCTCGGGGCGCGTCTTGCTTGGGCCTCTCTCCTGGAGGCCCTCTGTCAGACCCAGTGTTGGCATGTGGCAAGACGCTCCTCAGGGCGCGTCTTGGTTGGGTCTCTCTCCTGGAGGCGCTCAGTCAGACCCAGTGGTGACATGTGGCAAGACGCTCCTCGGGGCGCGTATTGCTTGGGCCTCTCTCCTGGATGCCCTCTGTCAGACCGAGTGTTGACATGTGGCAAGACTCTCCTCGGGGCGCGTCTTGCTTGGGCTTCTCTCATGGAAGCCCTCAGTCAGACCCAGTGTTGACATGTGTCAAGACGCTCCTTGGGGCGTGTCTTGCTTGGGCTTCTCTCCTGGAGGCCCTCAGTCAGACCCATTGTTGACATGTGGCAAGACGCTCCTCGGGGCATGTCTTGCTTGGGCCTCTCTCCTGGAGGCGCTCAAACAGACCGAGTAGTGACATGTGGCAAGACGCTCCTCGGGGCGCGTCTTGCAGGGGCTTCTCTCATGGAGGCACTCAGTCAGACCCAGTGTTGACATGTGGCAAGACGCTCCTCGGGGCGCGTCTTGCTTGGACCTCTCTCCCTGAGGCGCTCAGTCAGACCGAGTAGTGACATGTGGCAAGACGCTCCTCGGGGCGCGTCTTGCTTGGACCTCTCTCCCTGAGGTGCTCAGTCAGACCCAGTGTTGACATTTGGCAAGACACTCCTCGGGGCGCGTCTTGCTTGGGCCTCTCTCATGGAGCCCCTCTGTCAGACCCAGTGTTGACATGTGTCAAGACGCTCCTCGGGGGGCGTCTTGCTTTGGCCTCTCTCCTGGAGGCGCTCAGTCAGACCGAGTGCTGACATGTGGCAAGAAGCTCCTCGGGGCGCGTCTTGCTTGGGCTTCTCTCCTGGAGGCCCTCAGTAAGAACCATTGTTGACATGTGGCAAGACGCTCCTCGGGGCGCGTCTTTCTTGGGCCTCTCTCCTGGAGGCGCTCAGTCAGACCCAGTGTTGACATGTGGCAAGACACTCCTCGGGGCGCGTCTTGCTTGGGCCTCTCTTCTGGAGGCCCTCTGTCAGACCCAGTGTTGACATGTGGCAAGACACTCCTCGGGGCGCGTCTTGCTTGGGACTCTCTCATGGAGGCCCTCAGTCAGACCCATTGTTGACATGTGGCAAGACACTCCTCGGGGCGCGTCTTGCTTTGGCCTCTCTCCTTGAGGCGCTCAGTCAGACCGAGTGCTGACATGTGGCAAGACGCTCCTCGAGCCGCGTGTTGCTTGGGCTTCTCTCCTGGAGGCGCTCATTCAGACCCAGTGGTGACATGTTGACATGTGGCAAGACGCTCCTCAGGGCGCGTCTTGCTTGGGCCTCTCTCCTGGAGGCGCTCAGTCAGACCGAGTGCTGACATGTGGCAAGACGCTCCTCGGGGCGCGTCTTGCTTGGGCTTCTCTCCTGGAGCCGCTCAGAAAGACCCAGTGTTGACATGTGACAAGACGCTCCTCGGGGCGCGTCTTGCTTGGGCCTCTCTCCTGGAGGGGCTCAGTCAGACCGAGTGCTGACATAAGGCAAGACGCTCCTCGGGGCGCATCTGGCTGGGGCCTCTCTCCTGGAGGCGCTCAGTCAGACCCAGTGCTGACATGTGGCAAGACGCTCCTCGGGGCGCGTCTTGCTTGGGCCTCTCTCCTGGAGGCGCTCAGTCAGACTGAGTAGTGACATGTGGCCTGACGCTCCTCGGGGCGCGTCTTGCTTGGGCCTCTCTCCTGGAGGCGCTCAGTCAGACCCATTGTTGACATGTGGCAAGACACTCCTCGGGGCGCGTCTTGCTTGGGCCTCTCTCCTGGAGGCCCTCTGTCAGACCCAGTGTTGACATGTGTCAAGACGCTCCTCGAGGCGCGTCTTGCTTGGGCCTCTCTCCTGGAGGCGCTCAGTCAGACCCAGTGGTGAAACGTGGAAAGACGCTCCTCGGGGCGCGTCTTGCTTGGGCCTCTCTCCTGGAGGCACTCAGTCAGACCCAGTGTTGACACGTGGCAAGACGCTCCTCGGGGCGCGTCTTGCTTGGGCCTCTCTCCTGGAGGCGCTCAGTAAGACCCAGTGTTGGCATGTGGCAAGACACTCCTCAGGGCGCGTCTTGGTTGGGCCTCTTTCCTGGAGGCGCTCATTCAGACCCAGTGGTGACATGTGGCAAGACGCTCCTCGGGGCGCGTATTGCTTGGGCCTCTCTCCTGAATGCCCTCTGTCATACCGAGTGTTGACATGTGGCAAGACTCTCCTCGGGGCGCGTCTTGCTTGAGCTTCTCTCATGGAGGCCCTCAGTCTGACCCAGTGTTGACATGTGTCAAGACGCTCCTCGGGGCGTGTCTTGCTTGGGCCTCTCTCCTGGAGGCGCTCGGTCAGACCCAGTGCTGACATGTGGCAAGACACTCCTCGGGGCGCGTCTTGCTTGGGCCTCTCTCCTGGAGGCCCTCTGTCAGACCCAGTGTTGGCATGTGGCAAGACGCTCCTCAGGGCGCGTCTTGGTTGGGTCTCTCTCCTGGAGGCGCTCAGTCAGACCCAGTGGTGACATGTGGCAAGACGCTCATCGGGGCGCGTATTGCTTGGGCCTCTCTCCTGGATGCCCTCTGTCAGACCGAGTGTTGACATGTGGCAAGACTCTCCTCGGGGCGCGTCTTGCTTGGGCTTCTCTCATGGAAGCCCTCAGTCAGACCCAGTGTTGACATGTGTCAAGACGCTCCTTGGGGCGTGTCTTGCTTGGGCTTCTCTCCTGGAGGCCCTCAGTCAGACCCATTGTTGACATGTGGCAAGACGCTCCTCGGGGCGCGTCTTTCTTGGGCCTCTCTCCTGGAGGCGCTCAGTCAGACCCAGTGTTGACATGTGGCAAGACACTCCTCGGGGCGCGTCTTGCTTGGGCCTCTCTTCTGGAGGCCCTCTGTCAGACCCAGTGTTGACATGTGGCAAGACACTCCTCGGGGCGCGTCTTGCTTGGGCCTCTCTCATGGAGGCCCTCAGTCAGACCCATTGTTTACATGTGGCAAGACACTCCTCGGGGCGCGTCTTGCTTTGGCCTCTCTCCTGGAGGCGCTCAGTCAGACCGAATGCTGACATGTGGCAAGACGCTCCTCGAGCCGCGTGTTGCTTGGGCTTCTCTCCTGGAGGCGCTCATTCAGACCCAGTGGTGACATGTTGACATGTGGCAAGACGCTCCTCGGGGCGCGTCTTGCTTGGGCCTCTCTCCTGGAGGCGCTCAGTCAGACCGAGTGCTGACATGTGGCAAGACGCTCCTCGGGGCGCGTCTTGCTTGGGCTTCTCTCCTGGAGGCGCTCAGAAAGACCCAGTGTTGACATGTGACAAGACGCTCCTCGGGGCGCGTCTTGCTTGGGCCTCTCTCCTGGAGGGGCTCAGTCAGACCGAGTGTTGACATAAGGCAAGACGCTCCTCGGGGCGCGTCTGGCTGGGGCCTCTCTCCTGGAGGCGCTCAGTCAGACCCAGTGCTGACATGTGGCAAGACGCTCCTCGGGGCGCGTCTTGCTTGGGCCTCTCTCCTGGAGGCGCTCAGTCAGACTGAGTAGTGACATGTGGCCTGACGCTCCTCGGGGCGCGTCTTGCTTGGGCCTCTCTCCTGGAGGCGCTCAGTCAGACCCATTGTTGACATGTGGCAAGACACTCCTCGGGGCGCATCTTGCTTGGGCCTCTCTCCTGGAGGCCCTCTGTCAGACCCAGTGTTGACATGTGTCAAGACGCTCCTCGAGGCGCGTCTTGCTTGGGCCTCTCTCCTGGAGGCGCTCAGTCAGACCCAATGGTGAAACGTGGAAAGACGCTCCTCGGGGCGCGTCTTGCTTGGGCCTCTCTCCTGGAGGCGCTCAGTCAGACCCAGTGTTGACACATGGAAAGACGCTCCTCGGGGCGCGTCTTGCTTGGGCCTCTCTCCTGGAGGCGCTCAGTAAGACCCAGTGTTGGCATGTGGCAAGACACTCCTCAGGGCGCGTCTTGGTTGGGCCTCTTTCCTGGAGGCGCTCATTCAGACCCAGTGGTGACATGTGGCAAGACGCTCCTCGGGGCGCGTATTCCTTGGGCCTCTCTCCTGAATGCCCTCTGTCAGACCGAGTGTTGACATGTGGCAAGACTCTCCTCGGGGCGCGTCTTGCTTGAGCTTCTCTCATGGAGGCCCTCAGTCCGACCCAGTGTTGACATGTGTCAAGACGCTCCTCGGGGCGTGTCTTGCTTGGGCCTCTCTCCTGGAGGCGCTCGGTCAGACCCAGTGCTGACATGTGGCAAGACGCTCCTCGGGGCATGTCTTGCTTGGGCCTCTCTCATGGAGGCCCTCTGTCAGACCCAGTGTTGACATGTGGCAAGACGCTCCTCGGGGCGCATCTTGCTTGGGCCTCTCTCCTGGAGGCGCTCAGTCAGTCCGAGTGCTGACATGTGGCAAGACGCTCCTCGGGGCGCGTCTTGCTTGGGCTTCTCTCCTGGAGGCCCTCAGTCAGACCCATTGTTGTCATGTGGCATCTCGCTCCTCGGGGCGCGTCTTATTTGGGCTTCTCTCCTGGAGGCCCTCAGTCAGACCCATTGTTGACATGTGGCAAGACGCTCCTCCGTGAACGTCTTGCTTGGGCCTCTCTCCTGGAGGCGCTCAGTCAGACCGAGTAGTGACATGTGGCAAGACGCTCCTCGGGGCGCGTCTTGCTTGGGCCTCTCTCCTGGAGGCGCTCAGTCAGACCGAGTGCTGACATAAGGCAAGACGCTCCTCGGGGCGCGTCTTGCTGGGGCCTCTCTCCTGGAGGTGCTCAATCAGACCCAGTGGTGACACGTGGCAAGACGCTCCTCGGGGCGCGTCTTGATTGGGCCTCTCTCCTGGAGGAGCTCAGTCAGACCCAGTGGTGACACGTGGCAAGATTCTTCTCGGGGCGCATCTTGCTTGGGCCTCTCTCCTGGAGGCGCTAAGTCAGACCCAGTGTTGACACGTGGACAAGACGCTCCTCGGGGCGCGTCTTGCTTGGGCCTCTCTCCTGGAGGCGCTCAGTCAGACCCAGTGTTGACATGTGGCAAGACACTCCTCGGGGCGCGTCTTGCTTGGGCCTCTCTCATGGAGGCCCTCTGTCAGACCCAGTGTTGACATGTGTCAAGACGCTCCTCGGGGCGCGTCTTGCTTGGGCCTCTCTCCTGGAGGCGCTCAGTCAGACCGAGTGCTGACATGTGGCAAGAAGCTCCTCGGGGCGCGTCTTGCTTGGGCTTCTCTCCTGGAGGCGCTCAGAAAGACCCAGTGTTGACATGTGACAAGACGCTCCTCGGGGCGCGTCTTGCTTGGGCCTCTCTCCTGGAGGGGCTCAGTCAGACCGAGTGTTGACATAAGGCAAGACGCTCCTCGGGGCGCGTCTGGCTGGGGCCTCTCTCCTGGAGGCGCTCAGTCAGACCCAGTGCTGACATGTGGCAAGACGCTCCTCGGGGCGCGTCTTGCTTGGGCCTCTCTCCTGGAGGCGCTCAGTCAGACTGAGTAGTGACATGTGGCCTGACGCTCCTCGGGGCGCGTCTTGCTTGGGCCTCTCTCCTGGAGGCGCTCAGTCAGACCCATTGTTGACATGTGGCAAGACACTCCTCGGGGCGCATCTTGCTTGGGCCTCTCTCCTGGAGGCCCTCTGTCAGACCCAGTGTTGACATGTGTCAAGACGCTCCTCGAGGCGCGACTTGCTTGGGCCTCTCTCCTGGAGGCGCTCAGTCAGACCCAGTGGTGAAACGTGGAAAGACGCTCCTCGGGGCGCGTCTTGCTTGGGCCTCTCTCCTGGAGGCGCTCAGTCAGACCCAGTGTTGACACGTGGCAAGACGCTCCTCGGGGCGCGTCTTGCTTGGGCCTCTCTCCTGGAGGCGCTCAGTAAGACCCAGTGTTGGCATGTGGCAAGACACTCCTCAGGGCGCGTCTTGGTTGGGCCTCTTTACTGGAGGCGCTCATTCAGACCCAGTGGTGACATGTGGCAAGACGCTCCTCGGGGCGCGTATTCCTTGGGCCTCTCTCCTGAATGCCCTCTGTCAGACCGAGTGTTGACATGTGGCGAGACTCTCCTCGGGGCGTGTCTTGCTTGGGCCTCTCTCCTGGAGGCGCTCGGTCAGACCCAGTGCTGACATGTGGCAAGACGCTCCTCCGGGCGAGTCTTGCTTGGGCCTCTCTCATGGAGGCCCTCAGTCCGACCCAGTGTTGACATGTGTCAAGACGCTCCTCGGGGCGTGTCTTGCTTGGGCCTCTCTCCTGGAGGCGCTCGGTCAGACCCAGTGCTGACATGTGGCAAGACGCTCCTCCGGGCGAGTCTTGCTTGGGCCTCTCTCCTGGAGGCGCTCAGTCAGACCCAGTGTTCACATGTGGCAAGACTCTCCTCGGGGCGCGTCTTGCTTGGGCCTCTCTCCTGGAGGCGCTCAGTCAGACCCAGTGTTGACATGTGGCAAGACGCTCCTCGGGGCGCATCTTGCTTGGGCCTCTCTCCTGGAGGCGCTCAGTCAGTCCGAGTGCTGACATGTGGCAAGACGCTCCTCGGGGCGCGTCTTTCTTGGGCCTCTCTCCAGAAGGCCCTCAATCAGACCCAGTGTTGACACGTGGCCAGACGCTCCTCAGGGCGCGTCTTGCTTGGGCCTCTCTCCTGGAGGCGCTCAGTCAGACCCAGTGTTGACATGTGGCAAGACACTCATCGGGGCGCGTCTTGCTTGGGCCTCTCTCCTGGAGGCGCTAAGTCTGACTGAGTAGTGACATGTGGCCTGACGCTCCTCGGGCCGCGTGTTGCTTGGGCTTCTTTCCTGGAGGCCCTCAGTCAGACCCATTGTTGACATGTGGCAAGACACTCCTCGGGTTGCGTCTTGCTTGGGCCTCTCTCCTGGAGGCGCTCAGTCAGAACCAGAGGTGACATGTGGCAAGACGCTCCTCGGGGCGCGTCTTGCTTGGGCCTCTCTCCTGGAGGCCTTCTGTCAGACCCAGTGTTGACATGTGGCAAGACGCTCCTCCGGGTGCATCTTGCTTGGGCCACTCTCCTTGAGGCCCTCAGTAAGACCCATTGTTGACATGTGGCAAGACGCTCCTCGGGGCGCGTCTTGCTTGGGCCTCTCTCCAGAAGGCCCTCAATCAGACCCAGTGTTGACATGTGGCAAGACACTCCTTGGGGCGCGTCTCGCTTGGGCCTCTCTCCTGGAGGCGCTCAGTCAGACTGAGTAGTGACATGTGGTCTGACGCTCCTCGGGGTGAGTCTTGCTTGGGCTTCTCTCCTGGAGGCCCTCAGTCAGACCCATTGTTGACATGTGGCAAGACGCTCCTCGGGGCACGTCTTGCTTGGGCCTCTCTCCTGGAGGCGCTCAGTCAGACCGAGTAGTGACATAAGGCAAGACGCTCCTCGGGGCGCGTCTTGCTGGGGCCTCTCTCCTGGAGGCGCTCAACCAGACCCAGTGGTGACACGTGGCAAGACGCTCCTCGGGGCGCGTCTTGCTTGGGCCTCTCTCCTGGAGGCGCTCAGTCAGACCCAGTGTTGACACGTGGCAAGACGCTCCTTTGGGCGCGTCTTGCTTGGGCCTCTCTCCTGGAGGCGCTCAGTCAGACCCAGTGGTGACATGTGGCAAGACACTCCTCGGGGCGCGTCTTGCTTGGGCCTCTCTCCTGGAGGCCCTCTGTCAGACCCAGTGTTGGCATGTGGCAAGACGCTCCTCAGGGCGCGTCTTGGTTGGGTCTCTCTCCTGGAGGCGCTCAGTCAGACCCAGTGGTGACATGTGGCAAGACGCTCCTCGGGGCGCGTATTGCTTGGGCCTCTCTCCTGGATGCCCTCTGTCAGACCGAGTGTTGACATGTGGCAAGACTCTCCTCGGGGCGCGTCTTGCTTGGGCTTCTCTCATGGAAGCCCTCAGTCAGACCCAGTGTTGACATGTGTCAAGACGCTCCTTGGGGCGTGTCTTGCTTGGGCTTCTCTCCTGGAGGCCCTCAGTCAGACCCATTGTTGACATGTGGCAAGACGCTCCTCGGGGCATGTCTTGCTTGGGCCTCTCTCCTGGAGGCGCTCAAACAGACCGAGTAGTGACATGTGGCAAGACGCTCCTCGGGGCGCGTCTTGCAGGGGCTTCTCTCATGGAGGCACTCAGTCAGACCCAGTGTTGACATGTGGCAAGACGCTCCTCGGGGCGCGTCTTGCTTGGACCTCTCTCCCTGAGGCGCTCAGTCAGACCGAGTAGTGACATGTGGCAATACGCTCCTCGGGGCGCGTCTTGCTTGGACCTCTCTCCCTGAGGTGCTCAGTCAGACCCAGTGTTGACATTTGGCAAGACACTCCTCGGGGCGCGTCTTGCTTGGGCCTCTCTCATGGAGCCCCTCTGTCAGACCCAGTGTTGACATGTGTCAAGACGCTCCTCGGGGGGCGTCTTGCTTTGGCCTCTCTCCTGGAGGCGCTCAGTCAGACCGAGTGCTGACATGTGGCAAGAAGCTCCTCGGGGCGCGTCTTGCTTGGGCTTCTCTCCTGGAGGCCCTCAGTAAGAACCATTGTTGACATGTGGCAAGACGCTCCTCGGGGCGCGTCTTTCTTGGGCCTCTCTCCTGGAGGCACTCAGTCAGACCCAGTGTTGACATGTGGCAAGACACTCCTCGGGGCGCGTCTTGCTTGGGCCTCTCTTCTGGAGGCCCTCTGTCAGACCCAGTGTTGACATGTGGCAAGACACTCCTCGGGGCGCGTCTTGCTTGGGACTCTCTCATGGAGGCCCTCAGTCAGACCCATTGTTGACATGTGGCAAGACACTCCTCGGGGCGCGTCTTGCTTTGGCCTCTCTCCTTGAGGCGCTCAGTCAGACCGGGTGCTGACATGTGGCAAGACGCTCCTCGAGCCGCGTGTTGCTTGGGCTTCTCTCCTGGAGGCGCTCATTCAGACCCAGTGGTGACATGTTGACATGTGGCAAGACGCTCCTCAGGGCGCGTCTTGCTTGGGCCTCTCTCCTGGAGGCGCTCAGTCAGACCGAGTGCTGACATGTGGCAAGACGCTCCTCGGGGCGCGTCTTGCTTGGGCTTCTCTCCTGGAGCCGCTCAGAAAGACCCAGTGTTGACATGTGACAAGACGCTCCTAGGGGCGCGTCTTGCTTGGGCCTCTCTCCTGGAGGGGCTCAGTCAGACCGAGTGCTGACATAAGGCAAGACGCTCCTCGGGGCGCATCTGGCTGGGGCCTCTCTCCTGGAGGCGCTCAGTCAGACCCAGTGCTGACATGTGGCAAGACGCTCCTCGGGGCGCGTCTTGCTTGGGCCTCTCTCCTGGAGGCGCTCAGTCAGACTGAGTAGTGACATGTGGCCTGACGCTCCTCGGGGCGCGTCTTGCTTGGGCCTCTCTCCTGGAGGCGCTCAGTCAGACCCATTGTTGACATGTGGCAAGACACTCCTCGGGGCGCGTCTTGCTTGGGCCTCTCTCCTGGAGGCCCTCTGTCAGACCCAGTGTTGACATGTGTCAAGACGCTCCTCGAGGCGCGTCTTGCTTGGGCCTCTCTCCTGGAGGCGCTCAGTCAGACCCAGTGGTGAAACGTGGAAAGACGCTCCTCGGGGCGCGTCTTGCTTGGGCCTCTCTCCTGGAGGCGCTCAGTCCGACCCAGTGTTGACACGTGGCAAGACGCTCCTCGGGGCGCGTCTTGCTTGGGCCTCTCTCCTGGAGGCGCTCAGTAAGACCCAGTGTTGGCATGTGGCAAGACACTCCTCAGGGCGCGTCTTGGTTGGGCCTCTTTCCTGGAGGCGCTCATTCAGACCCAGTGGTGACATGTGGCAAGACGCTCCTCGGGGCGCGTATTGCTTGGGCCTCTCTCCTGAATGCCCTCTGTCATACCGAGTGTTGACATGTGGCAAGACTCTCCTCGGGGCGCGTCTTGCTTGAGCTTCTCTCATGGAGGCCCTCAGTCTGACCCAGTGTTGACATGTGTCAAGACGCTCCTCGGGGCGTGTCTTGCTTGGGCCTCTCTCCTGGAGGCGCTCGGTCAGACCCAGTGCTGACATGTGGCAAGACACTCCTCGGGGCGCGTCTTGCTTGGGCCTCTCTCCTGGAGGCCCTCTGTCAGACCCAGTGTTGGCATGTGGCAAGACGCTCCTCAGGGCGCGTCTTGGTTGGGTCTCTCTCCTGGAGGCGCTCAGTCAGACCCAGTGGTGACATGTGGCAAGACGCTCATCGGGGCGCGTATTGCTTGGGCCTCTCTCCTGGATGCCCTCTGTCAGACCGAGTGTTGACATGTGGCAAGACTCTCCTCGGGGCGCGTCTTTCTTGGGCCTCTCTCCTGGAGGCGCTCAGTCAGACCCAGTGTTGACATGTGGCAAGACACTCCTCGGGGCGCGTCTTGCTTGGGCCTCTCTTCTGGAGGCCCTCTGTCAGACCCAGTGTTGACATGTGGCAAGACACTCCTCGGGGCGCGTCTTGCTTGGGCCTCTCTCATGGAGGCCCTCAGTCAGACCCATTGTTTACATGTGGCAAGACACTCCTCGGGGCGCGTCTTGCTTTGGCCTCTCTCCTGGAGGCGCTCAGTCAGACCGAATGCTGACATGTGGCAAGACGCTCCTCGAGCCGCGTGTTGCTTGGGCTTCTCTCCTGGAGGCGCTCATTCAGACCCAGTGGTGACATGTTGACATGTGGCAAGACGCTCCTCGGGGCGCGTCTTGCTTGGGCCTCTCTCCTGGAGGCGCTCAGTCAGACCCAGTGCTGACATGTGGCAAGACGCTCCTCGGGGCGCGTCTTGCTTGGGCTTCTCTCCTGGAGAAGCTCAGAAAGACCCAGTGTTGACATGTGACAAGACGCTCCTCGGGGCGCGTCTTGCTTGGGCCTCTCTCCTGGAGGGGCTCAGTCAGACCGAGTGTTGACATAAGGCAAGACGCTCCTCGGGGCGCGTCTGGCTGGGGCCTCTCTCCTGGAGGTGCTCAGTCAGACCCAGTGCTGACATGTGGCAAGACGCTCCTCGGGGCGCGTCTTGCTTGGGCCTCTCTCCTGGAGGCGCTCAGTCAGACTGAGTAGTGACATGTGGCCTGACGCTCCTCGGGGCGCGTCTTGCTTGGGCCTCTCTCCTGGAGGCGCTCAGTCAGACCCATTGTTGACATGTGGCAAGACACTCCTCGGGGCGCATCTTGCTTGGGCCTCTCTTCTGGAGGCCCTCTGTCAGACCCAGTGTTGACATGTGTCAAGACGCTCCTCGAGGCGCGTCTTGCTTGGGCCTCTCTCCTGGAGGCGCTCAGTCAGACCCAATGGTGAAACGTGGAAAGACGCTCCTCGGGGCGCGTCTTGCTTGGGCCTCTCTCCTGGAGGCGCTCAGTCAGACCCAGTGTTGACACGTGGAAAGACGCTCCTCGGGGCGCGTCTTGCTTGGGCCTCTCTCCTGGAGGCGCTCAGTAAGACCCAGTGTTGGCATGTGGCAAGACACTCCTCAGGGCGCGTCTTGGTTGGGCCTCTTTCCTGGAGGCGCTCATTCAGACCCAGTGGTGACATGTGGCAAGATGCTCCTCGGGGCGCGTATTCCTTGGGCCTCTCTCCTGAATGCCCTCTGTCAGACCGAGTTGTGACATGTGGCAAGACTCTCCTCGGGGCGCGTCTTGCTTGAGCTTCTCTCATGGAGGCCCTCAGTCCGACCCAGTGTTGACATGTGTCAAGACGCTCCTCGGGGCGTGTCTTGCTTGGGCCTCTCTCCTGGAGGCGCTCGGTCAGACCCAGTGCTGACATGTGGCAAGACGCTCCTCGGGGCATGTCTTGCTTGGGCCTCTCTCATGGAGGCCCTCTGTCAGACCCAGTGTTGACATGTGGCAAGACGCTCCTCGGGGCGCATCTTGCTTGGGCCTCTCTCCTGGAGGCGCTCAGTCAGTCCGAGTGCTGACATGTGGCAAGACGCTCCTCGGGGCGCGTCTTGCTTGGGCTTCTCTCCTGGAGGCCCTCAGTCAGACCCATTGTTGTCATGTGGCATCTCGCTCCTCGGGGCGCGTCTTATTTGGGCTTCTCTCCTGGAGGCCCTCAGTCAGACCCATTGTTGACATGTGGCAAGACGCTCCTCCGTGAACGTCTTGCTTGGGCCTCTCTCCTGGAGGCGCTCAGTCAGACCGAGTAGTGACATGTGGCAAGACGCTCCTCGGGGCGCGTCTTGCTTGGGCCTCTCTCCTGGAGGCGCTCAGTCAGACCGAGTGCTGACATAAGGCAAGACGCTCCTCGGGGCGCGTCTTGCTGGGGCCTCTCTCCTGGAGGTGCTCAATCAGACCCAGTGGTGACACGTGGCAAGACGCTCCTCGGGGCGCGTCTTGATTGGGCCTCTCTCCTGGAGGAGCTCAGTCAGACCCAGTGGTGACACGTGGCAAGATTCTTCTCGGGGCGCATCTTGCTTGGGCCTCTCTCCTGGAGGCGCTAAGTCAGACCCAGTGTTGACACGTGGACAAGACGCTCCTCGGGGCGCGTCTTGCTTGGGCCTCTCTCCTGGAGGCGCTCAGTCAGACCCAGTGCTGACATGTGGCAAGACGCTCCTCGGGGCATGTCTTGCTTGGGCCTCTCTCATGGAGGCCCTCTGTCAGACCCAGTGTTGACACGTGGAAAGACGCTCCTCGGGGCGCGTCTTGCTTGGGCCTCTCTCCTGGAGGCGCTCAGTAAGACCCAGTGTTGGCATGTGGCAAGACACTCCTCAGGGCGCGTCTTGGTTGGGCCTCTTTCCTGGAGGCGCTCATTCAGACCCAGTGGTGACATGTGGCAAGATGCTCCTCGGGGCGCGTATTCCTTGGGCCTCTCTCCTGAATGCCCTCTGTCAGACCGAGTGTTGACATGTGGCAAGACTCTCCTCGGGGCGCGTCTTGCTTGAGCTTCTCTCATGGAGGCCCTCAGTCCGACCCAGTGTTGACATGTGTCAAGACGCTCCTCGGGGTGTGTCTTGCTTGGGCCTCTCTCCTGGAGGCGCTCGGTCAGACCCAGTGCTGACATGTGGCAAGACGCTCCTCGGGGCATGTCTTGCTTGGGCCTCTCTCATGGAGGCCCTCTGTCAGACCCAGTGTTGACATGTGGCAAGACGCTCCTCGGGGCGCATCTTGCTTGGGCCTCTCTCCTGGAGGCGCTCAGTCAGTCCGAGTGCTGACATGTGGCAAGACGCTCCTCGGGGCGCGTCTTGCTTGGGCTTCTCTCCTGGAGGCCCTCAGTCAGACCCATTGTTGTCATGTGGCATCTCGCTCCTCGGGGCGCGTCTTATTTGGGCTTCTCTCCTGGAGGCCCTCAGTCAGACCCATTGTTGACATGTGGCAAGACGCTCCTCCGTGAACGTCTTGCTTGGGCCTCTCTCCTGGAGGCGCTCAGTCAGACCGAGTAGTGACATGTGGCAAGACGCTCCTCGGGGCGCGTCTTGCTTGGGCCTCTCTCCTGGAGGCGCTCAGTCAGACCGAGTGCTGACATAAGGCAAGACGCTCCTCGGGGCGCGTCTTGCTGGGGCCTCTCTCCTGGAGGTGCTCAATCAGACCCAGTGGTGACACGTGGCAAGACGCTCCTCGGGGCGCGTCTTGATTGGGCCTCTCTCCTGGAGGAGCTCAGTCAGACCCAGTGGTGACACGTGGCAAGATTCTTCTCGGGGCGCATCTTGCTTGGGCCTCTCTCCTGGAGGCGCTAAGTCAGACCCAGTGTTGACACGTGGACAAGACGCTCCTCGGGGCGCGTCTTGCTTGGGCCTCTCTCCTGGAGGCGCTCAGTCAGACCCAGTGTTGACATGTGGCAAGACACTCCTCGGGGCGCGTCTTGCTTGGGCCTCTCTCATGGAGGCCCTCTGTCAGACCCAGTGTTGACATGTGTCAAGACGCTCCTCGGGGCGCGTCTTGCTTGGGCCTCTCTCCTGGAGGCGCTCAGTCAGACCGAGTGCTGACATGTGGCAAGAAGCTCCTCGGGGCGCGTCTTGCTTGGGCTTCTCTCCTGGAGGCCCTCAGTCTGACCCATTGTTGACATGTGGCAAGACGCTCCTCGGGGCGCGTCTTGCTTGGGCCTCTCTCCAGAAGGCCCTCAATCAGACCCAGTGTTGACACGTGGCAAGACGCTCCTCGGGGCGTTTCTTGCTTGGGCCTCTCTCCTGGAGGCGCTCAGTCAGACCCAGTGGTGACATGTGGCAAGACGCTCCTCGGGGCGCGTATTGCTTGGGCCTCTCTCCTGGATGCCCTCTGTCAGACCCAGTGTTGACATGTGGCAACACTCTCCTCGTGGCGCGTCTTGCTTGGGCTTCTCTCATGGAGGCCCTCAGTCAGACCCAGTGTTGACATGTGTCAAGACGCTCCTCGGGGCGTGTCTTGCTTGGGCCTCTCTCCTGGAGGCGCTCAGTCAGACCCAGTGTTGACATGTGGCAAGACGCTCCTCGGGGCGCTTCTTGCTTGGGCTTCTCTCCTGGAGGCCCTCAGTCAGACCCATTGTTGACATGTGGCAAGACGCTCCTCGGGGCACGTCTTGCTTGGGCCTCTCTCCTGGAGGCGCTCAGTCAGACCGAGTAGTGACATGTGACAAGACGCTCCTCGGGGCGCGTCTTGCTTGGGCCTCTCTCCTGGAGGCGCTCAGTCAGACCCAGTGTTGACATGTGGCAAGACGCTCCTCGGGGCGCGTCTTGCTTGGGCCTCTCTCCTGGAGGTTCTCAGTCAGACCCAGTGTTTACATGTGGCAAGATGCTCCTCGGGGCGCGTCATGCTGGGGCTTCTCTCATGGAGGCACTCAGTCAGACCCAGTGTTGACATGTGGCAAGACGCTCCTCGGGGCACGTCTTGCTTGGGCCTCTCTCCTGGAGGCGCTCAGTCAGACCCAGAGGAGACATGTGTCAAGATGCTCCTCGGGGCGCATCTTGCTTGGGCCTCTCTCCTGGAGGCGCTCAGTCAGACCGAGTGCTGACATGTGGCAAGACGCTCCTCCGGGCGCGTCTTGCTTGGGCCTCTCTCCTGGAGGCGCTCAGTCAGACCCAGTGTTGACATGTGGCAAGACGCTCCTCGGGGCGCGTCTTGCTTGGGCCTCTCTCCAGAAGGCCCTCAATCAGACCCAGTGCTGACATGTGGCAAGACGCTCCTCGGGGCGCGTCTTGCTTGGGCTTCTCTCCTGGAGGCCCTCAGTCAGACCCATTGTTGACATGTGGCAAGACGCTCCTCGGGGCGCGTCTCATTTGGGCCTCTCTACTTCAGGCCCTCAGTCAGACCCAGTGTTGACATGTGGCAAGACGCTCCTCGGGGCGCGTCTTGCTCGGGCCTCTCTCCTGGAGGTGCTCAATCAGACCCAGTGGTGACACGTGGCAAGACGCTCCTCGGGGCGCGTCTTGCTTGGGCCTCTCTCCTGGAGGAGCTCAGTCAGACCCAGTGGTGACACGTGGCAAGACGCTCCTCGGGGCGCATCTTGCTTTGGCCTCTCTCCTGGAGGCGCTCAGTCAGACCGAGTGCTGACATGTGGCAAGAAGCTCCTCGGGGCGCGTCTTGCTTGGGCTTCTCTCCTGGAGGCCCTCAGTCAGACCCATTGTTGACATGTGGCAAGACGCTCCTCGGGGCGCGTCTTGCTTGGGCCTCTCTCCAGAAGGCCCTCAATCAGACCCAGTGTTGACACGTGGCAAGACGCTCCTCGGGGCGCTGCTTGCTTGGGCCTCTCTCCTGGAGGCGCTCAGTCAGACCCAGTGGTGAAATGTGGCAAGACGCTCCTCGGGGCGCGTATTGCTTGGGCCTCTCTCCTGGATGCCCTCTGTCAGACCCAGTGTTGACATGTGGCAAGACTCTCCTCGGGGCGCGTCTTGCTTGGGCTTCTCTCATGGAGGCCCTCAGTCAGACCCAGTGTTGACATGTGTCAAGACGCTCCTCGGGGCGTGTCTTGCTTGGGCCTCTCTCCTGGAGGCGCTCAGTCAGACCCAGTGTTGACATGTGGCAAGACGCTCCTCGGGGCGCTTCTTGCTTGGGCTTCTCTCCTGGAGGCCCTCAGTCAGACCCATTGTTGACATGTGGCAAGACGCTCCTCGGGGCACGTCTTGCTTGGGCTTCCCTCCGGTAGGCGCTCAGTCAGACCGAGTAGTGACATGTGACAAGACGCTCCTCGGGGCGCGTCTTGCTTGGGCCTCTCTCCTGGAGGCGCTCAGTCAGACCCAGTGTTGAAATGTGGCAAGACGCTCCTCGGGGCGCGTCTTGCTTGGGCCTCTCTCCTGGAGGTTCTCAGTCAGACCCTGGGTTGACATCTGGCAAGACGCTCCTCAGGGCACGTCTTGCTTGGGCCTCTCTCCTGGAGGCGCTCAGTCAGACCCAGAGGAGACATGTGTCAAGATGCTCCTCGGGGCGCGTCTTGCTTGGGCCTCTCTCCTGGAGGCGCTCAGTCAGACCGAGTGCTGACATGTGACAAGACGCTCCTCAGGGCACGTCTTGCTTGGGCCTCTCTCCTGGAGGCGCTCAGTCAGACCCAGAGGAGACATGTGTCAAGATGCTCCTCGGGGCGCGTCTTGTTTGGGCCTCTCTCCTGGAGGCGCTCAGTCAGACCCAGTGTTGACATGTGGCGAGACGCTCCTCGGGGCACGTCTTGCTTGGGCCTCTCTCCTGGAGGCGCTCAGTCAGACCGAGTCCTGACATGTGGCAAGACGATCCTCGGGGCGCGTCTTGCTTGGGATTCTCTCCTGGAGGCCCTCAGTCAGACCCATTGTTGACATTTGGCAAGACGCTCCTCGGGGCGCGTCTGGCTTGGGCCTCTCTCCAGAAGGCCCTCAATCAGACCCAGTGTTGACACGTTGCAAGACGCTCCTCGGGGCGCTTCTTGCTTGGGCCTTTCTCCTGGAGGCGCTCAGTCAGACCCAGTGGTGACATGTGGCAAGACGCTCCTCGGGGCGCGTATTGCTTGGGCCTCTCTCCTGGATGCCCTCTGTCAGACCCAGTGTTGACATGTGGCAAGACTCTCCTCGGGGCGCGTCTTGCTTGGGATTCTCTCATGGAGGCCCTCAGTCAGACCCAGTGTTGACATGTGTCAAGACGCTCCTCGGGGCGTGTCTTGCTTGGGCCTCTCTCCTGGAGGCGCTCAGTCAGACCCAGTGTTGACATGTGGCAAGACGCTCCTCGGGGCGCTTCTTGCTTGGGCTTCTCTCCTGGAGGCCCTCAGTCAGAACTATTGTTGACATGTGGCAAGACGCTCCTCGGGGCACGTCTTGCTTGGGCCTCTCTCCTGGAGGCGCTCAGTCAGACCGAGTAGTGACATGTGACAAGACGCTCCTCGGGGCGCGTCTTGCTTGGGTCTCTCTCCTGGAGGCGCTCAGTCAGACCCAGTGTTGACATGTGGCAAGACGCTCCTCGGGGGGCGTCTTGCTTGGGCCTCTCTCCTGGATGCCCTCTGTCAGACCCAGTGTTGACATGTGGCAAGACTCTCCTCGGGGCGCGTCTTGCTTGGGCTTCTCTCATGGAGGCCCTCAGTCAGACCCAGTGTTGACATGTGTCAAGACGCTCCTCGGGGCGTGTCTTGCTTGGGCCTCTCTCCTGGAGGCGCTCAGTCAGACCCAGTGTTGACATGTGGCAAGACGCTCCTCGGGGCGCTTCTTGCTTGGGCTTCTCTCCTGGAGGCCCTCAGTCAGACCCATTGTTGACATGTGGCAAGACGCTCCTCGGGGCACGTCTTTCTTGGGCCTCTCTCCTGGAGGCACTCAGTCAGACCCAGTGTTGACATGTGGCAAGACGCTCCTCGGGGCACGTCTTGCTTGGGCCTCTCTCCTGGAGGCGCTCAGTCAGACCCAGTGTTGACATGTGGCAAGACGCTCCTCGGGGCACGTCTTGCTTGGGCCTCTCTCCTGGAGGCGCTCAGTCAGACCCAGAGGAGACATGTGTCAAGATGCTCCTCGGGGTGCGTCTTGCTTGGGCCTCTCTCCTGGAGGCGCTCAGTCAGACCGAGTGCTGACATGTGGCAAGACGCTCCTCCGGGCGCGTCTTGCTTGGGCCTCTCTCCTTGAGGCGCTCAGTCAGACCCAGTGTTCAAATGTGGCAAGACGCTCCTCGGGGCGCGTCTTGCTTGGCCCTCTCTCCTGGAGGCGCTCAGTCAGACCCAGTGTTGACATGTGTTAAGACGCTCCTCGGGGCACGTCTTGCTTGGGCCTCTCTCCTGGAGGCGCTCAGTAAGAACGAGTGCTGACATGTGGCAAGACGCTCCTCGGGGCACGTCTTGCTTGGGCTTCTCTCCTGGAGGCCCTCAGTCAGACACATTGTTGACATGTGGCAAGACGCTCCTCGGGGCGCGTCTCATTTGGGCCTCTCTCCTGGAGGCGCTCAGTAAGACCGAGTGCTGACATGTGGCAAGACGCTCCTCGGGGCGCGTCTTGCTTGGGCCTCTCTCCTTGAGGCACTCAGTCAGACCCAGTGTTCACATGTGGCAAGACGCTCCTCGGGGCGCGTCTTGCTTGGGCCTCTCTGCAGAAGGCCCTCAATCAGACCCAGTGTTGACACGTGGCAAGATGCTCCTCGGGGCGCTTCTTGCTTGGGCTTCTCTCCTGGAGGCCCTCAGTCAGACCCATTGTTGACATGTGGAAAGACGCTCCTCGGGGCGCGTCTTGCTTGGGCTTCTCTCCTGGAGGCCCTCAGTCAGACCCAGTGTTGACACGTGGCAAGATGCTCCTCGGGGCGCGTCTTGCTTGGGCCTCTCTCCTGGAGGCGCTCAGTCAGACCCAGTGTTGACATGTGGCAAGACGCTCCTCTGGGCGCGTCTTAGTTGGGCCTCTCTCATGGAGGCCCTCTGTCAGACCCAGTGTTGACATGTGTCAAGACGCTCCTCGGGGCGCGTCTTGCTTGGGCCTTTCTCCTGGAGGCGCTCAGTCAGACCGAGTGCTGACATGTGGCAAGAAGCTCCTCGGGGCGCGTCTTGCTTGGGATTCTCTCCTGGAGGCCCTCAGTCAGACCCATTGTTGACATGTGGCAAGACGCTCCTCGGGGCGCGTCTTGCTTGGGCCTCGCTCCAGAAGGCCCTCAATCAGACACAGTGTTGACACGTGGCAAGACGCTCCTCGGGGCGCTTATTGCTTGGGCCTCTCTCCTGGAGGCGCTCAGTCAGACCCAGTGGTGACATGTGGCAAGACGCTCCTCGGGGCGCGTATTGCTTGGGCCTCTCTCCTGGATGCCCTCTGTCAGACCCTGTGTTGACATGTGGCAAGACTCTCCTCGGGGCGCGTCTTGCTTGGGCTTCTCTCATGGAGACCCTCAGTCAGACCCAGTGTTGACATGTGTCAAGACGCTCCTCGGGGCGTGTCTTGCTTGGGCCTCTCTCCTGCAGGCGCTCAGTAAGACCCAGTGTTGACATGTGGCAAGACGCTCCTCGGGGCGCTTCTTGCTTGGGCTTCTCTCCTGGAGGCCCTCAGTCAGACCCATTGTTGACATGTGGCAAGACGCTCCTCGGGGCACGTCTTGCTTGGGCCTCTCTCCTGGAGGTGCTCAGTCAGACCGAGTAGTGACATGTGACAAGACGCTCCTCGGGGCGCGTCTTGCTTGGGCCTCTCTCCTGGAGGCGCTCAGTCAGACCCAGAGGAGACATGTGTCAAGATGCTCCTCGGGGCGCGTCTTGCTTGGGCCTCTCTCCTGGAGGCGCTCAGTCAGACCGAGTGCTGACATGTGGCAAGACGCTCCTCCGGGCGCGTCTTGCTTGGGCCTCTCTCCTGGAGGCGCTCAGTCAGACCCAGTGTTCACATCTGGCAAGACGCTCCTCGGGGTGCGTCTTGCTTGGGCCTCTCTGCTGGAGGCGCTCAGTCAGACCCAGTGTTGACATGTGGCAAGACGCTCCTCGGGGCACGTCTTGCTTGGGCCTCTCTCCTGGAGGAGCTCAGTCAGACCCAGTGGTGACACGTGGAAAGACGCTCCTCGGGGCGCGTCTTGCTTGGGCCTCTCTCCTGGAGGCGCTCAGTCAGACCCAGTGTTGACACGTGGCAAGACGCTCCTCGGGGCGCGTCTTGCTTGGGCCTCTCTCCTGGAGGCGCTCAGTCAGACCCAGTGTTGGCATGTGGCAAGACACTCCTCGGGGCGCGTCTTGGTTGGGCCTCTTTCCTGGAGGCGCTCATTCAGACCCAGTGGTGACATGTGGCAAGACGCTCCTCGGGGCGCGTATTGCTTGGGCCTCTCTCCTGCATGCCCTCTGTCAGACCGAGTGTTGACATGTGGCAAGACTCTCCTCGGGGTGCGTCTTGCTTGGGCTTCTCTCATGGAGGCCCTCAGTACGACCCAGTGTTGACATGTGTCAAGACGCTCCTCGGGGCGTGTCCTGCTTGGGCCTCTCTCCTGGAGGCGCTCAGTCAGACCCAGTGCTGAGATGCTGCAAGACGCTCCTCCAGGCGCGTCTTGCTTGGGCCTCTCTCCTGGAGGCGCTCAGTCAGACCCAGTGTTCACATGTGGCAAGACTCTCCTCGGGGCGCGTCTTGCTTGGGCCTCTCTCCTGGAGGCGCTCAGTCAGACCGAGTGCTGACATGTGGCAAGACGCTCCTCGGGGCGCGTATTGCTTGGGCCTCTCTCCTGGATGCCCTCTGTCAGACCCAGTGTTGACATGTGGCAAGACTCTCCTCGGGGCGCATCTTGCTTGGGCTTCTCTCATGGGGGCCCTCAGTCAGACCCAGTGTTGACATGTGTCAAGACGCTCCTCGGGGCGTGTCTTGCTTGGGCCTCTCTCCTGGAGGCGCTCTGTCAGACCCAGTGTTGACATGTGGCAAGATGCTCCTCGGGGCGCTTCTTGCTTGGGCTTCTCTCCTGGAGGCCCTCAGTCAGACCCATTGTTGACATGTGGCAAGACGCTCCTCGGGGCACGTCTTGCTTGGGCCTCTCTCCTGGAGGTGCTCAGTCAGACCGAGTAGTGATACGTGACAAGACGCTCCTCGGGGCGCATCTTGCTTGGGCCTCTCTCCTGGAGGCGCTCAGTCAGACCCAGTGTTGACATGTTGCAAGACGCTCCTCGGGGCGCGTCTTGCTTGGGCCTCTCTCCTGGAGGTTCTCAGTCAGACCCAGTGTTGACATGTGGCAAGATGCTCCTCGGGGCGCGTCTTGCTGGGGCTTCTCTCATGGAGGCACTCAGTCAGACCCAGTGTTGACATGTGGCAAGACGCTCCTCGGGGCACGTCTTGCTTGGGCCTCTCTCCTGGAGGCGCTCAGTCAGACCCAGTGTTCACATGTGGCAAGACGCTCCTCGGGGTGCGTCTTGCTTGGGCCTCTCTCCTGGAGGCGCTCAGTCAGACCCAGTGTTGACCTGTGGCAAGACGCTCCTCGGGGCACGTCTTGCTTGGGCCTCTCTCCTGGAGGCGCTCAGTCAGACCGAGTGCTGACATGTGGCAAGACTCTCCTCGGGGCGCGTCTTGCTTGGGCTTCTCTCCTGGAGGCCCTCATTCAGACCCATTGTTGACATGTGGCAAGACGCTCCTCGGGGCGCGTCTTGCTTGGGCCTCTCTCCAGAAGGCCCTCAATCAGACCCAGTGCTGACATGTGGCAAGACGCTCCTCGGGGCGCGTCTTGCTTGGGCTTCTCTCCATGAGGCCCTCAGTCAGACCCATTGTTGACATGTGGCAAGACGCTCCTCGGGGCGTGTCTTGCTTGGGCCTCTCTCCTGGAGGCGCTCAGTCAGACCCAGTGTTGACATGTGGCAAGACGCTCCTCGGGGCGCTTCTTGCTTGGGCTTCTCTCCTGGAGGCCCTCAGTCAGACCCATTGTTGACATGTGGCAAGACGCTCCTCGGGGCAAGTGTTGCTTGGGCCTCTCTCCTGGAGGCGCTCAGTCAGACCGAGTAGTGACATGTGACAAGACGCTCCTCGGGGCGCGTCTTGCTTGGGCCTCTCTCCTGGAGGCGCTCAGTCAGACCCAGTGTTGACATGTGGCAAGAAGCTCCTCGCGGCGCGTCTTGCTTGGGCCTCTCTCCTGGAGGTTCTCAGTCAGACCCAGTGTTGACATGTGGCAAGATACTCCTCGGGGCGCGTCTTGCTGGGGCTTCTCTCATGGAGGCACTCAGTCAGACCCAGTGTTGACATGTGGCAAGAAGCTCCTCGGGGCACGTCTTGCTTGGGCCTCTCTCCTGGAGGCGCTCAGTCAGACCCAGAGGAGACATGTGTCA
This sequence comes from Nothobranchius furzeri, assembly GCF_043380555.1. Taxonomy (NCBI): domain Eukaryota; kingdom Metazoa; phylum Chordata; class Actinopteri; order Cyprinodontiformes; family Nothobranchiidae; genus Nothobranchius; species Nothobranchius furzeri. Next base: position 24,101,620 of record NC_091744.1, on the reverse strand, counting down.
AGATGCTCCTCGGGGTGCTTCTTGCTTGGGCCTCTCTCCTGGAGGCGCTCAGTCAGACCCAGTGCTGACTTGTGGCAAGACGCTCCTCGGGGCGCGTCTTGCTTGGGCCTCTCTCCTGGAGGCGCTCAGTCAGACCGAGTGCTGACATGTGGCAAGACGCTCCTCGGGGCGCGTCTTGCTTGGGCTTCTCTCCTGGAGGCCCTCGGTCAGACCCAGTGTTGACATGTGGCAAGACGCTCCTCGGGGCACGTCTTGCTTGGGCTTCTCTCCTGGAGGCCCTCAGTCCGACCCTTTGTTGACATGTGGCAAGACGCTCCTCGGGGCACGTCTTGCTTGGGCCTCTCTCCTGGAGGCGCTCAGTTAGACCGAGTAGTGACATGTGGCAAGACGCTCCTCGGGGCGCGTCTTGCTTGGGCCTCTCTCCTGGAGGCGCTCAGTCAGACCGAAGGCTGACATAAGGCAAGACGCTCCTCGGGGCACTTCTTGCTGGGGCCTCTCTCCTGGAGGTGCTCAATCAGACCCAGTGGTGACACGTGGAAAGACGCTCCTCGGGGCGCGTCTTGCTTGGGCCTCTCTCCTGGAGGAGCTCGGTCAGACCCAGTGGTGACACGTGGCAAGACGCTCCTCGGGGCGCATCTTGCTTGGGCCTCTCTCCTGGAGGCGCTAAGTCAGACCCAGTGTTGACACGTGGCAAGACGCTCCTCGGGGCGCGTCTTGCTTGGGCCTCTCTCCTGGAGGCGCTCAGTCAGACCCAGTGTTGACATGTGGCAAGACACTCCTCTGGGCGCGTCTTGCTTGGGCCTCTCTCATGGAGGCCCTCTGTCAGACCCAGTGTTGACATGTGTCAAGACGCTCCTCGGGGCGCGTCTTGCTTGGGCTTCTCTCCTGGAGGCCCTCAGTCAGACCCATTGTTGACATGTGGCAAGACGCTCCTCGGGGCGCGTCTTGCTTGGGCCTCTCTCCAGAAGGCCCTCAATCAGACCCAGTGTTGACACGTGGCAAGACGCTCCTCGGGGCGCTTCTTTCTTGGGCCTCTCTCCTGGAGGCGCTCAGTCAGACCCAGTGGTGACATGTGGCAAGACGCTCCTAGGGGCGCGTATTGCTTGGGCCTCTCTCCTGGATGCCCTCTGTCAGACCCAGTGTTGACATGTGGCAAGACTCTGCTCGGGGCGCGTCTTGCTTGGGCTTCTCTCATGGAGGCCCTCAGTCAGACCCAGTGTTGACATGTGTCAAGACGCTCCTCGGGGCGTGTCTTGCTTGGGCCTCTCTCCTGGAGGCGCTCAGTCAGACCCAGTGTTGACATGTGGCAAGACGCTCCTCGGGGCGCTTCTTGCTTGGGCTTCTCTCCTGGAGGCCCTCAGTCAGACCCATTGTTGACATGTGGCAAGACGCTCCTCGGGGCACGTCTTGCTTGGGCCTCTCTCCTGGAGGCGCTCAGTCAGACCGAGTAGTGACATGTGACAAGACGCTCCTCGGGGCGCGTCTTGCTTGGGCCTCTCTCCTGGAGGCGCTCAGTCAGACCCAGTGTTGACATGTGGCAAGACGCTCCTCGGGGCGCGTCTTGCTTGGGCTTCTCTCCTGGAGGCCCTCAGTCAGACCCATTGTTGACATGTCGCAAGACGCTCCTCGGGGCACGTCTTGCTTGGGCCTCTCTCCTGGAGGCGCTCAGTCAGACCGAGTAGTGACATGTGGCAAGACGCTCCTCGGGGCGCGTCTTGCTTGGACCTCTCTCCTGGAGGCACTCAGTCAGACCGAGTGCTGACATAAGGCAAGACGCTCCTCGGGGCGCGTCTTGCTTGGGCCTCTCTCCTGGAGGAGCTCAGTCAGACCCAGTGGTGACACGTGGCAAGACGCTCCTCGGGGCGCATCTTGCTTGGGCCTCTCTCCTGGAGGCGCTACATCAGACCCAGTGGTGACATGTGTCAAGACGCTCCTTGGGGCGCGTATTGCTTGGGCCTCACTCCTGGATGCCCTCTGTCAGACCCAGTGTTGACATGTGGCAAGACTCTCCTCGGGGCGCGTCTTGCTTGGGCTTCTCTCATGGAGGCCCTCAGTCAGACCCAGTGTTGACATGTGGCAAGACGCTCCTCGGGGCGCTTCTTGCTTGGGCTTCTCTCCTGGGGAGGCGATCAGTCAGACCCAGTGTTGACATGTGTCAAGACGCTCCACGGGCGTTTCTTGCTTGGGCCTCTCTCCTGGAGGCGATCAGTCAGACCCAGTGTTGACATGTGTCAAGACGCTCCTCGGGCGTTTCTTGCTTGGGCCTCTCTCCTGGAGGCGCTCAGTCAGACCCAATGTTGGCATGTGACAAGACGCTCCTCGCGGCGCGTCTTGCTTGGGCCTCTCTCCTGGAGGTTCTCAGTCAGACCCAGTGTTGACATGTGGCAAGATGCTCCTCGGGGCGCGTCTTGCTTGGGCCTCTCTCCTGGAGAAGCTCAGTCAGACCCAGTGTTGACATGTGGCAAGACGCTCCTCGGGGCACGTCTTGCTTGGGCCTCTCTCCTGGAGGCGCTCACTCAGACCCAGAGGAGACATGTGTCAAGACGCTCCTCGGGCGTTTCTTGCTTGGGCCTCTCTCCTGGAGGCGCTCAGTCAGACCCAGTGTTGACATGTGGCAAGACGCTCCTCGGGGCGCATCTTGCTTGGGCCTCTCTCCTGGAGGCGCTCAGTCAGTCCGAGTGCTGACATGTGGCAAGACGCTCCTCGGGGCGCGTCTTGCTTGGGCTTCTCTCCTGGAGGCCCTCAGTCAGACCCATTGTTGACATGTGGCATCTCGCTCCTCGGGGCGCGTCTTATTTGGGCTTCTCTCCTGGAGGCCCTCAGTCAGACCCATTGTTGACATGTGGCAAGACGCTCCTCCGTGAACGTCTTGCTTGGGCCTCTCTCCTGGAGGCGCTCAGTCAGACCGAGTAGTGACATGTGGCAAGACGCTCCTCGGGGCGCGTCTTGCTTGGACCTCTCTCCTGGAGGCGCTCAGTTAGACCGAGTAGTGACATGTGGCAAGACGCTCCTCGGGGCGCGTCTTGCTTGGGCCTCTCTCCTGGAGGCGCTCAGTCAGACCGAGTGCTGACATAAGGCAAGACGTTCCTCGGGGCGCGTCTTGCTGGGGACTCTCTCCTGGAGGTGCTCAATCCGACCCAGTGGTGACACGTGGCAAGACGCTCCTCGGGGCGCGTCTTGATTGGGCCTCTCTCCTGGAGGAGCTCAGTCAGACCCAGTGGTGACACGTGGCAAGATTCTCCTCGGGGCGCATCTTGCTTGGGCCTCTCTCCTGGAGGCGCTAAGTCAGACCCAGTGTTGACACGTGGACAATACGCTCCTCGGGGCGCGTCTTGCTTGGGCCTCTCTCCTGGAGGCGCTCAGTCAGACCCAGTGTTGACATGTGGCAAGACACTCCTCGGGGCGCGTCTTGCTTGGGCCTCTCTCATGGAGGCCCTCTGTCAGACCCAGTGTTGACATGTGTCAAGACGCTCCTCGGGGCGCGTCTTGCTTGGGCCTCTCTCCTGGAGGCGCTCAGTCAGACCGAGTGCTGACATGTGGCAAGAAGCTCCTCGGGGCGCGTCTTGCTTGGGCTTCTCTCCTGGAGGCCCTCAGTCTGACCCATTGTTGACATGTGGCAAGACGCTCCTCGGGGCGCGTCTTGCTTGGGCCTCTCTCCAGAAGGCCCTCAATCAGACCCAGTGTTGACACGTGGCAAGACGCTCCTCGGGGCGCTTCTTGCTTGGGCCTCTCTCCTGGAGGCGCTCAGTCAGACCCAGTGGTGACATGTGGCAAGACGCTCCTCGGGGCGCGTATTGCTTGGGCCTCTCTCCTGGATGCCCTCTGTCAGACCCAGTGTTGACATGTGGCAACACTCTCCTCGTGGCGCGTCTTGCTTGGGCTTCTCTCATGGAGGCCCTCAGTCAGACCCAGTGTTGACATGTGTCAAGACGCTCCTCGGGGCGTGTCTTGCTTGGGCCTCTCTCCTGGAGGCGCTCAGTCAGACCCAGTGTTGACATGTGGCAAGACGCTACTCGGGGCGCTTCTTGCTTGGGCTTCTCTCCTGGAGCCCCTCAGTCAGACCCATTGTTGACATGTGGCAAGACGCTCCTCGGGGCACGTCTTGCTTGGGCCTCTCTCCTGGAGGCGCTCAGTCAGACCGAGTAGTGACATGTGACAAGACGCTCCTCGGGGCGCGTCTTGCTTGGGCCTCTCTCCTGGAGGCGCTCAGTCAGACCCAGTGTTGACATGTGGCAAGACGCTCCTCGGGGCGCGTCTTGCTTGGGCCTCTCTCCTGGAGGTTCTCAGTCAGACCCAGTGTTTACATGTGGCAAGATGCTCCTCGGGGCGCGTCTTGCTGGGGCTTCTCTCATGGAGGCACTCAGTCAGACCCAGTGTTGACATGTGGCAAGACGTTCCTCGGGGCACGTCTTGCTTGGGCCTCTCTCCTGGAGGCGCTCAGTCAGACCCAGAGGAGACATGTGTCAAGATGCTCCTCGGGGCGCATCTTGCTTGGGCCTCTCTCCTGGAGGCGCTCAGTCAGACCGAGTGCTGACATGTGGCAAGACGCTCCTCCGGGCGCGTCTTGCTTGAGCCTCTCTCCTGGAGGCGCTCAGTCAGACCCAGTGTTGACATGTGGCAAGACGCTCCTCGGGGCGCGTCTTGCTTGGGCCTCTCTCCAGAAGGCCCTCAATCAGACCCAGTGCTGACATGTGGCAAGACGCTCCTCGGGGCGCGTCTTGCTTGGGCTTCTCTCCTGGAGGCCCTCAGTCAGACCCATTGTTGACATGTGGCAAGACGCTCCTCGGGGCGCGTCTCATTTGGGCCTCTCTCCTTCAGGCCCTCAGTCAGACCCAGTGTTGACATGTGGCAAGACGCTCCTCGGGGCGCGTCTTGCTTGGGCTTCTCTCCTGGAGGCCCTCAGTCAGACCCATTGTTGACATGTGGCAAGACGCTCCTCGGGGCACGTCTTGCTCGGGCCTCTCTCCTGGAGGTGCTCAATCAGACCCAGTGGTGACACGTGGCAAGACGCTCCTCGGGGCGCGTCTTGCTTGGGCCTCTCTCCTGGAGGAGCTCAGTCAGACCCAGTGGTGACACGTGGCAAGACGCTCCTCGGGGCGCATCTTGCTTTGGCCTCTCTCCTGGAGGCGCTCAGTCAGACCGAGTGCTGACATGTGGCAAGAAGCTCCTCGGGGCGCGTCTTGCTTGGGCTTCTCTCCTGGAGGCCCTCAGTCAGACCCATTGTTGACATGTGGCAAGACGCTCCTCGGGGCGCGTCTTGCTTGGGCCTCTCTCCAGAAGGCCCTCAATCAGACCCAGTGTTGACACGTGGCAAGACGCTCCTCGGGGCGCTGCTTGCTTGGGCCTCTCTCCTGGAGGCGCTCAGTCAGACCCAGTGGTGACATGTGGCAAGACGCTCCTCGGGGCGCGTATTGCTTGGGCCTCTCTCCTGGATGCCCTCTGTCAGACCCAGTGTTGACATGTGGCAAGACTCTCCTCGGGGCGCGTCTTGCTTGGGCTTCTCTCATGGAGGCCCTCAGTCAGACCCAGTGTTGACATGTGTCAAGACGCTCCTCGGGGCGTGTCTTGCTTGGGCCTCTCTCCTGGAGGCGCTCAGTCAGACCCAGTGTTGACATGTGGCAAGACGCTCCTCGGGGCGCTTCTTGCTTGGGCTTCTCTCCTGGAGGCCCTCAGTCAGACCCATTGTTGACATGTGGCAAGACGCTCCTCGGGGCACGTCTTGCTTGGGCTTCCCTCCGGTAGGCGCTCAGTCAGACCGAGTAGTGACATGTGACAAGACGCTCCTCGGGGCGCGTCTTGCTTGGGCCTCTCTCCTGGAGGCGCTCAGTCAGACCCAGTGTTGACATGTGGCAAGACGCTCCTCGGGGCGCGTCTTGCTTGGGCCTCTCTCCTGGAGGTTCTCAGTCAGACCCAGGGTTGACATGTGGCAAGACGCTCCTCAGGGCACGTCTTGCTTGGGCCTCTCTCCTGGAGGCGCTCAGTCAGACCCAGAGGAGACATGTGTCAAGATGCTCCTCGGGGCGCGTCTTGCTTGGGCCTCTCTCCTGGAGGCGCTCAGTCAGACCGAGTGCTGACATGTGGCAAGACGCTCCTCCGGGCGCGTCTTGCTTGGGCCTCTCTCCTGGAGGCGCTCAGTCAGACCGAGTGCTGACATGTGGCAAGACGCTCCTCAGGGCACGTCTTGCTTGGGCCTCTCTCCTGGAGGCGCTCAGTCAGACCCAGAGGAGACATGTGTCAAGATGCTCCTCGGGGCGCGTCTTGCTTGGGCCTCTCTCCTGGAGGCGCTCAGTCAGACCCATTGTTGACATGTGGCAAGACGCTCCTCGGGGCGCGTCTGGCTTGGGCCTCTCTCCAGAAGGCCCTCAATCAGACCCAGTGTTGACACGTTGCAAGACGCTCCTCGGGGCGCTTCTTGCTTGGGCCTTTCTCCTGGAGGCGCTCAGTCAGACCCAGTGGTGACATGTGGCAAGACGCTCCTCGGGGCGCGTATTGCTTGGGCCTCTCTCCTGGATGCCCTCTGTCAGACCCAGTGTTGACATGTGGGAAGACTATCCTCGGGGCGCGTCTTGCTTGGGATTCTCTCATGGAGGCCCTCAGTCAGACCCAGTGTTGACATGTGTCAAGACGCTCCTCGGGGCGTGTCTTGCTTGGGCCTCTCTCCTGGAGGCGCTCAGTCAGACCCAGTGTTGACATGTGGCAAGACGCTCCTCGGGGCGCTTCTTGCTTGGGCTTCTCTCCTGGAGGCCCTCAGTCAGAACTATTGTTGACATGTGGCAAGACGCTCCTCGGGGCACGTCTTGCTTGGGCCTCTCTCCTGGAGGCGCTCAGTCAGACCGAGTAGTGATATGTGACAAGACGCTCCTCGGGGCGCGTCTTGCTTGGGCCTCTCTCCTGGAGGCGCTCAGTCAGACCCAGTGTTGACATGTGGCAAGACGCTCCTCGGGGCGCGTCTTGCTTGGGCCTCTCTCCTGGATGCCCTCTGTCAAACCCAGTGTTGACATGTGGCAAGACTCTCCTCGGGGCGCGTCTTGCTTGGGCTTCTCTCATGGAGGCCCTCAGTCAGACCCAGTGCTGACATGTGTCAAGACGCTCCTCGGGGCGTGTCTTGCTTGGGCCTCTCTCCTGGAGGCGCTCAGTCAGACCCAGTGTTGATATGTGGCAAGACGCTCCTCGGGGCGCTTCTTGCTTGGGCTTCTCTCCTGGAGGCCCTCAGTCAGACCCATTGTTGACATGTGGCAAGACGCTCCTCGGGGCACGTCTTGCTTGGGCCTCTCTCCTGGAGGCACTCAGTCAGACCCAGTGTTGACATGTGGCAAGACGCTCCTCGGGGCACGTCTTGCTTGGGCCTCTCTCCTGGAGGCACTCAGTCAGACCCAGTGTTGACATGTGGCAAGACTCTCCTCGGGGCGCGTCTTGCTTGGGTTTCTCTCATGGAGGCCCTCAGTCAGACCCAGTGTTGACATGTGGCAAGACGCTCCTCGGGGCGCTTCTTGCTTGGGCTTCTCTCCTGGGGAGGCGATCAGTCAGACCCAGTGTTGACATGTGTCAAGACGCTCCACGGGCGTTTCTTGCTTGGGCCTCTCTCCTGGAGGCGATCAGTCAGACCCAGTGTTGACATGTGTCAAGACGCTCCTCGGGCGTTTCTTGCTTGGGCCTCTCTCCTGGAGGCGCTCAGTCAGACCCAATGTTGGCATGTGACAAGACGCTCCTCGCGGCGCGTCTTGCGTGGGCCTCTCTCCTGGAGGTTCTCAGTCAGACCCAGTGTTGACATGTGGCAAGATGCTCCTCGGGGCGCGTCTTGCTTGGGCCTCTCTCCTGGAGAAGCTCAGTCAGACCCAGTGTTGACATGTGGCAAGACGCTCCTCGGGGCACGTCTTGCTTGGGCCTCTCTCCTGGAGGCGCTCACTCAGACCCAGAGGAGACATGTGTCAAGACGCTCCTCGGGCGTTTCTTGCTTGGGCCTCTCTCCTGGAGGCGCTCAGTCAGACCCAGTGTTGACATGTGGCAAGACGCTCCTCGGGGCGCATCTTGCTTGGGCCTCTCTCCTGGAGGCGCTCAGTCAGTCCGAGTGCTGACATGTGGCAAGACGCTCCTCGGGGCGCGTCTTGCTTGGGCTTCTCTCCTGGAGGCCCTCAGTCAGACCCATTGTTGACATGTGGCATCTCGCTCCTCGGGGCGCGTCTTATTTGGGCTTCTCTCCTGGAGGCCCTCAGTCAGACCCATTGTTGACATGTGGCAAGACGCTCCTCCGTGAACGTCTTGCTTGGGCCTCTCTCCTGGAGGCGCTCAGTCAGACCGAGTAGTGACATGTGGCAAGACGCTCCTCGGGGCGCGTCTTGCTTGGACCTCTCTCCTGGAGGCGCTCAGTTAGACCGAGTAGTGACATGTGGCAAGACGCTCCTCGGGGCGCGTCTTGCTTGGGCCTCTCTCCTGGAGGCGCTCAGTCAGACCGAGTGCTGACATAAGGCAAGACGCTCCTCGGGGCGCGTCTTGCTGGGGCCTCTCTCCTGGAGGTGCTCAATCCGACCCAGTGGTGACACGTGGCAAGACGCTCCTCGGGGCGCGTCTTGATTGGGCCTCTCTCCTGGAGGAGCTCAGTCAGACCCAGTGGTGACACGTGGCAAGATTCTCCTCGGGGCGCATCTTGCTTGGGCCTCTCTCCTGGAGGCGCTAAGTCAGACCCAGTGTTGACACGTGGACAAGACGCTCCTCGGGGCGCGTCTTGCTTGGGCCTCTCTCCTGGAGGCGCTCAGTCAGACCCAGTGTTGACATGTGGCAAGACACTCCTCGGGGCGCGTCTTGCTTGGGCCTCTCTCATGGAGGCCCTCTGTCAGACCCAGTGTTGACATGTGTCAAGACGCTCCTCGGGGCGCGTCTTGCTTGGGCCTCTCTCCTGGAGGCGCTCAGTCAGACCGAGTGCTGACATGTGGCAAGAAGCTCCTCGGGGCGCGTCTTGCTTGGGCTTCTCTCCTGGAGGCCCTCAGTCTGACCCATTGTTGACATGTGGCAAGACGCTCCTCGGGGCGCGTCTTGCTTGGGCCTCTCTCCAGAAGGCCCTCAATCAGACCCAGTGTTGACACGTGGCAAGACGCTCCTCGGGGCGCTTCTTGCTTGGGCCTCTCTCCTGGAGGCGCTCAGTCAGACCCAGTGGTGACATGTGGCAAGACGCTCCTCGGGGCGCGTATTGCTTGGGCCTCTCTCCTGGATGCCCTCTGTCAGACCCAGTGTTGACATGTGGCAACACTCTCCTCGTGGCGCGTCTTGCTTGGGCTTCTCTCATGGAGGCCCTCAGTCAGACCCAGTGTTGACATGTGTCAAGACGCTCCTCGGGGCGTGTCTTGCTTGGGCCTCTCTCCTGGAGGCGCTCAGTCAGACCCAGTGTTGACATGTGGCAAGACGCTACTCGGGGCGCTTCTTGCTTGGGCTTCTCTCCTGGAGGCGCTCAGTCAGACCGAGTAGTGACATGTGACAAGACGCTCCTCGGGGCGCGTCTTGCTTGGGCCTCTCTCCTGGAGGCGCTCAGTCAGACCCAGTGTTGACATGTGGCAAGACGCTCCTCGGGGCGCGTCTTGCTTGGGCCTCTCTCCTGGAGGTTCTCAGTCAGACCCAGTGTTTACATGTGGCAAGATGCTCCTCGGGGCGCGTCTTGCTGGGGCTTCTCTCATGGAGGCACTCAGTCAGACCCAGTGTTGACATGTGGCAAGACGCTCCTCGGGGCACATCTTGCTTGGGCCTCTCTCCTGGAGGCGCTCAGTCAGACCCAGAGGAGACATGTGTCAAGATGCTCCTCGGGGCGCATCTTGCTTGGGCCTCTCTCCTGGAGGCGCTCAGTCAGACCGAGTGCTGACATGTGGCAAGACGCTCCTCCGGGCGCGTCTTGCTTGGGCCTCTCTCCTGGAGGCGCTCAGTCAGACCCAGTGTTGACATGTGGCAAGACGCTCCTCGGGGCGCGTCTTGCTTGGGCCTCTCTCCAGAAGGCCCTCAATCAGACCCAGTGCTGACATGTGGCAAGACGCTCCTCGGGGCGCGTCTTGCTTGGGCTTCTCTCCTGGAGGCCCTCAGTCAGACCCGTTGTTGACATGTGGCAAGACGCTCCTCGGGGCGCGTCTCATTTGGGCCTCTCTCCTTCAGGCCCTCAGTCAGACCCAGTGTTGACATGTGGCAAGACGCTCCTCGGGGCGCGTCTTGCTTGGGCTTCTCTCCTGGAGGCCCTCAGTCAGACCCATTGTTGACATGTGGCAAGACGCTCCTCGGGGCACGTCTTGCTCGGGCCTCTCTCCTGGAGGTGCTCAATCAGACCCAGTGGTGACACGTGGCAAGACGCTCCTCGGGGCGTGTCTTGCTTGGGCCTCTCTCCTGGAGGAGCTCAGTCAGACCCAGTGGTGACACGTGGCAAGACGCTCCTCGGGGCGCATCTTGCTTTGGCCTCTCTCCTGGAGGCGCTCAGTCAGACCGAGTGCTGACATGTGGCAAGAAGCTCCTCGGGGCGCGTCTTGCTTGGGCTTCTCTCCTGGAGGCCCTCAGTCAGACCCATTGTTGACATGTGGCAAGACGCTCCTCGGGGCGCGTCTTGCTTGGGCCTCTCTCCAGAAGGCCCTCAATCAGACCCAGTGTTGACACGTGGCAAGACGCTCCTCGGGGCGCTGCTTGCTTGGGCCTCTCTCCTGGAGGCGCTCAGTCAGACCCAGTGGTGACATGTGGCAAGACGCTCCTCGGGGCGCGTATTGCTTGGGCCTCTCTCCTGGATGCCCTCTGTCAGACCCAGTGTTGACATGTGGCAAGACTCTCCTCGGGGCGCGTCTTGCTTGGGCTTCTCTCATGGAGGCCCTCAGTCAGACCCAGTGTTGACATGTGTCAAGACGCTCCTCGGGGCGTGTCTTGCTTGGGCCTCTCTCCTGGAGGCGCTCAGTCAGAACCAGTGTTGACATGTGGCAAGACGCTCCTCGGGGCGCTTCTTGCTTGGGCTTCTCTCCTGGAGGCCCTCAGTCAGACCCATTGTTGACATGTGGCAAGACGCTCCTCGGGGCACGTCTTGCTTGGGCTTCCCTCCGGTAGGCGCTCAGTCAGACCGAGTAGTGACATGTGACAAGACGCTCCTCGGGGCGCGTCTTGCTTGGGCCTCTCTCCTGGAGGCGCTCAGTCAGACCCAGTGTTGACATGTGGCAAGACGCTCCTCGGGGCGCGTCTTGCTTGGGCCTCTCTCCTGGAGGTTCTCAGTCAGACCCAGGGTTGACATGTGGCAAGACGCTCCTCAGGGCACGTCTTGCTTGGGCCTCTCTCCTGGAGACGCTCAGTCAGACCCAGAGGAGACATGTGTCAAGATGCTCCTCGGGGCGCGTCTTGCTTGGGCCTCTCTCCTGGAGGCGCTCAGTCAGACCGAGTGCTGACATGTGGCAAGACGCTCCTCGGGGCGCTTCTTGCTTGGGCCTCTCTCCTGGAGGCGCTCAGTCAGACCCAGTGGTGACATGTGGCAAGACGCTCCTCGGGGCGCGTATTGCTTGGGCCTATCTCCTGGATGCCCTCTGTCAGACCCAGTGTTGACATGTGGCAACACTCTCCTCGTGGCGCGTCTTGCTTGGGCTTCTCTCATGGAGGCCCTCAGTCAGACCCAGTGTTGACATGTGTCAAGACGCTCCTCGGGGCGTGTCTTGCTTGGGCCTCTCTCCTGGAGGCGCTCAGTCAGACCCAGTGTTGACATGTGGCAAGACGCTACTCGGGGCGCTTCTTGCTTGGGCTTCTCTCCTGGAGCCCCTCAGTCAGACCCATTGTTGACATGTGGCAAGACGCTCCTCGGGGCACGTCTTGCTTGGGCCTCTCTCCTGGAGGCGCTCAGTCAGACCGAGTAGTGACATGTGACAAGACGCTCCTCGGGGCGCGTCTTGCTTGGGCCTCTCTCCTGGAGGCGCTCAGTCAGACCCAGTGTTGACATGTGGCAAGACGCTCCTCGGGGCGCGTCTTGCTTGGGCCTCTCTCCTGGAGGTTCTCAGTCAGACCCAGTGTTTACATGTGGCAAGATGCTCCTCGGGGCGCGTCTTGCTGGGGCTTCTCTCATGGAGGCACTCAGTCAGACCCAGTGTTGACATGTGGCAAGACGCTCCTCGGGGCACGTCTTGCTTGGGCCTCTCTCCTGGAGGCGCTCAGTCAGACCCAGAGGAGACATGTGTCAAGATGCTCCTCGGGGCGCATCTTGCTTGGGCCTCTCTCCTGGAGGCGCTCAGTCAGACCGAGTGCTGACATGTGGCAAGACGCTCCTCCGGGCGCGTCTTGCTTGGGCCTCTCTCCTGGAGGCGCTCAGTCAGACCCAGTGTTGACATGTGGCAAGACGCTCCTCGGGGCGCGTCTTGCTTGGGCCTCTCTCCAGAAGGCCCTCAATCAGACCCAGTGCTGACATGTGGCAAGACGCTCCTCGGGGCGCGTCTTGCTTGGGCTTCTCTCCTGGAGGCCCTCAGTCAGACCCATTGTTGACATGTGGCAAGACGCTCCTCGGGGCGCGTCTCATTTGGGCCTCTCTCCTTCAGGCCCTCAGTCAGACCCAGTGTTGACATGTGGCAAGACGCTCCTCGGGGCGCGTCTTGCTTGGGCTTCTCTCCTGGAGGCCCTCAGTCAGACCCATTGTTGACATGTGGCAAGACGCTCCTCGGGGCACGTCTTGCTCGGGCCTCTCTCCTGGAGGTGCTCAATCAGACCCAGTGGTGACACGTGGCAAGACGCTCCTTGGGGCGCGTCTTGCTTGGGCCTCTCTCCTGGAGGAGCTCAGTCAGACCCAGTGGTGACACCTGGCAAGACGCTCCTCGGGGCGCATCTTGCTTTGGCCTCTCTCCTGGAGGCGCTCAGTCAGACCGAGTGCTGACATGTGGCAAGAAGCTCCTCGGGGCGCGTCTTGCTTGGGCTTCTCTCCTGGAGGCCCTCAGTCAGACCCATTGTTGACATGTGGCAAGACGCTCCTCGGGGCGCGTCTTGCTTGGGCCTCTCTCCAGAAGGCCCTCAATCAGACCCAGTAGAGACACGTGGCAAGACGCTCCTCGGGGCGCTGCTTGCTTGGGCCTCTCTCCTGGAGGCGCTCAGTCAGACCCAGTGGTGACATGTGGCAAGACGCTCCTCGGGGCGCGTATTGCTTGGGCCTCTCTCCTGGATGCCCTCTGTCAGACCCAGTGTTGACATGTGGCAAGACTCTCCTCGGGGCGGTCTTGCTTGGGCTTCTCTCATGGAGGCCCTCAGTCAGACCCAGTGTTGACATGTGTCAAGACGCTCCTCGGGGCGTGTCTTGCTTGGGCCTCTCTCCTGGAGGCGCTCAGTCAGACCCAGTGTTGACATGTGGCAAGACGCTCCTCGGGGCTCTTCTTGCTTGGGCTTCTCTCCTGGAGGCCCTCAGTCAGACCCATTGTTGACATGTGGCAAGACGCTCCTCGGGGCACGTCTTGCTTGGGCTTCCCTCCGGTAGGCGCTCAGTCAGACCGAGTAGTGACATGTGACAAGACGCTCCTCGGGGCGCGTCTTGCTTGGGCCTCTCTCCTGGAGGCGCTCAGTCAGACCCAGTGTTGACATGTGGCAAGACGCTCCTCGGGGCGCGTCTTGCTTGGGCCTCTCTCCTGGAGGTTCTCAGTCAGACCCAGGGTTGACATGTGGCAAGACGCTCCTCAGGGCACGTCTTGCTTGGGCCTCTCTCCTGGAGGCGCTCAGTCAGACCCAGAGGAGACATGTGTCAAGATGCTCCTCGGGGCGCGTCTTGCTTGGGCCTCTCTCCTGGAGGCGCTCAGTCAGATCGAGTGCTGACATGTGGCAAGACGCTCCTCCGGGCGCGTCTTGCTTGGGCCTCTCTCCTGGAGGCGCTCAGTCAGACCGAGTGCTGACATGTGGCAAGACGCTCCTCAGGGCACGTCTTGCTTGGGCCTCTCTCCTGGAGGCGCTCAGTCAGACCCAGAGGAGACATGTGTCAAGATGCTCCTCGGGGCGCGTCTTGCTTGGGCCTCTCTCCTGGAGGCGCTCAGTCAGACCCATTGTTGACATGTGGCAAGACGCTCCTCGGGGCGCGTCTGGCTTGGGCCTCTCTCCAGAAGGCCCTCAATCAGACCCAGTGTTGACACGTTGCAAGACGCTCCTCGGGGCGCTTCTTGCTTGGGCCTTTCTCCTGGAGGCGCTCAGTCAGACCCAGTGGTGACATGTGGCAAGACGCTCCTCGGGGCGCGTATTGCTTGGGCCTCTCTCCTGGATGCCCTCTGTCAGACCCAGTGTTGACATGTGGGAAGACTCTCCTCGGGGCGCGTCTTGCTTGGGATTCTCTCATGGAGGCCCTCAGTCAGACCCAGTGTTGACATGTGTCAAGACGCTCCTCGGGGCGTGTCTTGCTTGGGCCTCTCTCCTGGAGGCGCTCAGTCAGACCCAGTGTTGACATGTGGCAAGACGCTCCTCGGGGCGCTTCTTGCTTGGGCTTCTCTCCTGGAGGCCCTCAGTCAGAACTATTGTTGACATGTGGCAAGACGCTCCTCGGGGCACGTCTTGCTTGGGCCTCTCTCCTGGAGGTGCTCAATCAGACCCAGTGGTGACACGTGGCAAGACGCTCCTCGGGGCGCGTCTTGCTTGGGCCTCTCTCCTGGAGGAGCTCAGTCAGACCCAGTGGTGACACGTGGCAAGACGCTCCTCGGGGCGCATCTTGCTTTGGCCTCTCTCCTGGAGGCGCTCAGTCAGACCGAGTGCTGACATGTGGCAAGAAGCTCCTCGGGGCGCGTCTTGCTTGGGCTTCTCTCCTGGAGGCCCTCAGTCAGACCCATTGTTGACATGTGGCAAGACGCTCCTCGGGGCGCGTCTTGCTTGGGCCTCTCTCCAGAAGGCCCTCAATCAGACCCAGTGTTGACACGTTGCAAGACGCTCCTCGGGGCGCTGCTTGCTTGGGCCTCTCTCCTGGAGGCGCTCAGTCAGACCCAGTGGTGACATGTGGCAAGACGCTCCTCGGGGCGCGTATTGCTTGGGCCTCTCTCCTGGATGCCCTCTGTCAGACCCAGTGTTGACATGTGGCAAGACTCTCCTCGGGGCGCGTCTTGCTTGGGCTTCTCTCATGGAGGCCCTCAGTCAGACCCAGTGTTGACATGTGTCAAGACGCTCCTCGGGGCGTGTCTTGCTTGGGCCTCTCTCCTGGAGGCGCTCAGTCAGACCCAGTGTTGACATGTGGCAAGACGCTCCTCGGGGCGCTTCTTGCTTGGGCTTCTCTCCTGGAGGCCCTCAGTCAGACCCATTGTTGACATGTGGCAAGACGCTCCTCGGGGCACGTCTTGCTTGGGCTTCCCTCCGGTTGGCGCTCAGTCAGACCGAGTAGTGACATGTGACAAGACGCTCCTCGGGGCGCGTCTTGCTTGGGCCTCTCTCCTGGAGGCGCTCAGTCAGACCCAGTGTTGACATGTGGCAAGACGCTCCTCGGGGCGCGTCTTGCTTGGGCCTCTCTCCTGGAGGTTCTCAGTCAGACCCAGGGTTGACATGTGGCAAGACGCTCCTCAGGGCACGTCTTGCTTGGGCCTCTCTCCTGGAGGCGCTCAGTCAGACCCAGAGGAGACATGTGTCAAGATGCTCCTCGGGGCGCGTCTTGCTTGGGCCTCTCTCCTGGAGGTTCTCAGTCAGACCCAGGGTTGACATGTGGCAAGACGCTCCTCGGGGCGCGTCTTGCTTGGGCCTCTCTCCTGGAGGTTCTCAGTCAGACCCAGGGTTGACATGTGGCAAGACGCTCCTCGGGGCGCGTCTTGCTTGGGCCTCTCTCCTGGAGTTTCTCAGTCAGACCCAGGGTTGACATGTGGCAAGACGCTCCTCGGGGCACGTCTTGCTTGGGCTTCCCTCCGGTAGGCGCTCAGTCAGACCGAGTAGTGACATGTGACAAGACGCTCCTCGGGGCGCGTCTTGCTTGGGCCTCTCTCCTGGAGGCGCTCAGTCAGACCCAGTGTTGACATGTGGCAAGACGCTCCTCGGGGCGCGTCTTGCTTGGGCCTCTCTCCTGGAGGTTCTCAGTCAGACCCAGGGTTGACATGTGGCAAGACGCTCCTCAGGGCACGTCTTGCTTGGGCCTCTCTCCTGGAGGCGCTCAGTCAGACCGAGTGCTGACATGTGGCAAGACGCTCCTCGGGGCGCTTCTTGCTTGGGCCTCTCTCCTGGAGGCGCTCAGTCAGACCCAGTGGTGACATGTGGCAAGACGCTCCTCGGGGCGCGTATTGCTTGGGCCTCTCTCCTGGATGCCCTCTGTCAGACCCAGTGTTGACATGTGGCAACACTCTCCTCGTGGCGCGTCTTGCTTGGGCTTCTCTCATGGAGGCCCTCAGTCAGACCCAGTGTTGACATGTGTCAAGACGCTCCTCGGGGCGTGTCTTGCTTGGGCCTCTCTCCTGGAGGCGCTCAGTCAGACCCAGTGTTGACATGTGGCAAGACGCTACTCGGGGCGCTTCTTGCTTGGGCTTCTCTCCTGGAGCCCCTCAGTCAGACCCATTGTTGACATGTGGCAAGACGCTCCTCGGGGCACGTCTTGCTTGGGCCTCTCTCCTGGAGGCGCTCAGTCAGACCGAGTAGTGACATGTGACAAGACGCTCCTCGGGGCGCGTCTTGCTTGGGCCTCTCTCCTGGAGGCGCTCAGTCAGACCCAGTGTTGACATGTGGCAAGACGCTCCTCGGGGCGCGTCTTGCTTGGGCCTCTCTCCTGGAGGCGCTCAGTCAGACCCAGTGTTGACATGTGGCAAGACGCTCCTCGGGGCGCGTCTTGCTTGGGCCTCTCTCCAGAAGGCCCTCAATCAGACCCAGTGCTGACATGTGGCAAGACGCTCCTCGGGGCGCGTCTTGCTTGGGCTTCTCTCCTGGAGGCCCTCAGTCAGACCCATTGTTGACATGTGGCAAGACGCTCCTCGGGGCGCGTCTCATTTGGGCCTCTCTCCTTCAGGCCCTCAGTCAGACCCAGTGTTGACATGTGGCAAGACGCTCCTCGGGGCGCGTCTTGCTTGGGCTTCTCTCCTGGAGGCCCTCAGTCAGACCCATTGTTGACATGTGGCAAGACGCTCCTCGGGGCACGTCTTGCTCGGGCCTCTCTCCTGGAGGTGCTCAATCAGACCCAGTGGTGACACGTGGCAAGACGCTCCTCGGGGCGCGTCTTGCTTGGGCCTCTCTCCTGGAGGAGCTCAGTCAGACCCAGTGGTGACACGTGGCAAGACGCTCCTCGGGGCGCATCTTGCTTTGGCCTCTCTCCTGGAGGCGCTCAGTCAGACCGAGTGCTGACATGTGGCAAGAAGCTCCTCGGGGCGCGTCTTGCTTGGGCTTCTCTCCTGGAGGCCCTCAGTCAGACCCATTGTTGACATGTGGCAAGACGCTCCTCGGGGCGCGTCTTGCTTGGGCCTCTCTCCAGAAGGCCCTCAATCAGACCAAGTGTTGACACGTGGCAAGACGCTCCTCGGGGCGCTGCTTGCTTGGGCCTCTCTCCTGGAGGCGCTCAGTCAGACCCAGTGGTGACATGTGGCAAGACGCTCCTCGGGGCGCGTATTGCTTGGGCCTCTCTCCTGGATGCCCTCTGTCAGACCCAGTGTTGACATGTGGCAAGACTCTCCTCGGGGCGGTCTTGCTTGGGCTTCTCTCATGGAGGCCCTCAGTCAGACCCAGTGTTGACATGTGTCAAGACGCTCCTCGGGGCGTGTCTTGCTTGGGCCTCTCTCCTGGAGGCGCTCAGTCAGACCCAGTGTTGACATGTGGCAAGACGCTCCTCGGGGCTCTTCTTGCTTGGGCTTCTCTCCTGGAGGCCCTCAGTCAGACCCATTGTTGACATGTGGCAAGACGCTCCTCGGGGCACGTCTTGCTTGGGCTTCCCTCCGGTAGGCGCTCAGTCAGACCGAGTAGTGACATGTGACAAGACGCTCCTCGGGGCGCGTCTTGCTTGGGCCTCTCTCCTGGAGGCGCTCAGTCAGACCCAGTGTTGACATGTGGCAAGACGCTCCTCGGGGCGCGTCTTGCTTGGGCCTCTCTCCTGGAGGTTCTCAGTCAGACCCAGGGTTGACATGTGGCAAGACGCTCCTCAGGGCACGTCTTGCTTGGGCCTCTCTCCTGGAGGCGCTCAGTCAGACCCAGAGGAGACATGTGTCAAGATGCTCCTCGGGGCGCGTCTTGCTTGGGCCTCTCTCCTGGAGGCGCTCAGTCAGACCGAGTGCTGACATGTGGCAAGACGCTCCTCCGGGCGCGTCTTAGTTGGGCCTCTCTCCTGGAGGCGCTCAGTCAGACCGAGTGCTGACATGTGGCAAGACGCTCCTCAGGGCACGTCTTGCTTGGGCCTCTCTCCTGGAGGCGCTCAGTCAGACCCAGAGGAGACATGTGTCAAGATGCTCCTCGGGGCGCGTCTTGCTTGGGCCTCTCTCCTGGAGGCGCTCAGTCAGACCCATTGTTGACATGTGGCAAGACGCTCCTCGGGGCGCGTCTGGCTTGGGCCTCTCTCCAGAAGGCCCTCAATCAGACCCAGTGTTGACACGTTGCAAGACGCTCCTCGGGGCGCTTCTTGCTTGGGCCTTTCTCCTGGAGGCGCTCAGTCAGACCCAGTGGTGACTAGTCGCAAGACGCTCCTCGGGGCGCGTATTGCTTGGGCCTCTCTCCTGGATGCCCTCTGTCAGACCCAGTGTTGACATGTGGGAAGACTATCCTCGGGGCGCGTCTTGCTTGGGATTCTCTCATGGAGGCCCTCAGTCAGACCCAGTGTTGACATGTGTCAAGACGCTCCTCGGGGCGTGTCTTGCTTGGGCCTCTATCCTGGAGGCGCTCAGTCAGACCCAGTGTTGACATGTGGCAAGACGCTCCTCGGGGCGCTTCTTGCTTGGGCTTCTCTCCTGGAGGCCCTCAGTCAGAACTATTGTTGACATGTGGCAAGACGCTCCTCGGGGCACGTCTTGCTTGGGCCTCTCTCCTGGAGGCGCTCAGTCAGACCGAGTAGTGACATGTGACAAGATGCTCCTCGGGGCGCGTCTTGCTTGGGCCTCTCTCCTGGAGGCGCTCAGTCAGACCCAGTGTTGACATGTGGCAAGACGCTCCTCGGGGCGCGTCTTGCTTGGGCCTCTCTCCTGGATGCCCTCTGTCAGACCCAGTGTTGACATGTGGCAAGACTCTCCTCGGGGCGCGTCTTGCTTGGGCTTCTCTCATGGAGGCCCTCAGTCAGACCCAGTGCTGACATGTGTCAAGACGCTCCTCGGGGCGTGTCTTGCTTGGGCCTCTCTCCTGGAGGCGCTCAGTCAGACCCAGTGTTGATATGTGGCAAGACGCTCCTCGGGGCGCTTCTTGCTTGGGCTTCTCTCCTGGAGGCCCTCAGTCAGACCCATTGTTGACATGTGGCAAGACGCTCCTCGGGGCACGTCTTGCTTGGGCCTCTCTCCTGGAGGCACTCAGTCAGACCCAGTGTTGACATGTGGCAAGACGCTCCTCGGGGCACGTCTTGCTTGGGCCTCTCTCCTGGAGGCACTCAGTCAGACCCAGTGTTGACATGTGGCAAGACGCTCCTCGGGGCACGTCTTGCTTGGGCCTCTCTCCTGGAGGCGCTCAGTAAGACCCAGAGGAGACATGTGTCAAGATGCTCCTCGGGGTGCGTCTTGCTTGGGCCTCTCTCCTGGAGGCGCTCAGGCAGACCGAGTGCTGACATGTGGCAAGACGCTCCTCCGGGCGCGTCTTGCTTGGGCCTCTCTCCTTGAGGCGCTCAGTCAGACCCAGTGTTCACATGTGGCAAGACGCTCCTCGGGGCGCGTCTTGCTTGGCCCTCTCTCCTGGAGGCGCTCAGTCAGACCCAGTGTTGACATGTGTCAAGACGCTCCTCGGGGCACGTCTTGCTTGGGCTTCTCTCCTGGAGGCCCTCAGTCAGACCCATTGTTGACATGTGGCAAGACGCTCCTCGGGGCGCGTCTTGCTTGGGCCTCTCTCCTTGAGGCACTCAGTCAGACCCAGTGTTCACATGTGGCAAGACGCTCCTCGGGGCGCGTCTTGCTTGGGCCTCTCTGCAGAAGGCCCTCAATCAGACCCAGTGTTGACACGTGGCAAGATGCTCCTCGGGGCGCTTCTTGCTTGGGCTTCTCTCCTGGAGGCCCTCAGTCAGACCCATTGTTGACATGTGGCAAGACGCTCCTCGGGGCGCGTCTTGCTTGGGCTTCTCTCCTGGAGGCCCTCAGTCAGACCCAGTGTTGACATGTGGCAAGATGCTCCTCGGGGCGCGTCTTGCTTGGGCTTCTCTCCTGGAGGCCCTCAGTCCGACCCATTGTTGACATGTGGCAAGACGCTCCTCGGGGCACTCTTGCTTGGGCCTCTCTCCTGGAGTCGCTCAGTCTGACCGAGTAGTGACATGTGGCAAGACGCTCCTCGGGGCGCGTCTTGCTTGGACCTCTCTCCTGGAGGCGCTCAGTTAGACCGAGTAGTGACATGTGGCAAGACGCACCTCGGGGCGCGTCTTGCTTGGGCCACTCTCCTGGAGGCGCTCAGTCAGACCGAGTGCTGACATAAGGCAAGACGCTCCTCGGGGCGCGTCTTGCTGGGGCCTCTCTCCTGGAGGCGCTCAGTTAGACCGAGTAGTGACATGTGGCAAGACGCTCCTCGGGGCGCGTCTTGCTTGGGCCTCTCTCCTGGAGGCGCTCAGTCAGACCGAAGGCTGACATAAGGCAAGACGCTCCTCGGGGCACTTCTTGCTGGGGCCTCTCTCCTGGAGGTGCTCAATCAGACCCAGTGGTGACACGTGGAAAGACGCTCCTCGGGGCGCGTCTTGCTTGGGCCTCTCTCCTGGAGGAGCTCAGTCAGACCCAGTGGTGACACGTGGCAAGACGCTCCTCGGGGCGCATCTTGCTTGGGCCTCTCTCCTGGAGGCGCTAAGTCAGACCCAGTGTTGACACGTGGCAAGACGCTCCTCGGGGCGCGTCTTGCTTGGGCCTCTCTCCTGGAGGCGCTCAGTCAGACCCAGTGTTGACATGTGGCAAGACACTCCTCTGGGCGCGTCTTGCTTGGGCCTCTCTCATGGAGGCACTCTGTCAGACCCAGTCTTGACATGTGTCAAGACGCTCCTCGGGGCGCGTCTTGCTTGGGCCTCTCTCCTGGAGGCGCTCAGTCAGACCGAGTGCTGACATGTGGCAAGAAGCTCCTCGGGGCGCGTCTTGCTTGGGCTTCTCTCCTGGAGGCCCTCAGTCAGACCCATTGTTGACATGTGGCAAGACGCTCCTCGGGGCGCGTCTTGCTTGGGCCTTTCTCCAGAAGGCCCTCAATCAGACCCAGTGTTGACACGTGGCAAGACGCTCCTCGGGGCGCTTCTTTCTTGGGCCTCTCTCCCGGAGGCGCTCAGTCAGACCCAGTGGTGACATGTGGCAAGACGCTCCTAGGGGCGCGTATTGCTTGGGCCTCTCTCCTGGATGCCCTCTGTCAGACCCAGTGTTGACATGTGGCAAGACTCTGCTCGGGGCGCGTCTTGCTTGGGCTTCTCTCATGGAGGCCCTCAGTCAGACCCAGTGTTGACATGTGTCAAGACGCTCCTCGGGGCGTGTCTTGCTTGGGCCTCTCTCCTGGAGGCGCTCAGTCAGACAGAGTGTTGACATGTGGCAAGACGCTCCTCGGGGCGCTTCTTGCTTGGGCTTCTCTCCTGGAGGCCCCCAGTCAGACCCATTGTTGACATGTGGCAAGACGCTCCTCGGGGCACGTCTTGCTTGGGCCTCTCTCCTGGAGGCGCTCAGTCAGACCGAGTAGTGACATGTGACAAGACGCTCCTCGGGGCGCGTCTTGCTTGGGCCTCTCTCCTGGAGGCGCTCAGTCAGACCCAGTGTTGACATGTGGCAAGACGCTCCTCGGGGCGTGTCTTGCTTGGGCTTCTCTCCTGGAGGCCCTCAGTCAGACCCATTGTTGACATGTGGCAAGACGCTCCTCGGGGCACGTCTTGCTTGGGCCTCTCTCCTGGAGGCGCTCAGTCAGACCGAGTAGTGACATGTGGCAAGACGCTCCTCGGGGCGCGTCTTGCTTGGACCTCTCTCCTGGAGGCACTCAGTCAGACCGAGTGCTGACATAAGGCAAGACGCTCCTCGGGGCGCGTCTTGCTGGGCCTCTCTCCTGGAGTTGCTCAATCAGACCCAGTGTTGACACGTGGCAAGACGCTCCTCGGGGCGCGTCTTGCTTGGGCCTCTCTCCTGGAGGAGCTCAGTCAGACCCAGTGGTGACACGTGGCAAGACGCTCCTCGGGGAGCATCTTGCTTGGGCCTCTCTCCTGGAGGCGCTACATCAGACCCAGTGTTGACACGTGGCAAGACGCTCCTCGGGGCGCGTCTTGCTTGGGCCTCTCTCCTGGAGGCGCTCAGTCAGACCCAGTGTTGACATGTGGCAAGACACTCCTCGGGGCGCGTCTTGCTTGGGCCTCTCTCATGGATGCCCTCTGTCAGACCCAGTGTTGACATGTGTCAAGACGCTCCTCGGGGCGCGTCTTGCTTTGGCCTCTCTCCTGGAGGCGCTCAGTCAGACCGAGTGCTGACATGTGGCAAGAAGCTCCTCGGGGCGCGTCTTGCTTGGGCTTCTCTCCTGGAGGCCCTCAGTCAGACCCATTGTTGACATGTGGCAAGACGCCCCTCAGGGCGCGTCTTGCTTGGGCCTCTCTCCAGAAAGCCCTCAATCAGACCCAGTGTTGACACGTGGCAAGACGCTCCTCGGGGCGCTTCTTGCTTGGGCCTCTCTCCTGGAGGCGCTCAGTCAGACCCAGTGGTGACATGTGGCAAGACGCTCCTTGGGGCGCGTATTGCTTGGGCCTCACTCCTGGATGCCCTCTGTCTGACCCAGTGTTGACATGTGGCAAGACTCTCCTCGGGGCGCGTCTTGCTTGGGCTTCTCTCATGGAGGCCCTCAGTCAGACCCAGTGTTGACATGTGGCAAGACGCTCCTCGGGGCGCTTCTTGCTTGGGCTTCTCTCCTGGGGAGGCGATCAGTCAGACCCAGTGTTGACATGTGTCAAGACGCTCCTCGGGCGTTTCTTGCTTGGGCCTCTCTCCTGGAGGCGATCAGTCAGACCCAGTGTTGACATGTGTCAAGACGCTCCTCGGGCGTTTCTTGCTTGGGCCTCTCTCCTGGAGGCGCTCAGTCAGACCCAATGTTGGCATGTGACAAGACGCTCCTCGCGGCGCGACTTGCTTGGGCCTCTCTCCTGGAGGTTCTCAGTCAGACCCAGTGTTGACATGTGGCAAGATGCTCCTCGGGGCGCGTCTTGCTTGGGCCTCTCTCCTGGAGAAGCTCAGTCAGACCCAGTGTTGACATGTGGCAAGACGCTCCTCGGGGCACGTCTTGCTTGGGCCTCTCTCCTGGAGGCGCTCACTCAGACCCAGAGGAGACATGTGTCAAGACGCTCCTCGGGCGTTTCTTGCTTGGGCCTCTCTCCTGGAGGCGCTCAGTCAGACCCAGTGCTGACATGTGGCAAGACGCTCGTCCGGGCGCGTCTTGCTTGGGTCTCTCTCCATGAGGTGCTCAGTCAGACCCAGTGTTGACATGTGGCAAGACGCTCCTCGGGGCACGTCTTGCTTGGGCCTCTCTCCTGGAGGCGCTCAGTCAGACCGAGTGCTGACATGTGGCAAGACGCTCCTCGGGGCGCGTCTTGCTGGGGCTTCTCTCATGGAGGCACTCAGTCAGACCCAGTGTTGACATGTGTCAAGACGCTCCTCGGGCGTTTCTTGCTTGGGCCTCTCTCCTGGAGGCGCTCAGTCAGACCCAATGTTGGCATGTGACAAGACGCTCCTCGGGGCGCGTCTTGCTTGGGCCTCTCTCCTGGAGGTGCTCAGTCAGACCCAGAGGTGACATGTGGCAAGACGCTCCTCGGGGCACGTCTTGCTTGGGCCTCTCTCCTGGAGGCGCTCAGTCAGACCGAGTGCTGACATGTGGCAAGATGCTCCTTGGGGCGCGTCTTGCTTGGGCTTCTCTCCTGGAGGCCCTCAGTCAGACCCATTGTTGACATGTGGCAAGACGCTCCTTGGGGCGCGTCTTGCTTGGACCTCTCTCCTGGGGAGGCGATCAGTCAGACCCAGTGTTGACATGTGTCAAGAGGCTCTTTGGGCGTTTCTTGCTTGGGCCTCTCTCCTGGAGGCGCTCACTCAGACCCAGAGGAGACATGTGTCAAGACGCTCCTCGGGCGTTTCTTGCTTGGGCCTCTCTCCTGGAGGCGCTCAGTCAGACCCAGTGCTGACATGTGGCAAGACGCTCGTCCGGGCGCGTCTTGCTTGGGCCTCTCTCCACGAGGTGCTCAGTCAGACCCAGTGTTGACATGTGGCAAGACGCTCCTCGGGGCACGTCTTGCTTGGGCCTCTCTCCTGGAGGCGCTCAGTCAGACCGAGTGCTGACATGTGGCAAGACGCTCCTCGGGGCGCGTCTTGCTGGGGCTTCTCTCATGGAGGCACTCAGTCAGACCCAGTGTTGACATGTGGCAAGACGCTCCTCAGGGCGCGTCTTGCTTGGGCCTCTCTCCTGGGGAGGCGATCAGTCAGACCCAGTGTTGACATGTGTCAAGACGCTCCTCGGGCGTTTCTTGCTTGGGCCTCTCTCCTGGAGGCGCTCAGTCAGACCCAATGTTGGCATGTGACAAGACGCTCCTCGGGGCGCGTCTTGCTTGGGCCTCTCTCCTGGAGGTGCTCAGTCAGACCCAGAGGTGACATGTGGCAAGACGCTCCTCGGGGCGCGTCTTGCTTGGGCCTCTCTCCTGGAGAAGCTCAGTCAGACCCAGTGTTGACATGTGGCAAGACGCTCCTCGGGGCACGTCTTGCTTGGGCCTCTCTCCTGGAGGCGCTCAGTCTGACCGAGTGCTGACATGTGGCAAGATGCTCCTTGGGGCGCGTCTTGCTTGGGCTTCTCTCCTGGAGGCCCTCAGTCAGACCCATTGTTGACATGTGGCAAGACGCTCCTTGGGGCGCGTCTTGCTTGGACCTCTCTCCTGGGGAGGCGATCAGTCAGACCCAGTGTTGACATGTGTCAAGAGGCTCTTTGGGCATTTCTTGCTTGGGCCTCTCTCCTGGAGGCACTCAGTCAGACCCAGTGTTGACATGTGGCAAGACGCTCCTCGGGGCGCGTCTTGCTTGGGCTTCTCTCCTGGAGGCCCTCAGTCAGACCCATTGTTGACATGTCGCAAGACGCTCCTCGGGGCATGTCTTGCTTGGGCCTCTCTCCTGGAGGCGCTCAGTCAGACCGAGTAGTGACATGTGGCAAGACGCTCCTCGGGGCGCGTCTTGCTTGGACCTCTCTCCTGGAGGCACTCAGTCAGACCGAGTGCTGACATAAGGCAAGACGCTCCTCGGGGCGCGTCTTGCTGGGCCTCTCTCCTGGAGGTGCTCAATCAGACCCATAGTTGACACGTGGCAAGACGCTCCTCGGGGCGCGTCTTGCTTGGGCCTCTCTCCTGGAGGAGCTCAGTCAGACCCAGTGGTGACACGTGGCAAGACGCTCCTCGGGGAGCATCTTGCTTGGGCCTCTCTCCTGGAGGCGCTACATCAGACCCAGTGTTGACACGTGGCAAGACGCTCCTCGGGGCGCGTCTTGCTTGGGCCTCTCTCCTGGAGGCGCTCAGTCAGACCCAGTGTTGACATGTGGCAAGACACTCCTCGGGGCGCGTCTTGCTTGGGCCTCTCTCATGGAGGCCCTCTGTCAGACCCAGTGTTGACATGTGTCAAGACGCTCCTCGGGGCGCGTCTTGCTTTGGCCTCTCTCCTGGAGGCGCTCAGTCAGACCGAGTGCTGACATGTGGCAAGAAGCTCCTCGGGGCGCGTCTTGCTTGGGCTTCTCTCCTGGAGGCCCTCAGTCAGACCCATTGTTGACATGTGGCAAGACGCCCCTCAGGGCGCGTCTTGCTTGGGCCTCTCTCCAGAAAGCCCTCAATCAGACCCAGTGTTGACACGTGGCAAGACGCTCCTCGGGGCGCTTCTTGCTTGGGCCTCTCTCCTGGAGGCGCTCAGTCAGACCCAGTGGTGACATGTGGCAAGACGCTCCTTGGGGCGCGTATTGCTTGGGCCTCACTCCTGGATGCCCTCTGTCAGACCCAGTGTTGACATGTGGCAAGACTCTCCTCGGGGCGCGTCTTGCTTGGGCTTCTCT
The DNA here is from genome assembly GCF_043380555.1 of Nothobranchius furzeri. Lineage (NCBI taxonomy): Eukaryota > Metazoa > Chordata > Actinopteri > Cyprinodontiformes > Nothobranchiidae > Nothobranchius > Nothobranchius furzeri. The sequence goes on along the minus strand of NC_091744.1, from coordinate 24,075,562 downwards.
CATGGAGGCCCTCAGTCAGACCCAGTGTTGACATGTGGCAAGACGCTCCTCGGGGCGCTTCTTGCTTGGGCTTCTCTCCTGGGGAGGCGATCAGTCAGACCCAGTGTTGACATGTGTCAAGACGCTCCTCGGGCGTTTCTTGCTTGGGCCTCTCTCCTGGAGGCGATCAGTCAGACCCAGTGTTGACATGTGTCAAGACGCTCCTCGGGCGTTTCTTGCTTGGGCCTCTCTCCTGGAGGCGCTCAGTCAGACCCAATGTTGGCATGTGACAAGACGCTCCTCGCGGCGCGTCTTGCTTGGGCCTCTCTCCTGGAGGTTCTCAGTCAGACCCAGTGTTGACATGTGGCAAGATGCTCCCTGGGGCGCGTCTTGCTTGGGCCTCTCTCCTGGAGAAGCTCAGTCAGACCCAGTGTTGACATGTGGCAAGACGCTCCTCGGGGCACGTCTTGCTTGGGCCTCTCTCCTGGAGGCGCTCAGTCAGACCGAGTAGTGACATGTGGCAAGACGCTCCTCGGGGCGCGTCTTGCTTGGACCTCTCTCCTGGAGGCACTCAGTCAGACCGAGTGCTGACATAAGGCAAGACGCTCCTCGGGGCGCGTCTTGCTGGGCCTCTCTCCTGGAGGTGCTCAATCAGACCCAGTGTTGACACGTGGGAAGACGCTCCTCGGGGCGCGTCTTGCTTGGGCCTCTCTCCTGGAGGAGCTCAGTCAGACCCAGTGGTGACACGTGGCAAGACGCTCCTCGGGGAGCATCTTGCTTGGGCCTCTCTCCTGGAGGCGCTACATCAGACCCAGTGTTGACACGTGGCAAGACGCTCCTCGGGGCGCGTCTTGCTTGGGCCTCTCTCCTGGAGGCGCTCAGTCAGACCCAGTGTTGACATGTGGCAAGACACTCCTCGGGGCGCGTCTTGCTTGGGCCTCTCTCATGGATGCCCTCTGTCAGACCCAGTGTTGACATGTGTCAAGACGCTCCTCGGGGCGCGTCTTGCTTTGGCCTCTCTCCTGGAGGCGCTCAGTCAGACCGAGTGCTGACATGTGGCAAGAAGCTCCTCGGGGCGCGTCTTGCTTGGGCTTCTCTCCTGGAGGCCCTCAGTCAGACCCATTGTTGACATGTGGCAAGACGCCCCTCAGGGCGCGTCTTGCTTGGGCCTCTCTCCAGAAAGCCCTCAATCAGACCCAGTGTTGACAGGTGGCAAGACGCTCCTCGGGGCGCTTCTTGCTTGGGCCTCTCTCCTGGAGGCGCTCAGTCAGACCCAGTGGTGACATGTGGCAAGACGCTCCTTGGGGCGCGTATTGCTTGGGCCTCAATCCTGGATGCCCTCTGTCTGACCCAGTGTTGACATGTGGCAAGACTCTCCTCGGGGCGCGTCTTGCTTGGGCTTCTCTCATGGAGGCCCTCAGTCAGACCCAGTGTTGACATGTGGCAAGACGCTCCTCGGGGCGCTTCTTGCTTGGGCTTCTCTCCTGGGGAGGCGATCAGTCAGACCCAGTGTTGACATGTGTCAAGACGCTCCTCGGGCGTTTCTTGCTTGGGCCTCTCTCCTGGAGGCGATCAGTCAGACCCAGTGTTGACATGTGTCAAGACGCTCCTCGGGCGTTTCTTGCTTGGGCCTCTCTCCTGGAGGCGCTCAGTCAGACCCAATGTTGGCATGTGACAAGACGCTCCTCGCGGCGCGACTTGCTTGGGCCTCTCTCCTGGAGGTTCTCAGTCAGACCCAGTGTTGACATGTGGCAAGATGCTCCTCGGGGCGCGTCTTGCTTGGGCCTCTCTCCTGGAGAAGCTCAGTCAGACCCAGTGTTGACATGTGGCAAGACGCTCCTCGGGGCACGTCTTGCTTGGGCCTCTCTCCTGGAGGCGCTCACTCAGACCCAGAGGAGACATGTGTCAAGACGCTCCTCGGGCGTTTCTTGCTTGGGCCTCTCTCCTGGAGGCGCTCAGTCAGACCCAGTGCTGACATGTGGCAAGACGCTCGTCCGGGCGCGTCTTGCTTGGGCCTCTCTCCATGAGGTGCTCAGTCAGACCCAGTGTTGACATGTGGCAAGACGCTCCTCGGGGCACATCTTGCTTGGGCCTCTCTCCTGGAGGCGCTCAGTCAGACCGAGTGCTGACATGTGGCAAGACGCTCCTCGGGGCGCGTCTTGCTGGGGCTTCTCTCATGGAGGCACTCAGTCAGACCCAGTGTTGACATGTGTCAAGACGCTCCTCGGGCGTTTCTTGCTTGGGCCTCTCTCCTGGAGGCGCTCAGTCAGACCCAATGTTGGCATGTGACAAGACGCTCCTCGGGGCGCGTCTTGCTTGGGCCTCTCTCCTGGAGGTGCTCAGTCAGACCCAGAGGTGACATGTGGCAAGACGCTCCTCGGGGCGCGTCTTGCTTGGGCCTCTCTCCTGGAGAAGCTCAGTCAGACCCAGTGTTGACATGTGGCAAGACGCTCCTCGGGGCACGTCTTGCTTGGGCCTCTCTCCTGGAGGCGCTCAGTCAGACCGAGTGCTGACATGTGGCAAGATGCTCCTTAGGGCGCGTCTTGCTTGGGCTTCTCTCCTGGAGGCCCTCAGTCAGACCCATTGTTGACATGTGGCAAGACGCTCCTTGGGGCGCGTCTTGCTTGGACCTCTCTCCTGGGGAGGCGATCAGTCAGACCCAGTGTTGACATGTGTCAAGAGGCTCTTTCGGCGTTTCTTGCTTGGGCCTCTCTCCTGGAGGCGCTCAGTCAGACCCAGTGTTGACATGTGGCAAGACGCTCCTCGGGGCGCGTCTTGCTTGGGCCTCTCTCCTGGAGGCGCTCAGTCAGACCTAGTGCTGACATGTGGCAAGACGCTCCTCGGGGCGCGTCTTGCTTGGGCTTCTCTCCTGGAGGCCCTCAGTCAGACCCTTCGTTGACATGTGGCAAGACGCTCCTCGGGGCGCCTCTTGCTTGGGATTCTCTCCTGGAGGCCCTCAGTCAGACCCATTGTTGACATGTGGCAAGACGCTCCTCGGGGCGCATCTTGCTTGGGCCTCTCTCCTGGAGGCGCTCAGTCAGACCCAGAGGTGACATTTGGCAAGACGCTCCTCGGGGCGCGTCTTGCTTGGCCCTCTCTCCTGGAGGCCCTCTGTCAGACCCAGTGTTGACATGTGGCAAGACGCTCCTGGGGGCGCGTCTTGCTTGGGCCTCTCTCCTGGAGGCCCTCAGTTAGTCCTAGTGCTGACATGTGGCAAGACGCTCCTCGGAGCGCGTCTTGCTTGGCCCTCTCTCCTGGAGGCGCTCAGTCAGACCGAGTGCTGACATGTGGCAAGACGCTCCTCGGGGCGCATCTTGCTTGGGCTTCTCTCCTGGAGGCCCTCAGTCAGACCCATTGTTGGCATGTGGCAAAACGCTCCTCGGGGCGCATCTTGCTTGGGCCTCTCTCCTGGAGGCGCTCAGTCAGACCGAGTGCTGACATGTGGCAAGACGCTCCTCGGGGAACGTCTTGCTGGGGCTTCTCTCCTGCAGGCGCTCAGTGAGACCCAGTGTTGACATGTGACAAGACGCTCCTCGGGGCGCGTCTTGCTTGGGCCTCTCTCCTGGAGGCGCTCAGTCAGACCTAGTGCTGACATGTGGCAAGACGCTCCTCGGGGCGCGTCTTGCTTGGGCTTCTCTCCTGGAGGCCCTCAGTCAGACCCTTCGTTGACATGTGGCAAGACGCTCCTCGGGACGCATCTTGCTTGGGCCTCTCCCCTTGAGACCCTCTGTCAGACCCAGTGTTGACATGTGGCAAAACGCTCCTCTAGGCACGTCTTGCTTTGGCCTCTCTCCTGGAGGTGCTCAGTCAGACCCAGTGTTGACATGTGGCAAGACGCTCCTTGGGGCGCGTCTTGCTTGGGCCTCTCTCCTGGAGGCGCTCAGTCAGACCGAGTGCTGACATGTGGAAAGACGCTCCTCGGGGCGCGTCTTGCTGGGGCTTCTCTCATGGAGGCACTCAGTCAGACCCAGTGTTGACATGTGGCAAGACGCTCCTCAGGGCGCGTCTTGCTTGGGCCTCTCTCCTGGGGAGGCGATCAGTCAGACCCAGTGTTGACATGTGTCAAGACGCTCCTCGGGCGTTTCTTGCTTGGGCCTCTCTCCTGGAGGCGCTCAGTCAGACCAAATGTTTGCATGTCACAAGACGCTCCTCGGGGCGCGTCTTGCTTGGGCCTCTCTCCTGGAGGTGCTCATTCAGACCCAGAGGTGACATGTGGCAAGACGCTCCACGGGGCGCGTCTTGCTTGGGCCTCTCTCCTGGAGAAGCTCAGTCAGACCCAGTGTTGACATGTGGCAAGACGCTCCTCGGGGCACGTCTTGCTTGGGCCTCTCTCCTGGAGGCGCTCAGTCAGACCGAGTGCTGACATGTGGCAAGATGCTCCTTGGGGCGCGTCTTGCTTGGGCTTCTCTCCTGGAGGCCCTCAGTCAGACCCATTGTTGACATGTGGCAAGACGCTCCTCGGGGCGCGTCTTGCTTGGGCCTCTCTCCTGGGGAGGCGATCAGTCAGACCCAGTGTTGACATGTGTCAAGAGGCTCTTTGGGCGTTTCTTGCTTGGGCCTCTCTCCTGGAGGCGCTCAGTCAGACCCAGTGTTGACATTTGGCAAGACGCTCCTCGGGGCGCGTCTTGCTTGGGCCTCTCTCCTGGGGAGGCGATCAGTTAGACCCAGTGTTGACATGTGTCAAGAGGCTCTTTGGGCGTTTCTTGCTTGGGCCTCTCTCCTGGAGGCGCTCAGTCAGACCCAGTGTTGACATGTGGCAAGACGCTCCTCGGGGCGCGTCTTGCTTGGGCTTCTCTCCTGGAAGCCCTCAGTCAGACCCTTCGTTGACATGTGGCAAGACGCTCCTCGGGGCGCCTCTTGCTTGGGATTCTCTCCTGGAGGCCCTCAGTCAGACCCTTCGTTGACATGTGACAAGACGCTCCTCGGGGCGCGTCTTGCTTGGGATTCTCTCCTGGAGGCGCTCAGTCAGACCGAGTGCTGACATGTGGCAAGACGCTCCTCGGGGCGCCTCTTGCTTGGGATTCTCTCCTGGAGGCCCTCAGTCAGACCCATTGTTGACATGTGACAAGACGCTCCTCGGGGCGCATCTTGCTTGGGCCTCTCTCCTGGAGGCGCTCAGTCAGACCGAGTGCTGACATGTGGCAAGACGCTCCTCGGGGCACGTCTTTCTGGGGCTTCTGTCCTGGAGGCGCTCAGTCAGACCCAGTGTTGACATGTGACAAGACGCTGCTCGGGGCGCGTCTTGCTTGGGCCTCTCTCCTGGAGGCGCTCAGTCAGACCCAGAGGTGACATGTGGCAAGACGCTCCTCGGGGCGCGTCTTGCTTGGGCCTCTCTCCTGGAGGCCCTCTGTCAGACCCAGTGTTGACATGTGGCAAGACGCTCCTCGGGGCGCGTCTTGCTTGGGCCTCTCTCCTGGAGGCGCTCAGTCAGACCCAGTGTTGACATGTGGCAAGACGCTCCTCGGGGCGCGTCTTGCTTGGCCCTCTCTCCTGGAGGCGCTCAGTCAGACCGAGTGCTGACATGTGGCAAGACGCTCCTCGGGGCGCCTCTTGCTTGGGCTTCTCTCCTGGAGGCCCTCAGTCAGACCCATTGTTGACATGTGGCAAGACGCTCCTCGGGGCGCATCTTGCTTGGGCCTCTCTCCTGGAGGCGCTCAGTCAGACCGAGTGCTGACATGTGGCAAGACGCTCCTCGGGGCACGTCTTGCTGGGGCTTCTCTCCTGGAGGCGCTCAGTGAGACCCAGTGTTGACATGTGACAAGACGCTCCTCGGGGCGCGTCTTGCTTGGGCCTCTCTCCTGGAGGCCCTCTGTCAGACCCAGTGTTGACATGTGGTAAGGACACGATCACGCCGACCCTATTGTTGGAGAACCTGCTGAGTTCGTTGAACAAGTAGACGCCGGATTGGGCGCGGGCACGCGCTTGTTTTAGAGGCGTTTTCGCGCAGCCTCTACCCTGCACGACCGCTCGTGGCCGCACTAGCTATATTTATCTTTATTTGTTTCACACACACACACACACACACACACACACACACACACACACACACACACACACACACACACACACACACACACACACACACACACAGGCCCTTGCGTGCAAACCCCGGTCAGGCCTGCAGTGTACACATCAGAGACATCAGACCCATTGTTGACATGTGGCAAGACGCTCCTCGGGGCGCGTCTTGCTTGGGCCTCTCTCCAGAAGGCCCTCAATCAGACCCACTGTTGGCACGTGGCAAGACGCTCCTCGGGGCGCTTCTTGCTTGGGCCTCTCTCCTGGAGGCGCTCAGTCAGACCCAGTGGTGACATGTGGCAAGACGCTCCTCGGGGCGCGTATTGCTTGGGCCTCTCTCCTGGATGCCCTCTGTCAGACCCAGTGTTGACATGTGACAAGACTCTCCTCGGGGCGCTTCTTGCTTGGGCTTCTCTCCTGGAGGCCCTCAGTCAGACCCATTGTTGACAGGTGGCAAGACGCTCCTCGGGGCACTTTTTGCTTGGGCCTCTCTCCTGGAGGCGCTCAGTCAGACCGAGTAGTGACATGTGGCAAGACGCTCCTCGGGGCGCATCTTGCTTGGGCCTCTCTCCTGGAGGTTCTCAGTCAGACCCAGTGTTGACATGTGGCAAGATGCTCCTCGGGGCGCGTCTTGCTGGGGCTTCTCTCATGGAGGCACTCAGTCAGACCCAGTGTTGACATGTGGCAAGACGCTCCTCGGGGCGCGACTTGCTTGGGCCTCTCTCCTGGAGGCGCTCAGTCAGACCCAGAGGAGACATGTGTCAAGATGCTCCTCGGGGCGCGTCTTGCTTGGGCCTCTCTCCTGGAGGAGCTCAGTCAGACCGAGTGCTGACATGTGGCAAGACGATCCTCGGGGCGCGTCTTGCTTGGGCTTCTCTCCTGGAGGCCCTCAGTCAGATCCATTGTTGACATGTGGCAAGACGCTCCTCGGGGCGCGTCTTGCTTGGGCCTCTCTCCAGAAGGCCCTCAATCAGACCCAGTCTTGACACGTGGCAAGACGCTCCTCGGGGCGCTTCTTGCTTGGGCCTTTCTCCTGGAGGCGCTCAGTCAGACCCAGTGGTGACATGTGGCAAGACGCTCCTCGGGGCACGTATTGCTTGGGCCTCTCTCCTGGATGCCCTCTGTCAGACCCAGTGTTGACATGTGGCAAGACTCTCCTCGGGGCGCGTCTTGCTTGGGCTTCTCTCATGGAGGCCCTCAGTCAGACCCGGTGTTGACATGTGTCAAGACGCTCCTCGGGGCGTGTCTTGCTTGGGCCTCTCTCCTGGAGGCGCTCAGTCAGACCCAGTGTTGACATGTGGCAAGACGCTCCTCGGGGCGCTTCTTGCTTGGGCTTCTCTCCTGGAGGTCCTCAGTCAGACCCATTGTTGACATGTGGCAAGACGCTCCTCAGGGCACGTCTTGCTTGGGCCTCTCTCCTGGAGGCGCTCAGTCAGACCGAGTAGTGACATTTGACAAGACGCTCCTCGGGGCGCGTCTTGCTTGGGCCTCTCTCCTGGAGGCGCTCAGTCAGACCCAGTGTTGACAGGTGGCAAGACGCTCCTCGGGGCGCGTCTTGCTTGGGCCTCTCTCCTGGAGGTTCTCAGTCAGACCCAGTGTTGACATGTCGCAAGATGCTCCTCGGGGCACGTCTTGCTGGGGCTTCTCTCATGGAGGCACTCAGTCAGACCCAGAGGAGACATGTGTCAAGATGCTCCTCGGGGCGCGTCTTGCTTGGGCCTCTCTCCTGGAGGCGCTCAGTCAGACCCAGTGTTGACATGTGGCAAGACTCTCCTCGGGGCGCTTCTTGCTTGGGCTTCTCTCCTGGAGGCCCTCAGTCAGACCCATTGTTGACAGGTGGCAAGACGCTCCTCGGGGCACTTTTTGCTTGGGCCACTCTCCTGGAGGCGCTCAGTCAGACCGAGTAGTGACATGTGACAAGACGCTCCTTGGGGCGCGTCTTGCTTGGGCCTCTCTCCTGGAGGCGCTCAGTCAGACCCAGTGTTGACATGTGGCAAGATGCTCCTCGGGGCGCGTCTTGCTGGGGCTTCTCTCATGGAGGCACTCAGTCAGACCCAGTGTTGACATGTGGCAAGACGCTCCTCGGGGCACGTCTTGCTTGGGCTTCTCTCCTGGAGGCCCTCAGTCAGACCGAGTGCTGACATGTGGCAAGACGCTCCTCCGGGCGCGTCTTGCTTGGGCCTCTCTCCTGGAGGCGCTCAGTCAGACCCAGTGTTCACATGTGGCAGAACGCTCCTCGGGGCGCGTCTTGCTTGGGCCTCTCTCCTGGAGGCGCTCAGTCAGACCCAGTGTTGACATGTGGCAAGACGATCCTCGGGGCGCGTCTTGCTTGGGCTTCTCTCCTGGAGGCCCTCAGTCAGATCCATTGTTGACATGTGGCAAGACTCTCCTCGGGGCGCGTCTTGCTTGGGCCTCTCTCCAGAAGGCCCTCAATCAGACCCAGTGTTGACACGTGGCAAGACGCTCCTCGGGGCGCTTCTTGCTTGGGCCTTTCTCCTGGAGGCGCTCAGTCAGACCCAGTGGTGACATGTGGCAAGACGCTCCTCGGGGCACATATTGCTTGGGCCTCTCTCCTGGATGCCCTCTGTCAGACCCAGTGTTGAAATGTGGCAAGACTCTCCTCGGGGCGCGTCTTGCTTGGGCTTCTCTCATGGAGGCCCTCAGTCAGACCCGGTGTTGACATGTGGCAAGACTCTCCTCGGGGCGTGTCTTGCTTGGGCCTCTCTCCTGGAGGCGCTCAGTCAGACCCAGTGTTGACATGTGGCAAGACGCTCCTCGGGGCGCTTCTTGCTTGGGCTTCTCTCCTGGAGGTCCTCAGTCAGACCCATTGTTGACATGTGGCAAGACGCTCCTCGGGGCACGTCTTGCTTGGGCCTCTCTCCTGGAGGCGCTCAGTCAGACCGAGTAGTGACATTTGACAAGACGCTCCTCGGGGTGCGTCTTGCTTTGGCCTCTCTCCTGGAGGCGCTCAGTCAGACCCAGTGTTGACAGGTGGCAAGACGCTCCTCGGGGCGCGTCTTGCTTGGGCCTCTCTCCTGGAGGTTCTCAGTCAGACCCAGTGTTGACATGTCGCAAGATGCTCCTCGGGGCACGTCTTGCTGGGGCTTCTCTCATGGAGGCACTCAGTCAGACCCAGTGTTGACATGTGGCAAGACGCTCCTCGGGGCACGTCTTGCTTGGGCCTCTCTCCTGGAGGCGCTCAGTCAGACCCAGAGGAGACATGTGTCAAGATGCTCCTCGGGGCGCGTCTTGCTTGGGCCTCTCTCCTGGAGGCGCTCAGTCAGACCGAGTGCTGACATGTGGCAAGACGATCCTCGGGGCGCGTCTTGCTTGGGCTTCTCTCCTGGAGGCCCTCAGTCAGATCCATTGTTGACATGTGGCAAGACGCTCCTCGGGGCGCGTCTTGCTTGGGCCTCTCTCCAGAAGGCCCTCAATCAGACCCAGTCTTGACACGTGGCAAGACGCTCCTCGGGGCGCTTCTTGCTTGGGCCTTTCTCCTGGAGGCGCTCAGTCAGACCCAGTGGTGACATGTGGCAAGACGCTCCTCGGGGCACGTATTGCTTGGGCCTCTCTCCTGGATGCCCTCTGTCAGACCCAGTGTTGACATGTGGCAAGACTCTCCTCGGGGCGCGTCTTGCTTGGGCTTCTCTCATGGAGGCCCTCAGTCAGACCCGGTGTTGACATGTGTCAAGACGCTCCTCGGGGCGTGTCTTGCTTGGGCCTCTCTCCTGGAGGCGCTCAGTCAGACCCAGTGTTGACATGTGGCAAGACGCTCCTCGGGGCGCTTCTTGCTTGGGCTTCTCTCCTGGAGGTCCTCAGTCAGACCCATTGTTGACATGTGGCAAGACGCTCCTCGGGGCACGTCTTGCTTGGGCCTCTCTCCTGGAGGCGCTCAGTCAGACCGAGTAGTGACATTTGACAAGACGCTCCTCGGGGCGCGTCTTGCTTGGGCCTCTCTCCTGGAGGCGCTCAGTCAGACCCAGTGTTGACAGGTGGCAAGACGCTCCTCGGGGCGCGTCTTGCTTGGGCCTCTCTCCTGGAGGTTCTCAGTCAGACCCAGTGTTGACATGTCGCAAGATGCTCCTCGGGGCACGTCTTGCTGGGGCTTCTCTCATGGAGGCACTCAGTCAGACCCAGTGTTGACATGTGGCAAGACGCTCCTCGGGGCACGTCTTGCTTGGGCCTCTCTCCTGGAGGCGCTCAGTCAGACCCAGAGGAGACATGTGTCAAGATGCTCCTCGGGGCGCGTCTTGCTTGGGCCTCTCTCCTGGAGGCGCTCAGTCAGACCGAGTGCTGACATGTGGCAAGACGCTCCTCCGGGCGCGTCTTGCTTGGGCCTCTCTCCTGGAGGCGCTCAGTCAGACCCAGTGTTCACACGTGGCAAGACGCTCCTCGGGGCGCGTCTTGCTTGGGCCTCTCTCCTGGAGGCGCTTAGTCAGACCCAGTGTTGACATGTGGCAAGACACTCCTCGGGGCGCATCTTGCTTGGGCCTCTCTCATGGAGGCCGTCTGTCAGACCGAGTGTTGACATGTGGCAAGACTCTCCTCGGGGCGCGTCTTGCTTGGGCTTCTCTCATGGAGGCCCTCAGTCCGACCCAGTGTTGACATGTGTCAAGACGCTCCTCGGGGCGTGTCTTGCTTGGGCCTCTCTCCTGGAGGCGCTCAGTCAGACCCAGTGCTGACATGTGGCACGACGCTCCTCCGGGCGCGTCTTGCTTGGGCCTCTCTCCTGAAGGCGATCAGTCAGACCCAGTGTTCACATATGGCAAGACTCTCATCGGGGCGCGTCTTGCTTGGGCCTCTCTCCTGGAGGCGCTCAGTCAGACCCAGTGTTGACATGTGGCAAGACGCTCCTCGGGGCATGTCTTGCTTGGGCCTCTCTCCTGGAGACGCTCAGTCAGACCGAGTGCTGACATGTGGCAAGACGCTCCTCGGGGCGCGTCTTGCTTGGGCTTCTCTCCTCGAGGCCCTCAGTCAGACCCATTGTTGACATGTGGCAAGACGCTCCTCGGGGCGCATCTTATTTGGGCCTCTCTCCTAGAGGCCCTCAGTCAGACCCAGTGTTGACATGTGGCAAGATTCTCCTCGGGGCGCGTCTTGCTTGGGCTTCTCTCCTGGAGGCCCTCAGTAAGACCCATTGTTGACATGTGGCAAGACGCTCCTCGGGGCACGTCTTGCTTGGGCCTCTCTCCTGGAGGCGCTCAGTCGGACCGAGTGTTGACATGTCGCAAGATGCTCCTCGGGGCACGTCTTGCTGGGGCTTCTCTCATGGAGGCACTCAGTCAGACCCAGTGTTGACATGTGGCAAGACGCTCCTCGGGGCACGTCTTGCTTGGGCCTCTCTCCTGGAGGTTCTCAGTCAGACCCAGTGTTGACATGTGGCAAGATGCTCCTCGGGGCGCGTCTTGCTGGGGCCTCTCTCCTGGAGGTGCTCAATCAGACCCAGTGGTGACACGTGGCAAGACGCTCCTCGGGGCGCGTCTTGCTTGGGCCTCTCTCCTGGAGGAGCTCAGTCAGACCCAGTGGTGACACGTGGCAAGACGCTCCTCGGGGCTCATCTTGCTTGGGCCTCTCTCCTGGAGGCGCTAAGTCAGACCCAGTGTTGACACGTGGCAAGACGCTCCTCGGGGCGCGTCTTGCTTGGGCCTCTCTCCTGGAGGCGCTCAGTCAGACCCAGTGTTGACATGTGGCAAGACACTCCTCGGGGCGCGTCTTGCTTGGGCCTCTCTCATGGAGGCCCTCTGTCAGACCCAGTGTTGACATGTGTCAAGACGCTCCTCGGGGCGCGTCTTGCTTGGGCCTCTCTCCTGGAGGCGCTCAGTCAGACCGAGTGCTGACATGTGGCAAGAAGCTCCTCGGGGCGCGTCTTGCTTGGGCTTCTCTCCTGGAGGCCCTCAGTCAGACCCATTGTTGACATGTGGCAAGACGCTCCTCGGGGCGCGTCTTGCTTGGGCCTCTCTCCTGGAGGTTCTCAGTCAGACCCAGTGTTGACATTTGGCAAGATGCTCCTCGGGGCGCGTCTTGCTGGGGCTTCTCTCATGGAGGCACTCAGTCAGACCCAGTGTTGACATGTGGCAAGACGCTCCTCGGGGCGCGTCTTGCTTGGGCCTCTCTCCTGGAGGCGCTCAGTCAGACCGAGTGCTGACATGTGGCAAGACTCTCCTCCGGGCGCGTCTTGCTTGGGCCTCTATTCTGGATGCGCTCAGTCAGACCCATTGTTGACATGTGGCAAGACGCTCCTCGGGGCGCGTCTTGCTTGGGCCTCTCTCCAGAAGGCCCTCAATCAGACCCAGTGCTGACATGTGGCAAGACGCTCCTCGGGGCGCGTCTTGCTTGGGCTTCTCTCCTGGAGGCCCTCAGTCAGACCCATTGTTGACATGTGGCAAGACGCTCCTCGGGGCGAGTCTTGCTTGGGCCTCTCTCCTGGAGGCCCTCAGTCAGACCCATTGTTGACATGTGGCAAGACGCTCCTCGGGGCGCGTCTTGCTTGGGCCTCTCTCCAGAAGGCCCTCAATCAGACCCAGTGCTGACATGTGGCAAGACGCTCCTCGGGGCGCGTCTTGCTTGGGCTTCTCTCCTGGAGGCCCTCAGTCAGACCCATTGTTGACATGTGGCAAGACGCTCCTCGGGGCGCGTCTAATTTGGGCCTCTCTCCTGGAGGCCCTCAGTCAGACCCAGTGTTGACATGTGGCAAGACGCTCCTCGGGGCGCGTTTTGCTTGGTCTTCTCTCCTGGAGGCCCTCAGTCAGACCCATTGTTGACATGTGGCAAGACGCTCCTCGGGGCACGTCTTGCTTGGGCCTCTCTCCTGGAGGCGCTCAGTCAGACCGAGTAGTGACATGTGGCAAGACGCTCCTCCGGGCGCGTCTTGCTTGGGCCTCTCTCCTGGAGGCGCTCAGTCAGACCGAGTGCTGACATAAGGCAAGACGCTCCTCGGGGCGCGTCTTGCTGGGGCCTCTCTCCTGGAGGTGCTCAATCAGATCCAGTGGTGACACGTGGCAAGACGCTCCTCGGGGCGCGTCTTGCTTGGGCCTCTCTCCTGGAGGAGCTCAGTCAGACCCAGTGGTGACACCTGGCAAGACGCTCCTCGGGGCACGTCTTGCTTGGGCCTCTCTCCTGGAGGCGCTCAGTCAGACCCAGAGGAGACATGTGTCAAGATGCTCCTCGGGGCGCGTCTTGCTTGGGCCTCTCTCCTGGAGGCGCTCAGTCAGACCGAGTGCTGACATGTGGCAAGACTCTCCTCCGGGCGCGTCTTGCTTGGGCCTCTCTTCTGGATGCGCTCAGTCAGACCCATTGTTGACATGTGGCAAGACGCTCCTCGGGGCGCGTCTTGCTTGGGCCTCTCTCCAGAAGGCCCTCAATCAGACCCAGTGCTGACATGTGGCAAGACGCTCCTCGGGGCGCGTCTTGCTTGGGCTTCTCTCCTGGAGGCCCTCAGTCAGACCCATTGTTGACATGTGGCAAGACGCTCCTCGGGGCGAGTCTTGCTTGGGCCTCTCTCCTGGAGGCCCTCAGTCAGACCCATTGTTGACATGTGGCAAGACGCTCCTCGGGGCGCGTCTTGCTTGGGCCTCTCTCCAGAAGGCCCTCAATCAGACCCAGTGCTGACATGTGGCAAGACGCTCCTCGGGGCGCGTCTTGCTTGGGCTTCTCTCCTGGAGGCCCTCAGTCAGACCCATTGTTGACATGTGGCAAGACGCTCCTCGGGGCGCGTCTCATTTGGGCCTCTCTCCTGGAGGCCCTAAGTCAGACCCAGTGTTGACATAAGGCAAGACGCTCCTCGGGGCGCGTTTTGCTTGGGCTTCTCTCCTGCAGGCCCTCAGTCAGACCCATTGTTGACATGTGGCAAGACGCTCCTCGGGGCACGTCTTGCTTGGGCCTCTCTCCTGGAGGCGCTCAGTCAGACCGAGTAGTGACATGTGGCAAGACGCTCCTCGGGGCGCGTCTTGCTTGGGCCTCTCTCCTGGAGGCGCTCAGTCAGACCGAGTGCTGACATAAGGCAAGATGCTCCTCGGGGCGCGTCTTGCTGGGGCCTCTCTCCTGGAGGTGCTCAATCAGACCCAGTGGTGACACCTGGCAAGACACTCCTCGGGGCGCATCTTGCTTGGGCCTCTCTCCTGGAGGCGCTAAGTCAGACCCAGTGTTGACACGTGGCAAGACGCTCCTCGGGGCGCGTCTTTCTTGGGCCTCTCTCCAGAAGGCCCTCAATCAGACCCAGTGTTGGCACGTGGCAAGACGCTCCTCGGGGCGCTTCTTGCTTGGGCCTCTCTCCTGGAGGCGCTCAGTCAGACCCAGTGGTGACATGTGGCAAGACGCTCCTCGGGGCGCGTATTGCTTGGGCCTCTTTCCTGGATGCCCTCTGTCAGACCCAGTGTTGACATGTGGCAAGACTCTCCTCGGGGCGCGTCTTGCTTGGGCTTCTCTCATGGAGGCCCTCAGTCAGACCCAGTGTTTACATGTGTCAAGACTCTCCTCAGGGCGTGTCTTGCTTGGGCCTCTCTCCTGGAGGCGCTCAGTCAGACCCAGTGTTGACATGTGGCAAGACGTTCCGCGGGGGGCTTCTTGCTTGGGCTTCTCTCCTGGAGGCCCTCAGTCAGACCCATTGTTGACATGTGGCAAGACGCTCCTCGGGGCACGTCTTGCTTGGGCCTCTCTCCTGGAGGCGCTCAGTCAGACCGAGTAGTGACATGTGACAAGACGCTCCTCGGGGCGCGTCTTGCTTGGGCCTCTCTCCTGGATGCGCTCAGTCAGACCCAGTGTTAACATGTGGCAAGACGCTCCTCGGGGCGCATCTTGCTTGGGCCTCTCTCCTGGAGGTTCTCAGTCAGACCCAGTGTTGACATGTGGCAAGATGCTCCTCGGGGCGCGTCTTGCTGGGGCTTCTCTCATGGAGGCACTCAGTCAGACCCAGTGTTGACCTGTGGCAAGACGCTCCTCGGGGCACGTCTTGCTTGGGCCTCTCTCCTGGAGGCGCTCAGTCAGACCCAGAGGAGACATGTGTCAAGATGCTCCTTGTGGCGCGTCTTGCTTGGGCCTCTCTCCTGGAGGCGCTCAGTCAGACCGAGTGCTGACATGTGGCAAGACGCTCCTCCGGGCGCGTCTTGCTTGGGCCTCTCTTCTGGAGGCGCTCAGTCAGACCCAGTGTTCTCATGTGGCAAAACGCTCCTCGGGGCGCGTCTTGCTTGGGCTTCTCTCCAGAAGGCCCTCAATCAGACCCAGTAAGGACATGTGGCAAGACGCTCCTCGGGGCGCGTCTTGCTTGGGCTTCTCTCCTGGAGGCCCTCAGTCAGACCCATTGTTGACATGTGGCAAGACGCTCCTCGGGGCGCGTCTTGCTTGGGCCTCTCTCCTGGAGGCCCTCAGTCAGACCGAGTGCTGACATGTGGCAAGACGCTCCTCGGGGCGCGTCTTGCTTGGGCCTCTCTCCAGAAGGCCCTCAATCAGACCCAGTGCTGACATGTGGCAAGACGCTCCTCATGGCGCGTCTTGCTTGGGCTTCTCTCCTGGAGGCCCTCAGTCAGACCCATTGTTGACATGTGGCAAGACGCTCCTCGGGGCGCGTCTCATTTGGGCCTCTCTCCTGGAGGCCCTCAGTCAGACCCAGTGTTGACATGTGGCAAGACACTCCTCGGGGCGCGTCTTTCTTGGGCCTCTCTCCTGGAGGCGCTCAGTCAGACCCAGTGTTGACATGTGGCAAGACGCTCCTCGGGGCGCATCTTGCTTGGGCCTCTCTCCTGGAGGTTCTCAGTCAGACCCAGTGTTGACATGTGGCAAGATGCTCCTCGGGGCGCGTCTTGCTGGGGCTTCTCTCATGGAGGCACTCAGTCAGACCCAGTGTTGACATGTGGCAAGACGCTCCTCGGGGCACGTCTTGCTTGGGCCTCTCTCCTGGAGGCGCTCAGTCAGACCCAGAGGAGACATGTGTCAAGATGCTCCTCGGGGCGCGTCTTGCTTGGGCCTCTCTCCTGGAGGCGCTCAGTCAGACCGAGTAGTGACATGTGGCAAGACGCTCCTCGGGGCGCGTCTTGCTTGGGCCTCTCTCCTGGAGGCGCTAAGTCAGACCGAGTGCTGACATAAGGCAAGACGCTCCTCGGGGCGCGTCTTGCTGGGGCCTCTCTCCTGGAGGTGCTCAGTCAGACCCATTGTTGACATGTGGCAAGACGCTCCTCGGGGCGCGTCTTGCTTGGGCCTCTCTCCAGAAGGCCCTCAATCAGACCCAGTGCTGACATGTGGCAAGACGCACCTCGGGGCGCGTCTTGCTTGGGCTTCTCTCCTGGAGGCCCTCAGTCAGACCCATTGTTGACATGTGGCAAGACGCTCCTCGGGGCGAGTCTTGCTTGGGCCTCTCTCCTGGAGGCCCTCAGTCAGACCCATTGTTGACATGTGGCAAGACGCTCCTCGGGGCGCGTCTTGCTTTGGCCTCTCTCCAGAAGGCCCTCAATCAGACCCAGTGCTGACATGTGGCAAGACGCTCCTCGGGGCGCGTCTTGCTTGGGCTTCTCTCCTGGAGGCCCTCAGTCAGACCCATTGTTGACATGTGGCAAGACGCTCCTCGGGGCGCGTCTAATTTGGGCCTCTCTCCTGGAGGCCCTCAGTCAGACCCAGTGTTGACATGTGGCAAGACGCTCCTCGGGGCGCGTTTTGCTTGGTCTTCTCTCCTGGAGGCCCTCAGTCAGACCCATTGTTGACATGTGGCAAGACGCTCCTCGGGGCACGTCTTGCTTGGGCCTCTCTCCTGGAGGCGCTCAGTCAGACCGAGTAGTGACATGTGGCAAGACGCTCCTCCGGGCGCGTCTTGCTTGGGCCTCTCTCCTGGAGGCGCTCAGTCAGACCGAGTGCTGACATAAGGCAAGACGCTCCTCGGGGCGCGTCTTGCTGGGGCCTCTCTCCTGGAGGTGCTCAATCAGATCCAGTGGTGACACGTGGCAAGACGCTCCTCGGGGCGCGTCTTGCTTGGGCCTCTCTCCTGGAGGAGCTCAGTCAGACCCAGTGGTGACACCTGGCAAGACGCTCCTCGGGGCGCGTCTTGCTTGGGCCTCTCTCCTGGAGGCGCTCAGTCAGACCGAGTGCTGACATGTGGCAAGACTCTCCTCCGGGCGCGTCTTGCTTGGGCCTCTCTTCTGGATGCGCTCAGTCAGACCCATTGTTGACATGTGGCAAGACGCTCCTCGGGGCGCGTCTTGCTTGGGCCTCTCTCCAGAAGGCCCTCAATCAGACCCAGTGCTGACATGTGGCAAGACGCTCCTCGGGGCGAGTCTTGCTTGGGCTTCTCTCCTGGAGGCCCTCAGTCAGACCCATTGTTGACATGTGGCAAGACGCTCCTCGGGGCGAGTCTTGCTTGGGCCTCTCTCCTGGAGGCCCTCAGTCAGACCCATTGTTGACATGTGGCAAGACGCTCCTCGGGGCGCGTCTTGCTTGGGCCTCTCTCCAGAAGGCCCTCAATCAGACCCAGTGCTGACATGTGGCAAGACGCTCCTCGGGGCGCGTCTTGCTTGGGCTTCTCTCCTGGAGGCCCTCAGTCAGACCCATTGTTGACATGTGGCAAGACGCTCCTCGGGGCGCGTCTCATTTGGGCCTCTCTCCTGGAGGCCCTCAGTCAGACCCAGTGTTGACATGTGGCAAGACGCTCCTCGGGGCGCGTTTTGCTTGGGCTTCTCTCCTGCAGGCCCTCAGTCAGACCCATTGTTGACATGTGGCAAGACGCTCCTCGGGGCACGTCTTGCTTGGGCCTCTCTCCTGGAGGCGCTCAGTCAGACCGAGTAGTGACATGTGGCAAGACGCTCCTCGGGGCGCGTCTTGCTTGGGCCTCTCTCCTGGAGGCGCTCAGTCAGACCGAGTGCTGACATAAGGCAAGACGCTCCTCGGGGCGCGTCTTGCTGGGGCCTCTCTCCTGGAGGTGCTCAATCAGACCCAGTGGTGACACCTGGCAAGACACTCCTCGGGGCGCATCTTGCTTGGGCCTCTCTCCTGGAGGCGCTAAGTCAGACCCAGTGTTGACACGTGGCAAGACGCTCCTCGGGGCGCGTCTTTCTTGGGCCTCTCTCCAGAAGGCCCTCAATCAGACCCAGTGTTGGCACGTGGCAAGACGCTCCTCGGGGCGCTTCTTGCTTGGGCCTCTCTCCTGGAGGCGCTCAGTCAGACCCAGTGGTGACATGTGGCAAGACGCTCCTCGGGGCGCGTATTGCTTGGGCCTCTTTCCTGGATGCCCTCTGTCAGACCCAGTGTTGACATGTGGCAAGACTCTCCTCGGGGCGCGTCTTGCTTGGGCTTCTCTCATGGAGGCCCTCAGTCAGACCCAGTGTTTACATGTGTCAAGACTCTCCTCAGGGCGTGTCTTGCTTGGGCCTCTCTCCTGGAGGCGCTCAGTCAGACCCAGTGTTGACATGTGGCAAGACGTTCCGCGGGGGGCTTCTTGCTTGGGCTTCTCTCCTGGAGGCCCTCAGTCAGACCCATTGTTGACATGTGGCAAGACGCTCCTCGGGGCACGTCTTGCTTGGGCCTCTCTCCTGGAGGCGCTCAGTCAGACCGAGTAGTGACATGTGACAAGACGCTCCTCGGGGCGCGTCTTGCTTGGGCCTCTCTCCTGGATGCGCTCAGTCAGACCCAGTGTTGACATGTGGCAAGACGCTCCTCGGGGCGCATCTTGCTTGGGCCTCTCTCCTGGAGGTTCTCAGTCAGACCCAGTGTTGACATGTGGCAAGATGCTCCTCGGGGCGCGTCTTGCTGGGGCTTCTCTCATGGAGGCACTCAGTCAGACCCAGTGTTGACCTGTGGCAAGACGCTCCTCGGGGTACGTCTTGCTTGGGCCTCTCTCCTGGAGGCGCTCAGTCAGACCCAGAGGAGACATGTGTCAAGATGCTCCTTGTGGCGCGTCTTGCTTGGGCCTCTCTCCTGGAGGCGCTCAGTCAGACCGAGTGCTGACATGTGGCAAGACGCTCCTCCGGGCGCGTCTTGCTTGGGCCTCTCTTCTGGAGGCGCTCAGTCAGACCCAGTGTTCTCATGTGGCAAAACGCTCCTCGGGGCGCGTCTTGCTTGGGCTTCTCTCCAGAAGGCCCTCAATCAGACCCAGTACTGACATGTGGCAAGACGCTCCTCGGGGCGCGTCTTGCTTGGGCTTCTCTCCTGGAGGCCCTCAGTCAGACCCATTGTTGACATGTGGCAAGACGCTCCTCGGAGCGCGTCTTGCTTGGGCCTCTCTCGTGGAGGCCCTCAGTCAGACCGAGTGCTGACATGTGGCAAGACGCTCCTCGGGGCGCGTCTTGCTTGGGCCTCTCTCCAGAAGGCCCTCAATCAGACCCAGTGCTGACATGTGGCAAGACGCTCCTCATGGCGCGTCTTGCTTGGGCTTCTCTCCTGGAGGCCCTCAGTCAGACCCATTGTTGACATGTGGCAAGACGCTCCTCGGGGCGCGTCTCATTTGGGCCTCTCTCCTGGAGGCCCTCAGTCAGACCCAGTGTTGACATGTGGCAAGACACTCCTCGGGGCGCGTCTTTCTTGGGCCTCTCTCCTGGAGGCGCTCAGTCAGACCCAGTGTTGACATGTGGCAAGACGCTCCTCGGGGCGCATCTTGCTTGGGCCTCTCTCCTGGAGGTTCTCAGTCAGACCCAGTGTTGACATGTGGCAAGATGCTCCTCGGGGCGCGTCTTGCTGGGGCTTCTCTCATGGAGGCACTCAGTCAGACCCAGTTTTGACATGTGGCAAGACGCTCCTCGGGGCACGTCTTGCTTGGGCCTCTCTCCTGGAGGCGCTCAGTCAGACCCAGAGGAGACATGTGTCAAGATGCTCCTCGGGGCGCGTCTTGCTTGGGCCTCTCTCCTGGAGGCGCTCAGTCAGACCGAGTAGTGACATGTGGCAAGACGCTCCTCGGGGCGCGTCTTGCTTGGGCCTCTCTCCTGGAGGCGCTAAGTCAGACCGAGTGCTGACATAAGGCAAGACGCTCCTCGGGGCGCGTCTTGCTGGGGCCTCTCTCCTGGAGGTGCTCAATCAGACCCAGTGGTGACACGTGGCAAGACGCTCCTCGGGGCGCATCTTGCTTGGGCCTCTCTCCTGGAGGCACTAAGTCAGACCCAGTGTTGAGACTTGGCAAGACGCTCCTCGGGGCGCTTCTTGCTTGGGCCTCTCTCCAGAAGGCCCTCAATCAGACCCAGTGTTGACACGTGGCAAGACGCTCCTCGGGGCGCTTCTTGCTTGGGCCTCTCTCCTGGAGGCGCTCAGTCAGCCCCAGTGGTGACATGTGGCAAGACGCTCCTCGGGGCGCGTATTGCTTGGGCCTCTCTCCTGGATGCCCTCTGTCAGACCCAGTGTTGACATGTGGCAAGACTCTCCTCGGGGCGCGTCTTGCTTGGGCTTCTCTCATGGAGGCCCTCAGTCAGACCCAGTGTTGACATGTGTCAAGACGCTCCTCGGGGCGTGTCTTGCATGGGCCTCTCTCCTGGAGGCGCTCAGTCAGACCCAGTGTTGACATGTGGCAAGACGCTCCTCGGGGCGCATCTTGCTTGGGCCTCTCTCCTGGAGGTTCTCAGTCAGACCCAGTGTTGACATGTGGCAAGACGCTCCTCGGGGCGCGTCTTGCTGGGGCTTCTCTCATGGAGGCACTCAGTCATACCCAGTGTTGACATGTGGCAAGACGCTCCTCGGGGCACGTCTTGCTTGGGCCTCTCTCCTGGAGGCGCTCAGTCAGACCCAGAGGAGACATGTGTCAAGATGCTCCTTGTGGCGCGTCTTGCTTGGGCCTCTCTCCTGGAGGCGCTCAGTCAGACCGAGTGCTGACATGTGGCAAGACGCTCCTCCGGGCGCGTCTTGCTTGGGCCTCTCTTCTGGAGGCGCTCAGTCAGACCCAGTGTTCCCATGTGGCAAAACGCTCCTCGGGGCGCGTCTTGCTTGGGCTTCTCTCCAGAAGGCCCTCAATCAGACCCAGTACTGACATGTGGCAAGACGCTCCTCGGGGCGCGTCTTGCTTGGGCTTCTCTCCTGGAGGCCCTCAGTCAGACCCATTGTTGACATGTGGCAAGACGCTCCTCGGGGCGCGTCTTGCTTGGGCCTCTCTCCTGGAGGCCCTCAGTCAGACCGAGTGCTGACATGTGGCAAGACGCTCCTCGGGGCGCGTCTTGCTTGGGCCTCTCTCCAGAAGGCCCTCAATCAGACCCAGTGCTGACATGTGGCAAGACGCTCCTCATGGCGCGTCTTGCTTGGGCTTCTCTCCTGGAGGGCCTCAGTCAGACCCATTGTTGACATGTGGCAAGACGCTCCTCGGGGCGCGTCTCATTTGGGCCTCTCTCCTGGAGGCCCTCAGTCAGACCCAGTGTTGACATGTGGCAAGACGCTCCTCGGGGCGCATCTTGCTTGGGCTTCTCTCCTGGAGGCCCTCAGTCAGACCCATTGTTGACATGTGGCAAGACGCTCCTCGGGGCACGTCTTGCTTGGGCCTCTCTCCTGGAGGCGCTCAGTCAGACCGAGTAGTGACATGTGGCAAGACGCTCCTCGGGGCGCGTCTTGCTTGGGCCTCTCTCCTGGAGGCGCTAAGTCAGACCGAGTGCTGACATAAGGCAAGACGCTCCTCGGGGCGCGTCTTGCTGGGGCCTCTCTCCTGGAGGTGCTCAATCAGACCCAGTGGTGACACGTGGCAAGACGCTCCTCGGGGCGCATCTTGCTTGGGCCTCTCTCCTGGAGGCACTAAGTCAGACCCAGTGTTGACACTTGGCAAGACGCTCCTCGGGGCGCTTCTTGCTTGGGCCTCTCTCCAGAAGGCCCTCAATCAGACCCAGTGTTGACACGTGGCAAGACGCTCCTCGGGGCGCTTCTTGCTTGGGCCTCTCTCCTGGAGGCGCTCAGTCAGACCCAGTGGTGACATGTGGCACGACGCTCCTCGGGGCGCGTATTGCTTGGGCCTCTCTCCTGGATGCCCTCTGTCAGACCCAGTGTTGACATGTGGCAAGACTCTCCTCGGGGCGCGTCTTGCTTGGGCTTCTCTCATGGAGGCCCTCAGTCAGACCCAGTGTTGACATGTGTCAAGACGCTCCTCGGGGCGTGTCTTGCTTGGGCCTCTCTCCTGGAGGCGCTCAGTCAGACCCAGTGATGACATGTGGCAAGACGCTCCTCGGGGCGCTTCTTGCTTGGGCTTCTCTCCTGGAGGCCCTCAGTCAGACCCATTGTTGACATGTGGCAAGACGCTCCTCGGGGCACGTCTTTCTTGGGCCTCTCTCCTGGAGGCGCTCAGTCAGACCGAGTAGTGACATGTGACAAGACGCTCCTCGGGGCGCGTCTTTCTTGGGCCTCTCTCCTGGAGGCGCTCAGTCAGACCCAGTGTTGACATGTGGCAAGACGCTCCTCGGGGCGCATCTTGCTTGGGCCTCTCTCCTGGAGGTTCTCAGTCAGACCCAGTGTTGACATGTGGCAAGATGCTCCTCGGGGCGCGTCTTGCTGGGGCTTCTCTCATGGAGGCACTCAGTCAGACCCAGTGTTGACATGTGGCAAGACGCTCCTCGGGGCACGTCTTGCTTGGGCCTCTCTCCTGGAGGTGCTCAGTCAGACCCAGAGGAGACATGTGTCAAGATGCTCCTCGGGGCGCGTCTTGCTTGGGCCTCTCTCCTGGAGGCGCTCAGTCAGACCGAGTAGTGACATGTGGCAAGACGCTCCTCGGGGCGCGTCTTGCTTGGGCCTCTCTCCTGGAGGCGCTAAGTCAGACCGAGTGCTGACATAAGGCAAGACGCTCCTCGGGGCGCGTCTTGCTGGGGCCTCTCTCCTGGAGGTGCTCAATCAGACCCAGTGGTGACACGTGGCAAGACGCTCCTCGGGGCGCATCTTGCTTGGGCCTCTCTCCTGGAGGCACTAAGTCAGACCCAGTGTTGACACTTGGCAAGACGCTCCTCGGGGCGCTTCTTGCTTGGGCCTCTCTCCAGAAGGCCCTCAATCAGACCCAGTGTTTACATGTGGCAAGACGCTCCTCGGGGCGCTTCTTGCTTGGGCCTCTCTCCTGGAGGCGCTCAGTCAGACCCAGTGGTGACATGTGGCAAGACGCTCCTCGGGGCGCGTATTGCTTGGGCCTCTCTCCTGGATGCCCTCTGTCAGACCCAGTGTTGACATGTGGCAAGACTCTCCTCGGGGCACGTCTTGCTTGGGCTTCTCTCATGGAGGCCCTCAGTCAGACCCAGTGTTGACATGTGTCAAGACGCTCCTCGGGGCGTGTCTTGCTTGGGCCTCTCTCCTGGAGGCGCTCAGTCAGACCCAGTGATGACATGTGGCAAGACGCTCCTCGGGGCGCTTCTTGCTTGGGCTTCTCTCCTGGAGGCCCTCAGTCAGACCCATTGTTGACATGTGGCAAGACGCTCCTCGGGGCACGTCTTGCTTGGGCCTCTCTCCTGGAGGCGCTCAGTCAGACCGAGTAGTGACATGTGACAAGACGCTCCTCGGGGCGCGTCTTTCTTGGGCCTCTCTCCTGGAGGCGCTCAGTCAGACCCAGTGTTGACATGTGGCAAGACGCTCCTCGGGGCGCATCTTGCTTGGGCCTCTCTCCTGGAGGTTCTCAGTCAGACCCAGTGTTGACATGTGGCAAGATGCTCCTCGGGGCGCGTCTTGCTGGGGCTTCTCTCATGGAGGCACTCAGTCAGACCCAGTGTTGACATGTGGCAAGACGCTCCTCGGGGCACGTCTTGCTTGGGCCTCTCTCCTGGAGGCGCTCAGTCAGACCCAGAGGAGACATGTGTCAAGATGCTCCTCGGGGCGCGTCTTGCTTGGGCCTCTCTCCTGGAGGCGCTCAGTCAGACCGAGTGCTGACATGTGGCAAGACGCTCCTCCGGGCGCGTCTTGCTTGGGCCTCTCTTCTGGAGGCGCTCAGTCAGACCCAGTGTTCACATGTGGCAAAACGCTCCTCGGGGTGCGTCTTGCTTGGGCCTCTCTCCTGGAGGCGCTCAGTCAGACCGAGTGCTGACATGTGGCAAGACGCTCCTCGGGGCGCGTCTTGCTTGGGCTTCTCTCCTGGAGGCCCTAAGTCAGACCCATTGTTGACATGTGGCAAGACGCTCCTCGGGGCGCATCTTGCTTGGGCTTCTCTCCTGGAGGCCCTCAGTCAGACCCATTGTTGACATGTGGCAAGACGCTCCTCGGGGCGCGTCTTGCTTGGGCCTTTCTCCTGGAGGCGCTCAGTCAGACCGAGTGTTGACATGTGGCAAGACGCTCCTCGGGGCGCGTCTTGCTTGGGCTTCTCTCCTGGAGGCCCTCAGTCAGACCCATTGTTGACATGTGGCAAGACGCTCCTCGGGGCGCGTCTTGCTTGGGCCTCTCTCCAGAAGGCCCTCAATCAGACCCAGTGCTGACATGTGGCAAGACGCTCCTCGGGGCGCGTCTTGCTTGGGCTTCTCTCCTGGAGGCCCTCAGTCAGACCCATTGTTGACATGTGGCAAGACGCTCCTCGGGGCGCGTCTCATTTGGGCCTCTGTCCTGGAGGCCCTCAGTCAGACCCAGTGTTGACATGTGGCAAGACGCTCCTCGGGGCGCGTCTTGCTTGGGCTTCTCTCCTGGAGGCCCTCAGTCAGACCCATTGATGAACATGTGGCAAGACGCTCCTCGGGGCACGTCTTGCTTGGGCCTCTCTCCTGGAGGCGCTCAGTCAGACCGAGTAGTGACATGTGGCAAGACGCTCCTCGGGGCGCGTCTTGCTTGGGCCTCTCTCCTGGAGGAGCTCAGTCAGACCCAGTGGTGACACGTGGCAAGACGCTCCTCGGGGCGCATCTTGCTTGGGCCTCTCTCCTGGAGGCGCTAAGTCAGACCCAGTGTTGACACGTGGCAAGATGCTCCTCGGGGCGCGTCTTGCTTGGGCCTCTCTCCTGGAGGCGCTCAGTCAGACCCAGTGTTGACATGTGGCAAGACACTCCTCGGGGCGCGTCTTGCTTGGGCCTCTCTCATGGAGGCCCTCTGTCAGACCCAGTGTTGACATGTGTCAAGACGCTCCTCGGGGCGCGTCTTGCTTGGGCCTCTCTCCTGGAGGCGCTCAGTCAGACCGAGTGCTGACATGTGGCAAGAAGCTCCTCGGGGCGCGTCTTGCTTGGGCTTCTCTCCTGGAGGCCCTCAGTCAGACCCATTGTTGACATGTGGCAAGACGCTCCTCGGGGCGCGTCTTGCTTGGGCCTCTCTCCTGGAGGTTCTCAGTCAGACCCAGTGTTGACATTTGGCAAGATGCTCCTCGGGGCGCGTCTTGCTGGGGCTTCTCTCATGGAGGCACTCAGTCAGACCCAGTGTTGACATGTGGCAAGACGCTCCTCGGGGCACGTCTTGCTTGGGCCTCTCTCCTGGAGGCGCTCAGTCAGACCCAGAGGAGACATGTGTCAAGATGCTCCTCGGGGCGCGTCTTGCTTGGGCCTCTCTCCTGGAGAAGCTCAGTCAGACCGAGTGCTGACATGTGGCAAGACTCTCCTCCAGGCGCGTCTTGCTTGGGCCTCTCTTCTGGAGGCGCTCAGTCAGACCCATTGTTGACATGTGGCAAGACGCTCCTCGGGGGGCGTCTTGCTTGGGCCTCTCTCCAGAAGGCCCTCAATCAGACCCAGTGCTGACATGTGGCAAGACGCTCCTCGGGGCGCGTCTTGCTTGGGCTTCTCTCCTGGAGGCCCTCAGTCAGACCCATTGTTGACATGTGGCAAGACGCTCCTCGGGGCGAGTCTTGCTTGGGCCTCTCTCCTGGAGGCCCTCAGTCAGACCCATTGTTGACATGTGGCAAGACGCTCCTCGGGGCGCGTCTTGCTTGGGCCTCTCTCCAGAAGGCCCTCAATCAGACCCAGTGCTGACATGTGGCAAGACGCTCCTCGGGGCGCGTCTTGCTTGGGCTTCTCTCCTGGAGGCCCTCAGTCAGACCCATTGTTGACATGTGGCAAGACGCTCCTCGGGGCGCGTCTCATTTGGGCCTCTCTCCTGGAGGCCCTCAGTCAGACCCAGTGTTGACATGTGGAAAGACGCTCCTCGGGGCGCGTTTTGCTTGGGCTTCTCTCCTGGAGGCCCTCAGTCAGACCCATTGTTGACATGTGGCAAGACGCTCCTCGGGGCACGTCTTGCTTGGGCCTCTCTCCTGGAGGCGCTCGGTCAGACCGAGTAGTGACATGTGGCAAGATGCTCCTCGGGGCGCGTCTTGCTTGGGCCTCTCTCCTGGAGGCGCTCAGTCAGACCGAGTGCTGACATAAGGCAAGACGCTCCTCGGGGCGCGTCTTGCTGGGGCCTCTCTCCTGGAGGTGCTCAATCAGACCCAGTGGTGACACGTGGCAAGACGCTCCTCGGGGCGCGTCTTGCTTGGGCCTCTCTCCTGGAGGAGCTCAGTCAGACCCAGTGGTGACACCTGGCAAGACACTCCTCGGGGCGCATCTTGCTTGGGCCTCTCTCCTGGAGGCGCTAAGTCAGACCCAGTGTTGACACGTGGCAAGACGCTCCTCGGGGCGCGTCTTGCTTGGGCCTCTCTCCAGAAGGCCCTCAATCAGACCCAGTGTTGGCACGTGGCAAGACGATCCTCGGGGCGCTTCTTGCTTGGGCCTCTCTCCTGGAGGCGCTCAGTCAGACCCAGTGGTGACATGTGGCAAGACGCTCCTCGGGGCGCGTATTGCTTGGGCATCTTTCCTGGATGCCCTCTGTCAGACCCAGTGTTGACATGTGGCAAGACTCTCCTCGGGGCGCGTCTTGCTTGGGCTTCTCTCATGGAGGCCCTCAGTCAGACCCAGTGTTGACATGTGGCAAGACGCTGCTCGGGGCGCTTCTTGCTTGGGCTTCTCTCCTGGGGAGGCGATCAGTCAGACCCAGTGTTGACATGTGTCAAGACGCTCCTCGGGCGTTTCTTGCTTGGGCCTCTCTCCTGGAGGCGATCAGTCAGACCCAGTGTTGACATGTGGCAAGATGCTCCTCGGGGCGCGTCTTGCTTGGGCCTCTCTCCTGGAGAAGCTCAGTCAGACCCAGTGTTGACATGTGGCAAGACGCTCCTCGGGGCACGTCTTGCTTGGGCCTCTCTCCTGGAGGCGCTCACTCAGACCCAGAGGAGACATGTGTCAAGACGCTCCTCGGGCGTTTCTTGCTTGGGCCTCTCTCCTGGAGGCGCTCAGTCAGACCCAGTGCTGACATGTGGCAAGACGCTCGTCCGGGCGCGTCTTGCTTGGGCCTCTCTCCATGAGGTGCTCAGTCAGACCCAGTGTTGACATGTGGCAAGACGCTCCTCGGGGCACGTCTTGCTTGGGCATCTCTCCTGGATGCCCTCTGTCAGACCCAGTGTTGACATGCGGCAAGACTCTCCTCAGGGCGTGTCTTGCTTGGGCCTCTCTCCTGGAGGCGCTCAGTCAGACCCAGTGTTGACATGTGGCAAGACGTTCCGCG
The DNA here is from genome assembly GCF_043380555.1 of Nothobranchius furzeri. Lineage (NCBI taxonomy): Eukaryota > Metazoa > Chordata > Actinopteri > Cyprinodontiformes > Nothobranchiidae > Nothobranchius > Nothobranchius furzeri. The sequence goes on along the minus strand of NC_091744.1, from coordinate 24,048,229 downwards.
GGGGGCTTCTTGCTTGGGCTTCTCTCCTGGAGGCCCTCAGTCAGACCCATTGTTGACATGTGGCAAGACGCTCCTCGGGGCACGTCTTGCTTGGGCCTCTCTCCTGGAGGCGCTCAGTCAGACCGAGTAGTGACATGTGACAAGACGCTCCTCGGGGCGCGTCTTGCTTGGGCCTCTCTCCTGGATGCGCTCAGTCAGACCCAGTGTTGACATGTGGCAAGACGCTCCTCGGGGCGCATCTTGCTTGGGCCTCTCTCCTGGAGGTTCTCAGTCAGACCCAGTGTTGACATGTGGCAAGATGCTCCTCGGGGCGCGTCTTGCTGGGGCTTCTCTCATGGAGGCACTCAGTCATACCCAGTGTTGACATGTGGCAAGACGCTCCTCGGGGCACGTCTTGCTTGGGCCTCTCTCCTGGAGGCGCTCAGTCAGACCCAGAGGAGACATGTGTCAAGATGCTCCTTGTGGCGCGTCTTGCTTGGGCCTCTCTCCTGGAGGCGCTCAGTCAGACCGAGTGCTGACATGTGGCAAGACGCTCCTCCGGGCGCGTCTTGCTTGGGCCTCTCTTCTGGAGGCGCTCAGTCAGACCCAGTGTTCCCATGTGGCAAAACGCTCCTCGGGGCGCGTCTTGCTTGGGCTTCTCTCCAGAAGGCCCTCAATCAGACCCAGTACTGACATGTGGCAAGACGCTCCTCGGGGCGCGTCTTGCTTGGGCTTCTCTCCTGGAGGCCCTCAGTCAGACCCATTGTTGACATGTGGCAAGACGCTCCTCGGGGCGCGTCTTGCTTGGGCCTCTCTCCTGGAGGCCCTCAGTCAGACCGAGTGCTGACATGTGGCAAGACGCTCCTCGGTGCGCGTCTTGCTTGGGCCTCTCTCCAGAAGGCCCTCAATCAGACCCAGTGCTGACATGTGGCAAGACGCTCCTCATGGCGCGTCTTGCTTGGGCTTCTCTCCTGGAGGCCCTCAGTCAGACCCATTGTTGACATGTGGCAAGACGCTCCTCGGGGCGCGTCTCATTTGGGCCTCTCTCCTGGAGGCCCTCAGTCAGACCCAGTGTTGACATGTGGCAAGACGCTCCTCGGGGCGCATCTTGCTTGGGCTTCTCTCCTGGAGGCCCTCAGTCAGACCCATTGTTGACATGTGGCAAGACGCTCCTCGGGGCACGTCTTGCTTGGGCCTCTCTCCTGGAGGCGCTCAGTCAGACCGAGTAGTGACATGTGGCAAGACGCTCCTCGGGGCGCGTCTTGCTTGGGCCTCTCTCCTGGAGGCGCTAAGTCAGACCGAGTGCTGACATAAGGCAAGACGCTCCTCGGGGCGCGTCTTGCTGGGGCCTCTCTCCTGGAGGTGCTCAATCAGACCCAGTGGTGACACGTGGCAAGACGCTCCTCGGGGCGCATCTTGCTTGGGCCTCTCTCCTGGAGGCACTAAGTCAGACCCAGTGTTGACACTTGGCAAGACGCTCCTCGGGGCGCTTCTTGCTTGGGCCTCTCTCCAGAAGGCCCTCAATCAGACCCAGTGTTGACACGTGGCAAGACGCTCCTCGGGGCGCTTCTTGCTTGGGCCTCTCTCCTGGAGGCGCTCAGTCAGACCCAGTGGTGACATGTGGCACGACGCTCCTCGGGGCGCGTATTGCTTGGGCCTCTCTCCTGGATGCCCTCTGTCAGACCCAGTGTTGACATGTGGCAAGACTCTCCTCGGGGCGCGTCTTGCTTGGGCTTCTCTCATGGAGGCCCTCAGTCAGACCCAGTGTTGACATGTGTCAAGACGCTCCTCGGGGCGTGTCTTGCTTGGGCCTCTCTCCTGGAGGCGCTCAGTCAGACCCAGTGATGACATGTGGCAAGACGCTCCTCGGGGCGCTTCTTGCTTGGGCTTCTCTCCTGGAGGCCCTCAGTCAGACCCATTGTTGACATGTGGCAAGACGCTCCTCGGGGCACGTCTTGCTTGGGCCTCTCTCCTGGAGGCGCTCAGTCAGACCGAGTAGTGACATGTGACAAGACGCTCCTCGGGGCGCGTCTTTCTTGGGCCTCTCTCCTGGAGGCGCTCAGTCAGACCCAGTGTTGACATGTGGCAAGACGCTCCTCGGGGCGCATCTTGCTTGGGCCTCTCTCCTGGAGGTTCTCAGTCAGACCCAGTGTTGACATGTGGCAAGATGCTCCTCGGGGCGCGTCTTGCTGGGGCTTCTCTCATGGAGGCACTCAGTCAGACCCAGTGTTGACATGTGGCAAGACGCTCCTCGGGGCACGTCTTGCTTGGGCCTCTCTCCTGGAGGTGCTCAGTCAGACCCAGAGGAGACATGTGTCAAGATGCTCCTCGGGGCGCGTCTTGCTTGGGCCTCTCTCCTGGAGGCGCTCAGTCAGACCGAGTAGTGACATGTGGCAAGACGCTCCTCGGGGCGCGTCTTGCTTGGGCCTCTCTCCTGGAGGCGCTAAGTCAGACCGAGTGCTGACATAAGGCAAGACGCTCCTCGGGGCGCGTCTTGCTGGGGCCTCTCTCCTGGAGGTGCTCAATCAGACCCAGTGGTGACACGTGGCAAGACGCTCCTCGGGGCGCATCTTGCTTGGGCCTCTCTCCTGGAGGCACTAAGTCAGACCCAGTGTTGACACTTGGCAAGACGCTCCTCGGGGCGCTTCTTGCTTGGGCCTCTCTCCAGAAGGCCCTCAATCAGACCCAGTGTTTACATGTGGCAAGACGCTCCTCGGGGCGCTTCTTGCTTGGGCCTCTCTCCTGGAGGCGCTCAGTCAGACCCAGTGGTGACATGTGGCAAGACGCTCCTCGGGGCGCGTATTGCTTGGGCCTCTCTCCTGGATGCCCTCTGTCAGACCCAGTGTTGACATGTGGCAAGACTCTCCTCGGGGCACGTCTTGCTTGGGCTTCTCTCATGGAGGCCCTCAGTCAGACCCAGTGTTGACATGTGTCAAGACGCTCCTCGGGGCGTGTCTTGCTTGGGCCTCTCTCCTGGAGGCGCTCAGTCAGACCCAGTGATGACATGTGGCAAGACGCTCCTCGGGGCGCTTCTTGCTTGGGCTTCTCTCCTGGAGGCCCTCAGTCAGACCCATTGTTGACATGTGGCAAGACGCTCCTCGGGGCACGTCTTGCTTGGGCCTCTCTCCTGGAGGCGCTCAGTCAGACCGAGTAGTGACATATGACAAGACGCTCCTCGGGGCGCGTCTTTCTTGGGCCTCTCTCCTGGAGGTGCTCAGTCAGACCCAGTGTTGACATGTGGCAAGACGCTCCTCGGGGCGCATCTTGCTTGGGCCTCTCTCCTGGAGGTTCTCAGTCAGACCCAGTGTTGACATGTGGCAAGATGCTCCTCGGGGCGCGTCTTGCTGGGGCTTCTCTCATGGAGGCACTCAGTCAGACCCAGTGTTGACATGTGGCAAGACGCTCCTCGGGGCACGTCTTGCTTGGGCCTCTCTCCTGGAGGCGCTCAGTCAGACCCAGAGGAGACATGTGTCAAGATGCTCCTCGGGGCGCGTCTTGCTTGGGCCTCTCTCCTGGAGGCGCTCAGTCAGACCGAGTGCTGACATGTGGCAAGACGCTCCTCCGGGCGCGTCTTGCTTGGGCCTCTCTTCTGGAGGCGCTCAGTCAGACCCAGTGTTCACATGTGGCAAAACGCTCCTCGGGGTGCGTCTTGCTTGGGCCTCTCTCCTGGAGGCGCTCAGTCAGACCGAGTGCTGACATGTGGCAAGACGCTCCTCGGGGCGCGTCTTGCTTGGGCTTCTCTCCTGGAGGCCCTAAGTCAGACCCATTGTTGACATGTGGCAAGACGCTCCTCGGGGCGCATCTTGCTTGGGCTTCTCTCCTGGAGGCCCTCAGTCAGACCCATTGTTGACATGTGGCAAGACGCTCCTCGGGGCGCGTCTTGCTTGGGCCTTTCTCCTGGAGGCGCTCAGTCAGACCGAGTGTTGACATGTGGCAAGACGCTCCTCGGGGCGCGTCTTGCTTGGGCTTCTCTCCTGGAGGCCCTCAGTCAGACCCATTGTTGACATGTGGCAAGACGCTCCTCGGGGCGCGTCTTGCTTGGGCCTCTCTCCAGAAGGCCCTCAATCAGACCCAGTGCTGACATGTGGCAAGACGCTCCTCGGGGCGCGTCTTGCTTGGGCTTCTCTCCTGGAGGCCCTCAGTCAGACCCATTGTTGACATGTGGCAAGACGCTCCTCGGGGCGCGTCTCATTTGGGCCTCTGTCCTGGAGGCCCTCAGTCAGACCCAGTGTTGACATGTGGCAAGACGCTCCTCGGGGCGCGTCTTGCTTGGGCTTCTCTCCTGGAGGCCCTCAGTCAGACCCATTGATGAACATGTGGCAAGACGCTCCTCGGGGCACGTCTTGCTTGGGCCTCTCTCCTGGAGGCGCTCAGTCAGACCGAGTAGTGACATGTGGCAAGACGCTCCTCGGGGCGCGTCTTGCTTGGGCCTCTCTCCTGGAGGAGCTCAGTCAGACCCAGTGGTGACACGTGGCAAGACGCTCCTCGGGGCGCATCTTGCTTGGGCCTCTCTCCTGGAGGCGCTAAGTCAGACCCAGTGTTGACACGTGGCAAGATGCTCCTCGGGGCGCGTCTTGCTTGGGCCTCTCTCCTGGAGGCGCTCAGTCAGACCCAGTGTTGACATGTGGCAAGACACTCCTCGGGGCGCGTCTTGCTTGGGCCTCTCTCATGGAGGCCCTCTGTCAGACCCAGTGTTGACATGTGTCAAGACGCTCCTCGGGGCGCGTCTTGCTTGGGCCTCTCTCCTGGAGGCGCTCAGTCAGACCGAGTGCTGACATGTGGCAAGAAGCTCCTCGGGGCGCGTCTTGCTTGGGCTTCTCTCCTGGAGGCCCTCAGTCAGACCCATTGTTGACATGTGGCAAGACGCTCCTCGGGGCGCGTCTTGCTTGGGCCTCTCTCCTGGAGGTTCTCAGTCAGACCCAGTGTTGACATTTGGCAAGATGCTCCTCGGGGCGCGTCTTGCTGGGGCTTCTCTCATGGAGGCACTCAGTCAGACCCAGTGTTGACATGTGGCAAGACGCTCCTCGGGGCACGTCTTGCTTGGGCCTCTCTCCTGGAGGCGCTCAGTCAGACCCAGAGGAGACATGTGCCAAGATGCTCCTCGGGGCGCGTCTTGCTTGGGCCTCTCTCCTGGAGAAGCTCAGTCAGACCGAGTGCTGACATGTGGCAAGACTCTCCTCCGGGCGCGTCTTGCTTGGGCCTCTCTTCTGGAGGCGCTCAGTCAGACCCATTGTTGACATGTGGCAAGACGCTCCTCGGGGGGCGTCTTGCTTGGGCCTCTCTCCAGAAGGCCCTCAATCAGACCCAGTGCTGACATGTGGCAAGACGCTCCTCGGGGCGCGTCTTGCTTGGGCTTCTCTCCTGGAGGCCCTCAGTCAGACCCATTGTTGACATGTGGCAAGACGCTCCTCGGGGCGAGTCTTGCTTGGGCCTCTCTCCTGGAGGCCCTCAGTCAGACCCATTGTTGACATGTGGCAAGACGCTCCTCGGGGCGCGTCTTGCTTGGGCCTCTCTCCAGAAGGCCCTCAATCAGACCCAGTGCTGACATGTGGCAAGACGCTCCTCGGGGCGCGTCTTGCTTGGGCTTCTCTCCTGGAGGCCCTCAGTCAGACCCATTGTTGACATGTGGCAAGACGCTCCTCGGGGCGCGTCTCATTTGGGCCTCTCTCCTGGAGGCCCTCAGTCAGACCCAGTGTTGACATGTGGAAAGACGCTCCTCGGGGCGCGTTTTGCTTGGGCTTCTCTCCTGGAGGCCCTCAGTCAGACCCATTGTTGACATGTGGCAAGACGCTCCTCGGGGCACGTCTTGCTTGGGCCTCTCTCCTGGAGGCGCTCGGTCAGACCGAGTAGTGACATGTGGCAAGACGCTCCTCGGGGCGCGTCTTGCTTGGTCCTCTCTCCTGGAGGCGCTCAGTCAGACCGAGTGCTGACATAAGGCAAGACGCTCCTCGGGGCGCGTCTTGCTGGGGCCTCTCTCCTGGAGGTGCTCAATCAGACCCAGTGGTGACACGTGGCAAGACGCTCCTCGGGGCGCGTCTTGCTTGGGCCTCTCTCCTGGAGGAGCTCAGTCAGACCCAGTGGTGACACCTGGCAAGACACTCCTCGGGGCGCATCTTGCTTGGGCCTCTCTCCTGGAGGCGCTAAGTCAGACCCAGTGTTGACACGTGGCAAGACGCTCCTCGGGGCGCGTCTTGCTTGGGCCTCTCTCCAGAAGGCCCTCAATCAGACCCAGTGTTGGCACGTGGCAAGACGATCCTCGGGGCGCTTCTTGCTTGGGCCTCTCTCCTGGAGGCGCTCAGTCAGACCCAGTGGTGACATGTGGCAAGACGCTCCTCGGGGCGCGTATTGCTTGGGCATCTTTCCTGGATGCCCTCTGTCAGACCCAGTGTTGACATGTGGCAAGACTCTCCTCGGGGCGCGTCTTGCTTGGGCTTCTCTCATGGAGGCCCTCAGTCAGACCCAGTGTTGACATGTGGCAAGACGCTGCTCGGGGCGCTTCTTGCTTGGGCTTCTCTCCTGGGGAGGCGATCAGTCAGACCCAGTGTTGACATGTGTCAAGACGCTCCTCGGGCGTTTCTTGCTTGGGCCTCTCTCCTGGAGGCGATCAGTCAGACCCAGTGTTGACATGTGTCAAGACGCTCCTCGGGCGTTTCTTGCTTGGGCCTCTCTCCTGGAGGCGCTCAGTCAGACCCAATGTTGGCATGTGACAAGACGCTCCTCGCGGCGCGTCTTGCTTGGGCCTCTCTCCTGGAGGTTCTCAGTCAGACCCAGTGTTGACATGTGGCAAGATGCTCCTCGGGGCGCGTCTTGCTTGGGCCTCTCTCCTGGAGAAGCTCAGTCAGACCCAGTGTTGACATGTGGCAAGACGCTCCTCGGGGCACGTCTTGCTTGGGCCTCTCTCCTGGAGGCGCTCACTCAGACCCAGAGGAGACATGTGTCAAGACGCTCCTCGGGCGTTTCTTGCTTGGGCCTCTCTCCTGGAGGCGCTCAGTCAGACCCAGTGCTGACATGTGGCAAGACGCTCGTCCGGGCGCGTCTTGCTTGGGCCTCTCTCCATGAGGTGCTCAGTCAGACCCAGTGTTGACATGTGGCAAGACGCTCCTCGGGGCACGTCTTGCTTGGGCCTCTCTCCTGGATGCCCTCTGTCAGACCCAGTGTTGACATGCGGCAAGACTCTCCTCGGGGCGCGTCTTGCTTGGGCTTCTCTCATGGAGGCCCTCAGTCAGACCCAGTGTTGACATGTGTCAAGACGCTCCTCGGGGCGTGTCTTGCTTGGGCCTCTCTCCTGGAGGCGCTCAGTCAGACCGAGTGCTGACATGTGGCAAGACGCTCCTCGGGGCAGGTCTTTCTGGGGCTTCTCTCCTGGAGGCGCTCAGTCAGACCCAGTGTTGACATGTGACAAGACGCTCCTCGGGGCACGTCTTTCTTGTATGGGATTAGATTTGTGCCAATAGGATCAAGAAAAACACTTTGGAGAGCAAACAAATTTTAAGACACTGAGAGAAAAAACCTTGGTTTCAAAAGAAAAACTTACGATCTGAATCAGATTCTTAAAATGATCAAGAAAATCACTGTGACTTTCAAACAAAAATTAAGAAATTGACAGAACAAAAATATTGACTAAAGGAAAAAAGCATGTTTCAAAAGTAAAACTTACTATCTGAATAAACTTCTTAAAATGAGTAACAAAGTATGTTTCCTTTTTCTGTTTGCCTCTATGTGTTTTTGTTATCAATTTCCTTAGTTTTGTTCTCTCTGCTCAGAGCTTTGCTCTCACTTCCAGATTTGCACTTACACTGTCTGGCTTTCTCCTTTGCAATCCCTGAGTTTTTGGTTGCAATTCTGACACAACCCTTTCGGGTGGGCGGGACTTCTGAGAAGTCCTCTCCCATAGGACAGTGGTTTCTCTTGAGTGACAGTTCAGTGACCTGGAAGTGATGTAGCCTCCAAGACATTTTTTTCCCACCTGGTCAACAACATGAATTTTGAGCCCCAAACAGGTTATTTCTGCTGTCTGTGGTGTCTACTGAGGATCTAAAGTGAGTATTGATAATATATTTTATCTTTTCTTAGTTCATCTGTAAGTTAAGCCACTTTTTAAGTTGGTTTTAACCAGATGCTAGCTCACTAGCTAGCTGCTAAGCAAGCCATTGTGCTAGCCTCAGGACAATGGACTATTGTTCCAGAGAGACGTATTAAAAACTCATCTTAACATATTCATTACTGGGTTCATGGAATTAATTATTGCAGTTTATGTTAATAAGTTTGCTAATTTTTCAGGAACCTGTGGAACATCAGAGACTTTGCAGCTACTGGAGCTAACCTGTGTACTGCTAACTTGCTACAGAGGAAGCAGCAGAAAGCTGAGCTAACAGGCTGTTCTTGCAGGTAAATACTCTTTTAGTGGAACTGCAGGATTTTTATGGTATAACTCAGACAGAATCTACATGAGCTATTGTGGGAAGACATTTAAACTACATTTACATACAGATACATGTATTTTTTTATTCCATGTTACTTGGACGGGCTAAACAAGTTCATAGTTCTGCCTGCTCCTTTTTCAGTGAAACGAATGGATTTTATGATGTAACTCTGACTGAATAATTATCTAAGTGAGTATGTTTGATAATACATTTTTTTCCAGTATACAGATCTGACATTTGTTTGTCAGAACAAGACAAATCAGATGCAATGTGCTTTCTGTCACGTGCTCTGTATTCTCCATGAAAAGAATGTTATCCAGGACAGATAATCAATAATGAGTTAAATACATGCTTTTAATTAATTTTTACATAAAATCTATATTTTTGTCCAAAAGCTATTATTTATTTATTTATTCTTTCTTTTCAGATTGAAAACTGTTGCATTGCATTACAATGGAAGTGCTACACAGCCACATGCATCAACTGCAGCTGGTGAGCTAAGACACACCATAGTGTACACAAAGTACACTGCAGACAAGGGATGTAAGAAAATATCAATATGACAATATATCGCGATGTATTTTCCCAGTAATATTGTATCGATATTCTCGAACTCTGTCTCTAAAATATCGATATGGCAATATATCGTGATATTTTTTCCTGAGATATTACATCCATTTTCAAAAGCAGTGTATCTAATTTTTGGAAGAATTTACATGCAAACATTTGTGTATTTTCTTTGTTTTTGGTGCATTTTAAATGTGGCCCGCTAGTTGGCAGCAGTGTGCATTGGGTTTTGTTTCCACCATTGAAATTTAAATCTCGCTATTATGGTTCAGAAACTCATGTTATATATGTTAAGTATCAGTTTGGACTGTTTATTGAATATTCCAACAATAAATTCTGTCAAAAATACACATCCCTACTGCAGACCAATCCCACCTCATGTAGTTCATAGGCTGTATAATAAACCCACAGTGATGGTTATGGATAAATATCTGTACTAATGGTAATCTTTTTCCATTGTTTCCAGTTGACAAGCATATGGACCTATTGTTCGAGTCCGTGGTGGTGGATGCTCTACCATATCAGGAGTCTGACTAAGTACCTGTGCCTGAACCTCTCTGTGTCTAGTTAAAAAGACCTGAAAGACCTGCTGTAAGCAGGCACAGGATAAGATTTTAAAAGAACCTGTAAGGTGAGCAACACAACACAATATAAATCTTTATTATTATTGTACGCTGTACAGCTAGAATAAACTTGCATGCTCAGAAGCCACGTATGATTACATCGCCTACAGGTTGCCTGATGCTGAACTTCGGGCAGCTGCGTGCTCAGTGGAACAACCGCCTGTGGGAGGAGTCGTTGTGTTGCTGTTAGGAGTTTGGGTCGGAGTCCTGGGTTTGTGTTCCCTTTAATCTCTTCATTAGCCTTGCTAGTCACCATTGCAGAGCACCATGGAGAGGCTTACCTGAAAACTCTTCTCATGGGGCAGGCACATCCTCACACACCTGTAACCCCATCCTTGAATAAAAGCTGGTAGCTGGTCACTCATCAGTGTTTTAACCCATATCTAGCCCATGACTCTGCCGTTTTTCAAACTTACGTTCTCATGTTCTATGCAGATCTATGGGAATTCTTTCCTTGAAGCTCCTGATCACACAACCATACTGGCAGTCGGCTTACCCACTACCTTCTGCTCACCCGCTTGCTACTCATGCTGTCATTCTCCCAGACTTCTGGTTGTTTCTCCACCATTCTGCTGTCTCCCGTCTGCGCTACAATTTCAGACCGTAAGTACCTAAACTTTTCCTTTTGTAAGTCATTCTTTAGTCATTACTAACACTCAATTTTACCTCAGGGCCTTCTGATCTTTAAACACTAAAACCTGTGGCTCCATCTCTGTGGCGTTTCTCAGACTCTGTAAGCTACCTGCACAGTCTAAGAAAACCCTGACCTGTTGCCTCTTACTAACCTCTGCTCTTCCTCGCAGAAGCTTCTGGTTCCTGATCTCCAGCAGTTACCTCTTCAGTCATCCGTCAAACATTTTAATAAACTGTTTTTAGCTCATTTGTCTCCTGAGTTTCTCTGCATGAAGGTCAGGTTGTTGCAAAAATCATGACATCAGCAATTACTTTGCACCACTCTGTTAAACAGCTGATATTAATTTCAAGTGTATCTTTAAAAATACATTGAATGTCAAAGTGAATGAAAGGCATCCATTCAGCTTTCGGTGTATAATGCAGGATTTTACGGACAGGCACCAAAACAGGAAATTTATAAATTGAGATTTATTTACTAAATCAGGTAAACCGTAATAAAACACTCATGTTTAAAGTCCGGAGGAGGGAGGAAGGCTTTATAGCAGGGGTATTCAATTCTAGTCCTGGATGGCTGGTATCCAGCACGTTTTAGTTGTTTCCCTGCTCCAACACACTTGAATCAGTGGTTGAATTACCTGTGCAGCAGCTCTGCAGAAGCCTGTTAATTATCTGCTGACTGAAATCAGGTGTATTGAAACAGAGTTAAAACTAAAACGTGTGGATACCGGCCCTCCAGGCCCAGAAGTAAATACTCCTGCTTTATAGGCACAGAGAACTCCCATCAGGATCCTGGAGACGGCACAAGGAGATGACGACATGAGTGTGCCCTCCCAGATCACACCAACACCACCTGACCACATGGAGGCATGTGTCTGTAAGAAAGAAAAACTGGTGATGTAAGAGATTAAACAAAAACTACGAACAAAATCAATTTTACAGTTGTTTAACCTGCTGAGCATCGTCTCCCCAAAGAGCTGCACAAAGGTGCAACTGGCTCAGAACCAGGGTGCTCCGTTGTGCAGGTAGTCACCTCCTCCTGCTGACACCTGAGGATTACCTACAACAAAGGGAAAACTGATATCAATAAGGAAATAATTAAATCAGAGCTAAAACTTTAATTTTAGTGTGACGTTTGAGATTGAGGGAAATAAATGTGGACATTATGATTTTCTATTGTGGGGTCAGTACCTTGGGCGTTTCTCTGTAGCAACATTTTGTCTGGCTGACAATGAAGTAAAAAAGTCACCAGTTGAGGCAGAGTTAGACTACATTACTCCAGCTAAGCTAAATGTAGCTAAAATAGACACTAGTCACCAGACTATGGTTACTATAGATTTACTAGAGAGTTACATCATATAATCCATTCGTTTCACTGAAAAAGGAGCAGGCAGAACTATGAACTTGTTTAGCCCGTCCAAGTAACATGGAATAAAAAAATACATGTATCTGTATGTAAATGTAGTTTAAATGTCTTCCCACAATAGCTCATGTAGATTCTGTCTGAGTTATACCATAAAAATCCTGCAGTTCCACTAAAAGAGTATTTACCTGCAAGAACAGCCTGTTAGCTCAGCTTTCTGCTGCTTCCTCTGTAGCAAGTTAGCAGTACACAGGTTAGCTCCAGTAGCTGCAAAGTCTCTGATGTTCCACAGGTTCCTGAAAAATTAGCAAACTTATTAACATAAACTGCAATAATTAATTCCATGAAACCAGTAATGAATATGTTAAGATGAGTTTTTAATACGTCTCTCTGGAACAATAGTCCATTGTCCTGAGGCTAGCACAATGGCTTGCTTAGCAGCTAGCTAGTGAGCTAGCATCTGGTTAAAACCAACTTAAAAAGTGGCTTAACTTACAGATGAACTAAGAAAAGATAAAATATATTATCAATACTCACTTTAGATCCTCAGTAGACACCACAGACAGCAGAAATAACCTGTTTGGGGCTCAAAATTCATGTTGTTGACCAGGTGGGAAAAAAATGTCTTGGAGGCTACATCACTTCCAGGTCACTGAACTGTCACTCAAGAGAAACCACTGTCCTATGGGAGAGGACTTCTCAGAAGTCCCGCCCACCCGAAAGGGTTGTGTCAGAATTGCAACCAAAAACTCAGGGATTGCAAAGGAGAAAGCCAGACAGTGTAAGTGCAAATCTGGTAGTGAGAGCAAAGCTCTGAGCAGCGAGAACAAAACTAAGGAAATTGATAACAAAAACACATAGAGGCAAACAGAAAAAGGAAACATACTTTGTTACTCATTTTAAGAAGTTGATTCAGATAGTAAGTTTTACTTTTGAAATATGTTTTTTTCCTTTAGTCAATATTTTTGTTCTGTCAATTTCTTAATTTTTGTTTGACCGTCACAGTGTTTTTCTTGATCATTTTAAGAATCTGATTCAGATCGTAAGTTTTTCTTTTGAAACCAATGTTTTTTCTCTCAATGTCTTAAAATTTGTTTGCTCTCCAAAGTGTTTTTCTTGATCCTATTGGCACAAATCTAATCTCATATTCTTGGGCCTCTCTCCTGGAGGCGCTCAGTCAGACCCAGAGGTGACATGTGGCAAGACGCTGCTCGGGGCGCGTCTTGCTTGGGCCTCTCTCCTGGAGGCCCTCTGTCAGACCCAGTGTTGACATGTGGCAAGACGCTCCTGGGGGCGCGTCTTGCTTGGGCCTCTCTCCTGGAGGCGCTCAGTCAGTCCTAGTGCTGACATGTGGCAAGACGCTCCTCGGAGCGCGTCTTGCTTGGCCCTCTCTCCTGGAGGCGCTCAGTCAGACCGAGTGCTGACATGTGGCAAGACGCTCCTCGGGGCGCATCTTGCTTGGGCTTCTCTCCTGGAGGCCCTCAGTCAGACCCATTGTTGACATGTGGCAAAACGCTCCTCGGGGCGCATCTTGCTTGGGCCTCTCTCCTGGAGGCGCTCAGTCAGACCGAGTGCTGACATGTGGCAAGACGCTCCTCGGGGAACGTCTTGCTGGGGCTTCTCTCCTGCAGGCGCTCAGTGAGACCCAGTGTTGACATGTGACAAGACGCTCCTCGGGGCGCGTCTTGCTTGGGCCTCTCTCCTGGAGGCGCTCAGTCAGACCTAGTGCTGACATGTGGCAAGACGCTCCTCGGGGCGCGTCTTGCTTGGGCTTCTCTCCTGGAGGCCCTCAGTCAGACCCTTCGTTGACATGTGGCAAGACGCTCCTCGGGGCGCATCTTGCTTGGGCCTCTCCCCTTGAGACCCTCTGTCAGACCCAGTGTTGACATGTGGCAAAACGCTCCTCTAGGCACGTCTTGCTTGGGCCTCTCTCCTGGAGGTGCTCAGTCAGACCCAGTGTTGACATGTGGCAAGACGCTCCTTGGGGCGCGTCTTGCTTGGGCCTCTCTCCTGGAGGCGCTCAGTCAGACCGAGTGCTGACATGTGGAAAGACGCTCCTCGGGGCGCGTCTTGCTGGGGCTTCTCTCATGGAGGCACTCAGTCAGACCCAGTGTTGACATGTGGCAAGACGCTCCTCAGGGCGTGTCTTGCTTGGGCCTCTCTCCTGGGGAGGCGATCAGTCAGACCCAGTGTTGACATGTGTCAAGACGCTCCTCGGGCGTTTCTTGCTTGGGCCTCTTTCCTGGAGGCGCTCAGTCAGACCAAATGTTTGCATGTCACAAGACGCTCCTCGGGGCGCGTCTTGCTTGGGCCTCTCTCCTGGAGAAGCTCAGTCAGACCCAGTGTTGACATGTGGCAAGACGCTCCTCGGGGCACGTCTTGCTTGGGCCTCTCTCCTGGAGGCGCTCAGTCAGACCGAGTGCTGACATGTGGCAAGATGCTCCTTGGGGCGCGTCTTGCTTGGGCCTCTCTCCTGGGGAGGCGATCAGTCAGACCCAGTGTTGACATGTGTCAAGAGGCTCTTTGGGCGTTTCTTGCTTGGGCCTCTCTCCTGGAGGCGCTCAGTCAGACCCAGTGTTGACATTTGGCAAGACGCTCCTCGGGGCGCGTCTTGCTTGGGCCTCTCTCCTGGGGAGGCGATCAGTTAGACCCAGTGTTGACATGTGTCAAGAGGCTCTTTGGGCGTTTCTTGCTTGGGCCTCTCTCCTGGAGGCGCTCAGTCAGACCCAGTGTTGACATGTGGCAAGACGCTCCTCGGGGCGCGTCTTGCTTGGGCTTCTCTCCTGGAGGCCCTCAGTCAGACCCTTCGTTGACATGTGGCAAGACGCTCCTCGGGGCGCCTCTTGCTTGGGATTCTCTCCTGGAGGCCCTCAGTCAGACCCTTCGTTGACATGTGACAAGACGCTCCTCGGGGCGCGTCTTGCTTGGGATTCTCTCCTGGAGGCGCTCAGTCAGACCGAGTGCTGACATGTGGCAAGACGCTCCTCGGGGCGCCTCTTGCTTGGGATTCTCTCCTGGAGGCCCTCAGTCAGACCCATTGTTGACATGTGACAAGACGCTCCTCGGGGCGCATCTTGCTTGGGCCTCTCTCCTGGAGGCGCTCAGTCAGACCGAGTGCTGACATGTGGCAAGACGCTCCTCGGGGCACGTCTTTCTGGGGCTTCTGTCCTGGAGGCGCTCAGTCAGACCCAGTGTTGACATGTGACAAGACGCTGCTCGGGGCGCGTCTTGCTTGGGCCTCTCTCCTGGAGGCGCTCAGTCAGACCCAGAGGTGACATGTGGCAAGACGCTCCTCGGGGCGCGTCTTGCTTGGGCCTCTCTCCTGGAGGCCCTCTGTCAGACCCAGTGTTGACATGTGGCAAGACGCTCCTCGGGGCGCGTCTTGCTTGGGCCTCTCTCCTGGAGGCGCTCAGTCAGACCCAGTGTTGACATGTGGCAAGACGCTCCTCGGGGCGCGTCTTGCTTGGCCCTCTCTCCTGGAGGCGCTCAGTCAGACCGAGTGCTGACATGTGGCAAGACGCTCCTCGGGGCGCATCTTGCTTGGGCTTCTCTCCTGGAGGCCCTCAGTCAGACCCATTGTTGACATGTGGCAAGACGCTCCTCGGGGCGCATCTTGCTTGGGCCTCTCTCCTGGAGGCGCTCAGTCAGACCGAGTGCTGACATGTGGCAAGACGCTCCTCGGGGCACGTCTTGCTGGGGCTTCTCTCCTGGAGGCGCTCAGTGAGACCCAGTGTTGACATGTGACAAGACGCTCCTCGGGGCGCGTCTTGCTTGGGCCTCTCTCCTGGAGGCGCTCAGTCAGACCCAGAGGTGACATGTGGCAAGACGCTCCTCGGGGCGCGTCTTGCTTGGGCCTCTCTCCTGGAGGCCCTCTGTCAGACCCAGTGTTGACATGTGGTAAGGACACGATCACGCCGACCCTATTGTTGGAGAACCTGCTGAGTTCGTTGAACAAGTAGACGCCGGATTGGGCGCGGGCACGCGCTTGTTTTAGAGGCGTTTTCGCGCAGCCTCTACCCTGCACGACCGCTCGTGGCCGCACTAGCTATATTTATCTTTATTTGTTTCACACACACACACACACACACACACACGCACACACACACACACACACACACACACACACACACACACACACACACACACACACACACACACACACACACACACACACACACAGGCCCTTGCGTGCAAACCCCGGTCAGGCCTGCAGTGTACACATCAGAGACATCAGACCCATTGTTGACATGTTGCAAGACGCTCCTCGGGGCGCGTCTTGCTTGGGCCTCTCTCCAGAAGGCCCTCAATCAGACCCACTGTTGGCACGTGGCAAGACGCTCCTCGGGGCGCTTCTTGCTTGGGCCTCTCTCCTGGAGGCGCTCAGTCAGACCCAGTGGTGACATGTGGCAAGACGCTCCTCGGGGCGCGTATTGCTTGGGCCTCTCTCCTGGATGCCCTCTGTCAGACCCAGTGTTGACATGTGGCAAGACTCTCCTCGGGGCGCTTCTTGCTTGGGCTTCTCTCCTGGAGGCCCTCAGTCAGACCCATTGTTGACAGGTGGCAAGACGCTCCTCGGGGCACTTTTTGCTTGGGCCTCTCTCCTGGAGGCGCTCAGTCAGACCGAGTAGTGACATGTGACAAGACGCTCCTCGGGGCGCGTCTTGCTTGGGCCTCTCTCCTGGAGGCGCTCAGTCAGACCCAGTGTTGACATGTGGCAAGACGCTCCTCGGGGCGCATCTTGCTTGGGCCTCTCTCCTGGAGGTTCTCAGTCAGACCCAGTGTTGACATGTGGCAAGATGCTCCTCGGGGCGCGTCTTGCTTGGGCTTCTCTCATGGAGGAACTCAGTCAGACCCAGTGTTGACATGTGGCAAGACGCTCCTCGGGGCGCGACTTGCTTGGGCCTCTCTCCTGGAGGCGCTCAGTCAGACCCAGAGGAGACATGTGTCAAGATGCTCCTCGGGGCGCGTCTTGCTTGGGCCTCTCTCCTGGAGGCGCTCAGTCAGACCGAGTGCTGACATGTGGCAAGACGATCCTCGGGGCGCATCTTGCTTGGGCTTCTCTCCTGGAGGCCCTCAGTCAGATCCATTGTTGACATGTGGCAAGACGCTCCTCGGGGCGCGTCTTGCTTGGGCCTCTCTCCAGAAGGCCCTCAATCAGACCCAGTCTTGACACGTGGCAAGACGCTCCTCGGGGCGCTTCTTGCTTGGGCCTTTCTCCTGGAGGCGCTCAGTCAGACCCAGTGGTGACATGTGGCAAGACGCTCCTCGGGGCACGTATTGCTTGGGCCTCTCTCCTGGATACCCTCTGTCAGACCCAGTGTTGACATGTGGCAAGACTCTCCTCGGGGCGCGTCTTGCTTGGGCTTCTCTCATGGAGGCCCTCAGTCAGACCCGGTGTTGACATGTGTCAAGACGCTCCTCGGGGCGTGTCTTGCTTGGGCCTCTCTCCTGGAGGCGCTCAGTCAGACCCAGTGTTGACATGTGGCAAGACGCTCCTCGGGGCGCTTCTTGCTTGGGCTTCTCTCCTGGAGGTCCTCAGTCAGACCCATTGTTGACATGTGGCAAGACGCTCCTCGGGGCACGTCTTGCTTGGGCCTCTCTCCTGGAGGCGCTCAGTCAGACCGAGTAGTGACATTTGACAAGACGCTCCTCGGGGCGCGTCTTGCTTGGGCCTCTCTCCTGGAGGCGCTCAGTCAGACCCAGTGTTGACAGGTGGCAAGACGCTCCTCGGGGCGCGTCTTGCTTGGGCCTCTCTCCTGGAGGTTCTCAGTCAGACCCATTGTTGACATGTCACAAGATGCTCCTCGGGGCACGTCTTGCTGGGGCTTCTCTCATGGAGGCACTCAGTCAGACCCAGTGTTGACATGTGGCAAGACGCTCCTCGGGGTACGTCTTGCTTGGGCCTCTCTCCTGGAGGCGCTCAGTCAGACCCAGAGGAGACATGTGTCAAGATGCTCCTCGGGGCGCGTCTTGCTTGGGCCTCTCTCCTGGAGGCGCTCAGTCAGACCCAGTGTTGACATGTGGCAAGACTCTCCTCGGGGAGCTTCTTGCTTGGGCTTCTCTCCTGGAGGCCCTCAGTCAGACCCATTGTTGACAGGTGGCAAGACGCTCCTCGGGGCACTTTTTGCTTGGGCCACTCTCCTGGAGGCGCTCAGTCAGACCGAGTAGTGACATGTGACAAGACGCTCCTCGGGGCGCGTCTTGCTTGGGCCTCTCTCCTGGAGGCGCTCAGTCAGACCCAGTGTTGACATGTGGCAAGACGCTCCTCGGGGCGCATCTTGCTTGGGCCTCTCTCCTGGAGGTTCTCAGTCAGACCCAGTGTTGACATGTGGCAAGATGCTCCTCGGGGTGCGTCTTGCTGGGGCTTCTCTCATGGAGGCACTCAGTCAGACCCAGTGTTGACATGTGGCAAGACGCTCCTCGGGGCACGTCTTGCTTGGGCCTCTCTCCTGGAGGCGCTCAGTCAGACCCAGAGGAGACATGTGTCAAGATGCTCCTCGGGGCGCGTCTTGCTTGGGCCTCTCTCCTGGAGGCGCTCAGTCAGACCGAGTGCTGACATGTGGCAAGACGCTCCTCCGGGCGCGTCTTGCTTGGGCCTCTCTCCTGGAGGCGCTCAGTCAGACCCAGTGTTCACATGTGGCAGAACGCTCCTCGGGGCGCGTCTTGCTTGGGCCTCTCTTCTGGAGGCGCTCAGTCAGACCCAGTGTTGACATGTGGCAAGACGATCCTCGGGGCGCGTCTTGCTTGGGCTTCTCTCCTGGAGGCCCTCAGTCAGATCCATTGTTGACATGTGGCAAGAAGCTCCTCGGGGCGCATCTTGCTTGGGCCTCTCTCCAGAAGGCCCTCAATCAGACCCAGTGTTGACACGTGGCAAGACGCTCCTCGGGGCGCTTCTTGCTTGGGCCTTTCTCCTGGAGGCGCTCAGTCAGACCCAGTGGTGACATGTGGCAAGACGCTCCTCGGGGCACGTATTGCTTGGGCCTCTCTCCTGGATGCCCTCTGTCAGACCCAGTGTTGACATGTGGCAAGACTCTCCTCGGGGCGCGTCTTGCTTGGGCTTCTCTCATGGAGGCCCTCAGTCAGACCCGGTGTTGACATGTGTCAAGACGCTCCTCGGGGCGTGTCTTGCTTGGGCCTCTCTCCTGGAGGCGCTCAGTCAGACCCAGTGTTGACATATGGCAAGACGCTCCTCGGGGCGCTTCTTGCTTGGGCTTCTCTCCAGGAGGTCCTCAGTCAGACCCATTGTGGACATGTGGCAAGACGCTCCTCGGGGCACGTCTTGCTTGGGCCTCTCTCCTGGAGGCGCTCAGTCAGACCGAGTAGTGACATTTGACAAGACGCTCCTCGGGGTGCGTCTTGCTTGGGCCTCTGTCCTGGAGGCGCTCAGTCAGACCCAGTGTTGACAGGTGGCAAGACGCTCCTCGGGGCGCGTCTTGCTTGGGCCTCTCTCCTGGAGGTTCTCAGTCAGACCCAGTGTTGACATGTCTCAAGATGCTCCTCGGGGCACGTCTTGCTGGGGCTTCTCTCATGGAGGCACTCAGTCAGACCCAGTGTTGACATGTGGCAAGACGCTCCTCGGGGCACGTCTTGCTTGGGCCTCTCTCCTGGAGGCGCTCAGTCAGACCCAGAGGAGACATGTGTCAAGATGCTCCTCGGGGCGCGTCTTGCTTGGGCCTCTCTCCTGGAGGCGCTCAGTCAGACCGAGTGCTGACATGTGGCAAGACGCTCCTCCGGGCGCGTCTTGCTTGGGCCTCTCTCCTGGAGGCGCTCAGTCAGACCCAGTGTTCACACGTGGCAAGACGCTCCTCGGGGTGCGTCTTGCTTGGGCCTCTCTCCTGGAGGCGCTCAGTCAGACCCAGTGTTGACATGTGGCAAGACACTCCTCGGGGCGCATCTTGCTTGGGCCTCTCTCATGGAGGCCCTCTGTCAGACCGAGTGTTGACATGTGGCAAGACTCTCCTCGGGGCGCGTCTTGCTTGGGCTTCTCTCATGGAGGCCCTCAGTCCGACCCAGTGTTGACATGTGTCAAGACGCTCCTCGGGGCGTGTCTTGCTTGGGCCTCTCTCCTGGAGGCGCTCAGTCAGACCCAGTGCTGACATGTGGCACGACGCTCCTCCGGGCGCGTCTTGCTTGGGCCTCTCTCCTGAAGGCGCTCAGTCAGACCCAGTGTTCACATATGGCAAGACTCTCATCGGGGCGCGTCTTGCTTGGGCCTCTCTCCTGGAGGCGCTCAGTCAGACCCAGTGTTGACATGTGGCAAGACGCTCCTCGGGGCATGTCTTGCTTGGGCCTCTCTCCTGGAGACGCTCAGTCAGACCGAGTGCTGACATGTGGCAAGACGCTCCTCGGGGCGCGTCTTGCTTGGGCTTCTCTCCTCGAGGCCCTCAGTCAGACCCATTGTTGACATGTGGCAAGACGCTCCTCGGGGCGCGTCTTGCTTGGGCCTCTCTCCAGAAGGCCCTCAATCAGACCCACTGTTGGCACGTGGCAAGACGCTCCTCGGGGCGCTTCTTGCTTGGGCCTCTCTCCTGGAGGCGCTCAGTCAGACCCAGTGGTGACATGTGGCAAGACGCTCCTCGGGGCGCGTATTGCTTGGGCCTCTCTCCTGGATGCCCTCTGTCAGACCCAGTGTTGACATGTGGCAAAACTCTCCTCGGGGCGCTTCTTGCTTGGGCTTCTCTCCTGGAGGCCCTCAGTCAGACCCATTGTTGACAGGTGGCAAGACGCTCCTCGGGGCACTTTTTGCTTGGGCCTCTCTCCTGGAGGCGCTCAGTCAGAACGAGTAGTGACATGTGACAAGACGCTCCTCGGGGCGCGTCTTGCTTGGGCCTCTCTCCTGGAGGCGCTCAGTCAGACCCAGTGTTGACATGTGGCAAGACGCTCCTCGGGGCGCATCTTGCTTGGGCCTCTCTCCTGGAGGTTCTCAGTCAGACCCAGTGTTGACATGTGGCAAGATGCTCCTCGGGGCGCGTCTTGCTGGGGCTTCTCTCATGGAGGCACTCAGTCAGACCCAGTGTTGACATGTGGCAAGACGCTCCTCGGGGCACGACTTGCTTGGGCCTCTCTCCTGGAGGCGCTCAGTCAGACCCAGAGGAGCCATGTGTCAAGATGCTCCTCGGGGCGCGTCTTGCTTGGGCCTCTCTCCTGGAGGCGCTCAGTCAGACCGAGTGCTGACATGTGGCAAGACGATCCTCGGGGCGCGTCTTGCTTGGGCTTCTCTCCTGGAGGCCCTCAGTCAGATCCATTGTTGACATGTGGCAAGACGCTCCTCGGGGCGCGTCTTGCTTGGGCCTCTCTCCAGAAGGCCCTCAATCAGACCCAGTCTTGACACGTGGCAAGACGCTCCTCGGGGCGCTTCTTGCTTGGGCCTTTCTCCTGGAGGCGCTCAGTCAGACCCAGTGGTGACATGTGGCAAGACGCTCCTCGGGGCACGTATTGCTTGGGCCTCTCTCCTGGATGCCCTCTGTCAGACCCAGTGTTGACATGTGGCAAGACTCTCCTCGGGGCGCGTCTTGCTTGGGCTTCTCTCATGGAGGCCCTCAGTCAGACCCGGTGTTGACATGTGTCAAGACGCTCCTCGGGGCGTGTCTTGCTTGGGCCTCTCTCCTGGAGGCGCTCAGTCAGACCCAGTGTTGACATGTGGCAAGACGCTCCTCGGGGCGCTTCTTGCTTGGGCTTCTCTCCTGGAGGTCCTCAGTCAGACCCATTGTTGACATGTGGCAAGACGCTCCTCGGGGCACGTCTTGCTTGGGCCTCTCTCCTGGAGGCGCTCAGTCAGACCGAGTAGTGACATTTGACAAGACGCTCCTCGGGGCGCGTCTTGCTTGGGCCTCTCTCCTGGAGGCGCTCAGTCAGACCCAGTGTTGACAGGTGGCAAGACGCTCCTCGGGGCGCGTCTTGCTTGGGCCTCTCTCCTGGAGGTTCTCAGTCAGACCCAGTGTTGACATGTCGCAAGATGCTCCTCGGGGCACGTCTTGCTGGGGCTTCTCTCATGGAGGCACTCAGTCAGACCCAGTGTTGACATGTGGCAAGACGCTCCTCGGGGTACGTCTTGCTTGGGCCTCTCTCCTGGAGGCGCTCAGTCAGACCCAGAGGAGACATGTGTCAATATGCTCCTCGGGGCGCGTCTTGCTTGGGCCTCTCTCCTGGAGGCGCTCAGTCAGACCGAGTGCTGACATGTGGCAAGACGCTCCTCCGGGCACGTCTTGCTTGGGCCTCTCTCCTGGAGGCGCTCAGTCAGACCCAGTGTTCACATGTGGCAGAACGCTCCTCGGGGCGCGTCTTGCTTGGGCCTCTCTCCTGGAGGCGCTCAGTCAGACCCAGTGTTGACATGTGGCAAGACGATCCTTGGGGCGCGTCTTGCTTGGGCTTCTCTCCTGGAGGCCCTCAGTCAGATACATTGTTGACATGTGGCAAGACGCTCCTCGGGGCGCGTCTTGCTTGGGCCTCTCTCCAGAAGGCCCTCAATCAGACCCAGTGTTGACACGTGGCAAGACGCTCCTCGGGGCGCTTCTTGCTTGGGCCTTTCTCCTGGAGGCGCTCAGTCAGACCCAGTGGTGACATGTGGCAAGACGCGCCTCGGGGCACGTATTGCTTGGGCCTCTCTCCTGGATGCCCTCTGTCAGACCCATTGTTGACATGTGGCAAGACTCTCCTCGGGGCGCGTCTTGCTTGGGCTTCTCTCATGGAGGCCCTCAGTCAGACCCGGTGTTGACATGTGTCAAGACGCTCCTCGGGGCGTGTCTTGCTTGTGCCTCTCTCCTGGAGGCGCTCAGTCAGACCCAGTGTTGACATGTGGCAAGACGCTCCTCGGGGCGCTTCTTGCTTGGGCTTTTCTCCTGGAGGTCCTCAGTCAGACCCATTGTTGACATGTGGCAAGACGCTCCTCGGGGCACGTCTTGCTAGGGCCTCTCTCCTGGAGGCGCTCAGTCAGACTGAGTAGTGACATTTGACAAGACCCTCCTCGGGGTGCGTCTTGCTTGGGCCTCTCTCCTGGAGGCGCTCAGTCAGACCCAGTGTTGACAGGTGGCAAGACGCTCCTCGGGGCGCGTCTTGCTTGGGCCTCTCTCCTGGAGGTTCTCAGTCAGACCCAGTGTTGACATGTCGCAAGATGCTCCTCGGGGCACGTCTTGCTGGGGCTTCTCTCATGGAGGCACTCAGTCAGACCCAGTGTTGACATGTGGCAAGACGCTCCTCGGGGCACGTCTTGCTTGGGCCTCTCTCCTGGAGGCGCTCAGTCAGACCCAGAGGAGACATGTGTCAAGATGCTCCTCGGGGCGCGTCTTGCTTGGGCCTCTCTCCTGGAGGCGCTCAGTCAGACCGAGTGCTGACATGTGGCAAGACGCTCCTCCGGGCGCGTCTTGCTTGGGCCTCTCTCCTGGGGAGGCGATCAGTCAGACCCAGTGTTGACATGTGTCAAGACGCTCCTCGGGCGTTTCTTGCTTGGGCCTCTCTCCTGGAGGCGCTCAGTCAGACCAAATGTTTGCATGTCACAAGACGCTCCTCGGGGCGCGTCTTGCTTGGGCCTCTCTCCTGGAGGTGCTCATTCAGACCCAGAGGTGACATGTGGCAAGACGCTCCACGGGGCGCGTCTTGCTTGGGCCTCTCTCCTGGAGAAGCTCAGTCAGACCGAGTGCTGACATGTGGCAAGATGCTCCTTGGGGCGCGTCTTGCTTGGGCTTCTCTCCTGGAGGCCCTCAGTCAGACCCATTGTTGACATGTGGCAAGACGCTCCTCGGGGCGCGTCTTGCTTGGGCCTCTCTCCTGGGGAGGCGATCAGTCAGACCCAGTGTTGACATGTGTCAAGAGGCTCTTTGGGCATTTCTTGCTTGGGCCTCTCTCCTGGAGGCGCTCAGTCAGACCCAGTGTTGACATTTGGCAAGACGCTCCTCGGGGCGCGTCTTGCTTGGGCCTCTCTCCTGGGGAGGCGATCAGTCAGACCCAGTGTTGACATGTGTCAAGAGGCTCTTTGGGCGTTTCTTGCTTGGGCCTCTCTCCTGGAGGCGCTCAGTCAGACCCAGTGTTGACATGTGGCAAGACGCTCCTCGGGGCGCGTCTTGCTTGGGCTTCTCTCCTGGAGGCCCTCAGTCAGACCCTTCGTTGACATGTGGCAAGACGCTCCTCGGGGCGCCTCTTGCTTGGGATTCTCTCCTGGAGGCCCTCAGTCAGACCCTTCGTTGACATGTGACAAGACGCTCCTCGGGGCGCGTCTTGCTTGGGATTCTCTCCTGGAGGCGCTCAGTCAGACCGAGTGCTGACATGTGGCAAGACGCTCCTCGGGGCGCCTCTTGCTTGGGATTCTCTCCTGGAGGCCCTCAGTCAGACCCATTGTTGACATGTGACAAGACGCTCCTCGGGGCGCATCTTGCTTGGGCCTCTCTCCTGGAGGCGCTCAGTCAGACCGAGTGCTGACATGTGGCAAGACGCTCCTCGGGGCACGTCTTTCTGGGGCTTCTGTCCTGGAGGCGCTCAGTCAGACCCAGTGTTGACATGTGACAAGACGCTGCTCGGGGCGCGTCTTGCTTGGGCCTCTCTCCTGGAGGCACTCAGTCAGACCCAGAGGTGACATGTGGCAAGACGCTCCTCGGGGCGCGTCTTGCTTGGGCCTCTCTCCTGGAGGCACTCTGTCAGACCCAGTGTTGACATGTGGCAAGACGCTCCTCGGGGCGCGTCTTGCTTGGGCCTCTCTCCTGGAGGCGCTCAGTCAGACCCAGTGTTGACATGTGGCAAGACGCTCCTCGGGGCGCGTCTTGCTTGGCCCTCTCTCCTGGAGGCGCTCAGTCAGACCGAGTGCTGACATGTGGCAAGACGCTCCTCGGGGCGCATCTTGCTTGGGCTTCTCTCCTGGAGGCCCTCAGTCAGACCCATTGTTGACATGTGGCAAGACGCTCCTCGGGGCGCATCTTGCTTGGGCCTCTCTCCTGGAGGCGCTCAGTCAGACCGAGTGCTGACATGTGGCAAGACGCTCCTCGGGGCACGTCTTGCTGGGGCTTCTCTCCTGGAGGCGCTCAGTGAGACCCAGTGTTGACATGTGACAAGACGCTCCTCGGGGCGCGTCTTGCTTGGGCCTCTCTCCTGGAGGCGCTCAGTCAGACCCATTGTTGACAGGTGGCAAGACGCTCCTCGGGGCACTTTTTGCTTGGGCCTCTCTCCTGGAGGCGCTCAGTCAGACCGAGTAGTGACATGTGACAAGACGCTCCTCGGGGCGCGTCTTGCTTGGGCCTCTCTCCTGGAGGCGCTCAGTCAGACCCAGTGTTGACATGTGGCAAGACGCTCCTCGGGGCGCATCTTGCTTGGGCCTCTCTCCTGGAGGTTCTCAGTCAGACCCCGTGTTGACATGTGGCAAGATGCTCCTCGGGGCGCGTCTTGCTGGGGCTTCTCTCATGGAGGCACTCAGTCAGACCCAGTGTTGACATGTGGCAAGACGCTCCTCGGGGCGCGACTTGCTTGGGCTTCTCTCCTGGAGGCGCTCAGTCAGACCCAGAGGAGACATGTGTCAAGATGCTCCTCGGGGCGCGTCTTGCTTGGGCCTCTCTCCTGGAGGCGCTCAGTCAGACCGAGTGCTGACATGTGGCAAGACGATCCTCGGGGCGCGTCTTGCTTGGGCTTCTCTCCTGGAGGCCCTCAGTCAGATCCATTGTTGACATGTGGCAAGACGCTCCTCGGGGCGCGTCTTGCTTGGGCCTCTCTCCAGAAGGCCCTCAATCAGACCCAGTCTTGACACGTGGCAAGACGCTCCTCGGGGCGCTTCTTGCTTGGGCCTTTCTCCTGGAGGCGCTCAGTCAGACCCAGTGGTGACATGTGGCAAGACGCTCCTCGGGGCACGTATTGCTTGGGCCTCTCTCCTGGATGCCCTCTGTCAGACCCAGTGTTGACATGTGGCAAGACTCTCCTCGGGGCGCGTCTTGCTTGGGCTTCTCTCATGGAGGCCCTCAGTCAGACCCGGTGTTGACATGTGTCAAGACGCTCCTCGGGGCGTGTCTTGCTTGGGCCTCTCTCCTGGAGGCGCTCAGTCAGACCCAGTGTTGACATGTGGCAAGACGCTCCTCGGGGCGCTTCTTGCTTGGGCTTCTCTCCTGGAGGTCCTCAGTCAGACCCATTGTTGACATGTGGCAAGACGCTCCTCGGGGCACGTCTTGCTTGGGCCTCTCTCCTGGAGGCGCTCAGTCAGACCGAGTAGTGACATTTGACAAGACGCTCCTCGGGGCGCGTCTTGCTTGGGCCTCTCTCCTGGAGGCGCTCAGTCAGACCCAGTGTTGACAGGTGGCAAGACGCTCCTCGGGGCGCGTCTTGCTTGGGCCTCTCTCCTGGAGGTTCTCAGTCAGACCCAGTGTTGACATGTCGCAAGATGCTCCTCGGGGCACGTCTTGCTGGGGCTTCTCTCATGGAGGCACTCAGTCAGACCCTGTGTTGACATGTGGCAAGACGCTCCTCGGGGTACGTCTTGCTTGGGCCTCTCTCCTGGAGGCGCTCAGTCAGACCCAGAGGAGACATGTGTCAAGATGCTCCTCGGGGCGCGTCTTGCTTGGGCCTCTCTCCTGGAGGCGCTCAGTCAGACCCAGTGTTGACATGTGGCAAGACTCTCCTCGGGGCGCTTCTTGCTTGGGCTTCTCTCCTGGAGGCCCTCAGTCAGACCCATTGTTGACAGGTGGCAAGACGCTCCTCGGGGCACTTTTTGCTTGGGCCACTCTCCTGGAGGCGCTCAGTCAGACCGAGTAGTGACATGTGACAAGACGCTCCTCGGGGCGCGTCTTGCTTGGGCCTCTCTCCTGGAGGCGCTCAGTCAGACCCAGTGTTGACATGTGGCAAGACGCTCCTCGGGGTGCATCTTGCTTGGGCCTCTCTCCTGGAGGTTCTCAGTCAGACCCAGTGTTGACATGTGGCAAGATGCTCCTCGGGGCGCGTCTTGCTGGGGCTTCTCTCATGGAGGCACTCAGTCAGACCCAGTGTTGACATGTGGCAAGACGCTCCTCGGGGCACGTCTTGCTTGGGCCTCTCTCCTGGAGGCGCTCAGTCAGACCCAGAGGAGACATGTGTAAAGATGCTCCTCGGGGCGCGTCTTGCTTGGGCCTCTCTCCTGGAGGCGCTCAGTCAGACCGAGTGCTGACATGTGGCAAGACGCTCCTCCGGGCGCGTCTTGCTTGGGCCTCTCTCCTGGAGGCGCTCAGTCAGACCCAGTGTTCACATGTGGCAGAACGCTCCTCGGGGCGCGTCTTGCTTGGGCCTCTCTCCTGGAGGCGCTCAGTCAGACCCAGTGTTGACATGTGGCAAGACGATCCTCGGGGCGCGTCTTGCTTGGGCTTCTCTCCTGGAGGCCCTCAGTCAGATCCATTGTTGACATGTGGCAAGACGCTCCTCGGGGCGCGTCTTGCTTGGGCCTCTCTCCAGAAGGCCCTACATCAGACCCAGTGTTGACACGTGGCAAGACGCTCCTCGGGGCGCTTCTTGCTTGGGCCTTTCTCCTGGAGGCGCTCAGTCAGACCCAGTGGTGACATGTGGCAAGACGCTCCTCGGGGCACGTATTGCTTGGGCCTCTCTCCTGGATGCCCTCTGTCAGACCCAGTGTTGACATGTGGCAAGACTCTCCTCGGGGCGCGTCTTGCTTGGGCTTCTCTCATGGAGGCCCTCAGTCAGACCCGGTGTTGACATGTGGCAAGACTCTCCTCGGGGCGTGTCTTGCTTGGGCCTCTCTCCTGGAGGCGCTCAGTCAGACCCAGTGTTGACATGTGGCAAGACGCTCCTCGGGGCGCTTCTTGCTTGGGCTTCTCTCCTGGAGGTCCTCAGTCAGACCCATTGTTGACATGTGGCAAGACGCTCCTCGGGGCACGTCTTGCTTGGGCCTCTCTCCTGGAGGCGCTCAGTCAGACCGAGTAGTGACATTTGACAAGACGCTCCTCGGGGTGCGTCTTGCTTGGGCCTCTCTCCTGGAGGCGCTCAGTCAGACCCAGTGTTGACAGGTGGCAAGACGCTCCTCGGGGCGCGTCTTGCTTGGGCCTCTCTCCTGGAGGTTCTCAGTCAGACCCAGTGTTGACATGTCGCAAGATGCTCCTCGGGGCACGTCTTGCTGGGGCTTCTCTCATGGAGGCACTCAGTCAGACCAAGTGTTGACATGTGGCAAGACGCTCCTCGGGGCACGTCTTGCTTGGGCCTCTCTCCTGGAGGCGCTCAGTCAGACCCAGAGGAGACATGTGTCAAGATGCTCCTCGGGGCGCGTCTTGCTTGGGCCTCTCTCCTGGAGGCGCTCAGTCAGACCGAGTGCTGACATGTGGCAAGACGCTCCTCCGGGCGCGTCTTGCTTGGGCCTCTCTCCTGGAGGCGCTCAGTCAGACCCAGTGTTCACACGTGGCAAGACGCTCCTCGGGGCGCGTCTTGCTTGGGCCTCTCTCCTGGAGGCGCTCAGTCAGACCCAGTGTTGACATGTGGCAAGACACTCCTCGGGGCGCATCTTGTTTGGGCCTCTCTCATGGAGGCCGTCTGTCAGACCGAGTGTTGACATGTGGCAAGACTCTCCTCGGGGCGCGTCTTGCTTGGGCTTCTCTCATGGAGGCCCTCAGTCCGACCCAGTGTTGACATGTGTCAAGACGCTCCTCGGGGCGTGTCTTGCTTGGGCCTCTCTCCTGGAGGCGCTCAGTCAGACCCAGTGCTGACATGTGGCACGACGCTCCTCCGGGCGCGTCTTGCTTGGGCCTCTCTCCTGAAGGCGCTCAGTCAGACCCAGTGTTCACATATGGCAAGACTCTCATCGGGGCGCGTCTTGCTTGGGCCTCTCTCCTGGAGGCGCTCAGTCAGACCCAGTGTTGACAGGTGGCAAGACGCTCCTCGGGGCACTTTTTGCTTGGGCCACTCTCCTGGAGGCGCTCAGTCAGACCGAGTAGTGACATGTGACAAGACGCTCCTCGGGGCGCGTCTTGCTTGGGCCTCTCTCCTGGAGGCGCTCAGTCAGACCCAGTGTTGACATGTGGCAAGACGCTCCTCGGGGTGCATCTTGCTTGGGCCTCTCTCCTGGAGGTTCTCAGTCAGACCCAGTGTTGACATGTGGCAAGATGCTCCTCGGGGCGCGTCTTGCTGGGGCTTCTCTCATGGAGGCACTCAGTCAGACCCAGTGTTGACATGTGGCAAGACGCTCCTCGGGGCACGTCTTGCTTGGGCCTCTCTCCTGGAGGCGCTCAGTCAGACCCAGAGGAGACATGTGTAAAGATGCTCCTCGGGGCGCGTCTTGCTTGGGCCTCTCTCCTGGAGGCGCTCAGTCAGACCGAGTGCTGACATGTGGCAAGACGCTCCTCCGGGCGCGTCTTGCTTGGGCCTCTCTCCTGGAGGCGCTCAGTCAGACCCAGTGTTCACATGTGGCAGAACGCTCCTCGGGGCGCGTCTTGCTTGGGCCTCTCTCCTGGAGGCGCTCAGTCAGACCCAGTGTTGACATGTGGCAAGACGATCCTCGGGGCGCGTCTTGCTTGGGCTTCTCTCCTGGAGGCCCTCAGTCAGATCCATTGTTGACATGTGGCAAGACGCTCCTCGGGGCGCGTCTTGCTTGGGCCTCTCTCCAGAAGGCCCTACATCAGACCCAGTGTTGACACGTGGCAAGACGCTCCTCGGGGCGCTTCTTGCTTGGGCCTTTCTCCTGGAGGCGCTCAGTCAGACCCAGTGGTGACATGTGGCAAGACGCTCCTCGGGGCACGTATTGCTTG
This sequence comes from Nothobranchius furzeri, assembly GCF_043380555.1. NCBI lineage: Eukaryota > Metazoa > Chordata > Actinopteri > Cyprinodontiformes > Nothobranchiidae > Nothobranchius > Nothobranchius furzeri. The sequence continues at coordinate 24,018,960 of NC_091744.1, read as the reverse complement.
GGCCTCTCTCCTGGATGCCCTCTGTCAGACCCAGTGTTGACATGTGGCAAGACTCTCCTCGGGGCGCGTCTTGCTTGGGCTTCTCTCATGGAGGCCCTCAGTCAGACCCGGTGTTGACATGTGGCAAGACTCTCCTCGGGGCGTGTCTTGCTTGGGCCTCTCTCCTGGAGGCGCTCAGTCAGACCCAGTGTTGACATGTGGCAAGACGCTCCTCGGGGCGCTTCTTGCTTGGGCTTCTCTCCTGGAGGTCCTCAGTCAGACCCATTGTTGACATGTGGCAAGACGCTCCTCGGGGCACGTCTTGCTTGGGCCTCTCTCCTGGAGGCGCTCAGTCAGACCGAGTAGTGACATTTGACAAGACGCTCCTCGGGGTGCGTCTTGCTTGGGCCTCTCTCCTGGAGGCGCTCAGTCAGACCCAGTGTTGACAGGTGGCAAGACGCTCCTCGGGGCGCGTCTTGCTTGGGCCTCTCTCCTGGAGGTTCTCAGTCAGACCCAGTGTTGACATGTCGCAAGATGCTCCTCGGGGCACGTCTTGCTGGGGCTTCTCTCATGGAGGCACTCAGTCAGACCAAGTGTTGACATGTGGCAAGACGCTCCTCGGGGCACGTCTTGCTTGGGCCTCTCTCCTGGAGGCGCTCAGTCAGACCCAGAGGAGACATGTGTCAAGATGCTCCTCGGGGCGCGTCTTGCTTGGGCCTCTCTCCTGGAGGCGCTCAGTCAGACCGAGTGCTGACATGTGGCAAGACGCTCCTCCGGGCGCGTCTTGCTTGGGCCTCTCTCCTGGAGGCGCTCAGTCAGACCCAGTGTTCACACGTGGCAAGACGCTCCTCGGGGCGCGTCTTGCTTGGGCCTCTCTCCTGGAGGCGCTCAGTCAGACCCAGTGTTGACATGTGGCAAGACACTCCTCGGGGCGCATCTTGTTTGGGCCTCTCTCATGGAGGCCGTCTGTCAGACCGAGTGTTGACATGTGGCAAGACTCTCCTCGGGGCGCGTCTTGCTTGGGCTTCTCTCATGGAGGCCCTCAGTCCGACCCAGTGTTGACATGTGTCAAGACGCTCCTCGGGGCGTGTCTTGCTTGGGCCTCTCTCCTGGAGGCGCTCAGTCAGACCCAGTGCTGACATGTGGCACGACGCTCCTCCGGGCGCGTCTTGCTTGGGCCTCTCTCCTGAAGGCGCTCAGTCAGACCCAGTGTTCACATATGGCAAGACTCTCATCGGGGCGCGTCTTGCTTGGGCCTCTCTCCTGGAGGCGCTCAGTCAGACCCAGTGTTGACATGTGGCAAGACGCTCCTCGGGGCATGTCTTGCTTGGGCCTCTCTCCTGGAGACGCTCAGTCAGACCGAGTGCTGACATGTGGGAAGACGCTCCTCGGGGCGCGTCTTGCTTGGGCTTCTCTCCTCGAGGCCCTCAGTCACACCCATTGTTGACATGTGGCAAGACGCTCCTCGGGGCGCATCTTATTTGGGCCTCTCTCCTAGAGGCCCTCAGTCAGACCCAGTGTTGACATGTGGCAAGATTCTCCTCGGGGCGCGTCTTGCTTGGGCTTCTCTCCTGGAGGCCCTCAGTAAGACCCATTGTTGACATGTGGCAAGATGCTCCTCGGGGCACGTCTTGCTTGGGCCTCTCTCCTGGAGGCGCTCAGTCAGACCGAGTGTTGACATGTCGCAAGATGCTCCTCGGGGCACGTCTTGCTGGGGCTTCTCTCATGGAGGCACTCAGTCAGACCCAGTGTTGACATGTGGCAAGACGCTCCTCGGGGCACGTCTTGCTTGGGCCTCTCTCCTGGAGGTTCTCAGTCAGACCCAGTGTTGACATGTGGCAAGATGCTCCTCGGGGCGCGTCTTGCTGGGGCCTCTCTCCTGGAGGTGCTCAATCAGACCCAGTGGTGACACGTGGCAAGACGCTCCTCGGGGCGCGTCTTGCTTGGGCCTCTCTCCTGGAGGAGCTCAGTCAGACCCAGTGGTGACACGTGGCAAGACGCTCCTCGGGGCTCATCTTGCTTGGGCCTCTCTCCTGGAGGCGCTAAGTCAGACCCAGTGTTGACACGTGGCAAGACGCTCCTCGGGGCGCGTCTTGCTTGGGCCTCTCTCCTGGAGGCGCTCAGTCAGACCCAGTGTTGACATGTGGCAAGACACTCCTCGGGGCGCGTCCTGCTTGGGCCTCTCTCATGGAGGCCCTCTGTCAGACCCAGTGTTGACATGTGTCAAGACGCTCCTCGGGGCGCGTCTTGCTTGGGCCTCTCTCCTGGAGGCGCTCAGTCAGACCGAGTGCTGACATGTGGCAAGAAGCTCCTCGGGGCGCGTCTTGCTTGGGCTTCTCTCCTGGAGGCCCTCAGTCAGACCCATTGTTGACATGTGGCAAGACGCTCCTCGGGGCGCGTCTTGCTTGGGCCTCTCTCCTGGAGGTTCTCAGTCAGACCCAGTGTTGACATTTGGCAAGATGCTCCTCGGGGCGCGTCTTGCTGGGGCTTCTCTCATGGAGGCACTCAGTCAGACCCAGTGTTGACATGTGGCAAGACGCTCCTCGGGGCACGTCTTGCTTGGGCCTCTCTCCTGGAGGCGCTCAGTCAGACCCAGAGCAGACATGTGTCAAGATGCTCCTCGGGGCGCGTCTTGCTTGGGCCTCTCTCCTGGAGGCGCTCAGTCAGACCGAGTGCTGATATGTGGCAAGACTCTCCTCCGGGCGCGTCTTGCTTGGGCCTCTCTTCTGGATGCGCTCAGTCAGACCCATTGTTGACATGTGGCAAGACGCTCCTCGGGGCGCGTGTTGCTTGGGCCTCTCTCCAGAAGGCCCTCAATCAGACCCAGTGCTGACATGTGGCAAGACGCTCCTCGGGGCGCGTCTTGCTTGGGCTTCTCTCCTGGAGGCCCTCAGTCAGACCCATTGTTGACATGTGGCAAGACGCTCCTCGGGGCGAGTCTTGCTTGGGCCTCTCTCCTGGAGGCCCTCAGTCAGACCCATTGTTGACATGTGGCAAGAGGCTCCTCGGGGCACGTCTTGCTTGGGCCTCTCTCCAGAAGGCCCTCAATCAGACCCAGTGCTGACATGTGGCAAGACGCTCCTCGGGGCGCGTCTTGCTTGGGCTTCTCTCCTGGAGGCCCTCAGTCAGACCCATTGTTGACATGTGGCAAGACGCTCCTCGGGGCGCGTCTAATTTGGGCCTCTCTCCTGGAGGCCCTCAGTCAGACCCAGTGTTGACATGTGGCAAGACGCTCCTCGGGGCGCGTTTTGCTTGGGCTTCTCTCCTGGAGGCCCTCAGTCAGACCCATTGTTGACATGTGGCAAGACGCTCCTCGGGGCACGTCTTGCTTGGGCCTCTCTCCTGGAGGCGCTCAGTCAGACCGAGTAGTGACATGTGGCAAGACGCTCCTCCGGGCGCGTCTTGCTTGGGCCTCTCTCCTGGAGGCGCTCAGTCAGACCGAGTGCTGACATAAGGCAAGACGCTCCTCGGGGCGCGTCTTGCTGGGGCCTCTCTCCTGGAGGAACTCAATCAGACCCAGTGGTGACACGTGGCAAGACGCTCCTCGGGGTGTGTCTTGCTTGGGCCTCTCTCCTGGAGGAGCTCAGTCAGACCCAGTGGTGACACCTGGGAAGACGCTCCTCGGGGCACGTCTTGCTTGGGCCTCTCTCCTGGAGGCGCTCAGTCAGACCCAGAGGAGACATGTGTCAAGATGCTCCTCGGGGCGCATCTTGCTTGGGCCTCTCTCCTGGAGGCGCTCAATCAGACCGAGTGCTGACATGTGGCAAGACTCTCCTCCGGGCGCGTCTTGCTTGGGCCTCTCTTCTGGATGCGCTCAGTCAGACCCATTGTTGACATGTGGCAAGACGCTCCTCGGGGCGCGTCTTGCTTGGGCTTCTCTCCTGGAGGCCCTCAGTCAGACCCATTGTTGACATGTGGCAAGACGCTCCTCGGGGCGAGTCTTGCTTGGGCCTCTCTCCTGGAGGCCCTCAGTCAGACCCATTGTTGACATGTGGCAAGACGCTCCTCGGGGCACGTCTTGCTTGGGCCTCTCTCCAGAAGGCCCTCAATCAGACCCAGTGCTGACATGTGGCAAGACGCTCCTCGGGGCGCGTCTTGCTTGGGCTTCTCTCCTGGAGGCCCTCAGTCAGACCAATTGTTGACATGTGGCAAGACGCTCCTCGGGGCGCGTCTCATTTAGGCCTCTCTCCTGGAGGCCCTCAGTCAGACCCAGTGTTGACATGTGGCAAGACGCTCCTCGGGGCGCGTTTTGCTTGGGCTTCTCTCCTGCAGGCCCTCAGTCAGACCCATTGTTGACATGTGGCAAGACGCTCCTCGGGGCACGTCTTGCTTGGGCCTCTCTCCTGGAGGCGCTCAGTCAGACCGAGTAGTGACATGTGGCAAGACGCTCCTCGGGGCGCGTCTTAATTGGGCCTCTCTCCTGGAGGCGCTCAGTCAGACCGAGTGCTGACATAAGGCAAGACGCTCCTCGGGGCGCGTCTTGCTGGGGCCTCTCTCCTGGAGGTGCTCAATCAGACCCAGTGGTGACACCTGGCAAGACACTCCTCGGGGCGCATCTTGCTTGGGCCTCTCTCCTGGAGGCGCTAAGTCAGACCCAGTGTTGACACGTGGCAAGACGCTCCTCGGGGCGCGTCTTTCTTGGGCCTCTCTCCAGAAGGCCCTCAATCAGACCCAGTGTTGGCACGTGGCAAGACGCTCCTCGGGGCGCTTCTTGCTTGGGCCTCTCTCCTGGAGGCGCTCAGTCAGACCCAGTGGTGACATGTGGCAAGACGCTCCTCGGGGCGCGTATTGCTTGGGCCTCTTTCCTGGATGCCCTCTGTCAGACCCAGTGTTGACATGTGGCAAGACTCTCCTCGGGGCGCGTCTTGCTTGGGCTTCTCTCATGGAGGCCCTCAGTCAGACCCAGTGTTTACATGTGTCAAGACTCTCCTCAGGGCGTGTCTTGCTTGGGCCTCTCTCCTGGAGGCGCTCAGTCAGACCCAGTGTTGACATGTGGCAAGACGTTCCGCGGGGGGCTTCTTGCTTGGGCTTCTCTCCTGGAGGCCCTCAGTCAGACCCATTGTTGACATGTGGCAAGACGCTCCTCGGGGCACGTCTTGCTTGGGCCTCTCTCCTGGAGGCGCTCAGTCAGACCGAGTAGTGACATGTGACAAGACGCTCCTCGGGGCGCGTCTTGCTTGGGCCTCTCTCCTGGATGCGCTCAGTCAGACCCAGTGTTGACATGTGGCAAGACGCTCCTCGGGGCGCATCTTGCTTGGGCCTCTCTCCTGGAGGTTCTCAGTCAGACCCAGTGTTGACATGTGGCAAGATGCTCCTCGGGGCGCGTCTTGCTGGGGCTTCTCTCATGGAGGCACTCAGTCAGACCCAGTGTTGACATGTGGCAAGACGCTCCTCGGGGCACGTCTTGCTTGGGCCTCTCTCCTGGAGGCGCTCAGTCAGACCCAGAGGAGACATGTGTCAAGATGCTCCTTGTGGCGCGTCTTGCTTGGGCCTCTCTCCTGGAGGCGCTCAGTCAGACCGAGTGCTGACATGTGGCAAGACGCTCCTCCGGGCGCGTCTTGCTTGGGCCTTTCTTCTGGAGGCGCTCAGTCAGACCCAGTGTTCTCATGTGGCAAAACGCTCCTCGGGGCGCGTCTTGCTTGGGCTTCTCTCCAGAAGGCCCTCAATCAGACCCAGTACTGACATGTGGCAAGACGCTCCTCGGGGCGCGTCTTGCCTGGGCTTCTCTCCTGGAGGCCCTCAGTCAGACCCATTGTTGACATGTGGCAAGACGCTCCTCGGGGCGCGTCTTGCTTGGGCCTCTCTCCTGGAGGCCCTCAGTCAGACCGAGTGCTGACATGTGGCAAGACGCTCCTCGGGGCGCGTCTCATTTGGGCCTCTCTCCTGGAGGCCCTCAGTCAGACCCAGTGTTGACATGTGGCAAGACGCTCCTCGGGGCGCGTCTTGCTTGGGCTTCTCTCCTGGAGGCCCTCAGTCAGACCCATTGTTGACATGTGGCAAGACGCTCCTCGGGGCACGTCTTGCTTGGGCCTCTCTCCTGGAGGCGCTCAGTCAGACCGAGTAGTGACATGTGGCAAGACGCTCCTCGGGGCGCGTCTTGCTTGGGCCTCTCTCCTGGAGGCGCTAAGTCAGACCGAGTGCTGACATAAGGCAAGACGCTCCTCGGGGCGCGTCTTGCTGGGGCCTCTCTCCAGGAGGTGCTCAATCAGACCCAGTGGTGACACGTGGCAAGACGCTCCTCGGGGCGCATCTTGCTTGGGCCTCTCTCCTGGAGGCACTAAGTCAGACCCAGTGTTGACACTTGGCAAGACGCTCCTCGGGGCGCTTCTTGCTTGGGCCTCTCTCCAGAAGGCCCTCAATCAGACCCAGTGTTGACACGTGGCAAGACGCTCCTCGGGGCGCTTCTTGCTTGGGCCTCTCCTGGAGGCGCTCAGTCAGACCCAGTGGTGACATGTGGCAAGACGCTCCTCGGGGCGCGTATTGCTTGGGCCTCTCTCCTGGATGCCCTCTGTCAGACCCAGTGTTGACATGTGGCAAGACTCTCCTCGGGGCGCGTCTTGCTTGGGCTTCTCTCATGGAGGCCCTCAGTCAGACCCAGTGTTGACATGTGTCAAGACGCTCCTCGGGGCGTGTCTTGCTTGGGCCTCTCTCCTGGAGGCGCTCAGTCAGACCCAGTGATGACATGTGGCAAGACGCTCCTCGGGGCGCTTCTTGCTTGGGCTTCTCTCCTGGAGGCCCTCAGTCAGACCCATTGTTGACATGTGGCAAGACGCTCCTCGGGGCACGTCTTGCTTGGGCCTCTCTCCTGGAGGCGCTCAGTCAGACCGAGTAGTGACATGTGACAAGACGCTCCTCGGGGCGCGTCTTTCTTGGGCCTCTCTCCTGGAGGCGCTCAGTCAGACCCAGTGTTGACATGTGGCAAGACGCTCCTCGGGGCGCATCTTGCTTGGGCCTCTCTGCTGGAGGTTCTCAGTCAGACACAGTGTTGACATGTGGCAAGATGCTCCTCGGGGCGCGTCTTGCTGGGGCTTCTCTCATGGAGGCACTCAGTCAGACCCAGTGTTGACATGTGGCAAGACGCTCCTCGGGGCACGTCTTGCTTGGGCCTCTCTCCTGGAGGCGCTCAGTCAGACCCAGAGGAGACATGTGTCAAGATGCTCCTCGGGGCGCGTCTTGCTTGGGCCTCTCTCCTGGAGGCGCTCAGTCAGACCGAGTAGTGACATGTGGCAAGACGCTCCTCGGGGCGCGTCTTGCTTGGGCCTCTCTCCTGGAGGCGCTAAGTCAGACCGAGTGCTGACATAAGGCAAGACGCTCCTCGGGGCGCGTCTTGCTGGGGCCTCTCTCCTGGAGGTGCTCAATCAGACCCAGTGGTGACACGTGGCAAGACGCTCCTCGGGGCGCATCTTGCTTGGGCCTCTCTCCTGGAGGCACTAAGTCAGACCCAGTGTTGACACTTGGCAAGACGCTCCTCGGGGCGCTTCTTGCTTGGGCCTCTCTCCAGAAGGCCCTCAATCAGACCCAGTGTTGACACGTGGCAAGACGCTCCTCGGGGCGCTTCTTGCTTGGGCCTCTCTCCTGGAGGCGCTCAGTCAGACCCAGTGGTGACATGTGGCAAGACGCTCCTCGGGGCGCGTATTGCTTGGGCCTCTCTCCTGGATGCCCTCTGTCAGACCCAGTGTTGACATGTGGCAAGACTCTCCTCGGGGCGCGTCTTGCTTGGGCTTCTCTCCTGGAGGCCCTCAGTCAGACCCATTGTTGACATGTGGCAAGACGCTCCTCGGGGCACGTCTTGCTTGGGCCTCTCTCCTGGAGGCGCTCAGTCAGACCGAGTAGTGACATGTGACAAGACGCTCCTCGGGGCGCGTCTTTCTTGGGCCTCTCTCCTGGAGGCGCTCAGTCAGACCCAGTGTTGACATGTGGCAAGACGCTCCTCGGGGCGCATCTTGCTTGGGCCTCTCTGCTGGAGGTTCTCAGTCAGACACAGTGTTGACATGTGGCAAGATGCTCCTCGGGGCGCGTCTTGCTGGGGCTTCTCTCATGGAGGCACTCAGTCAGACCCAGTGTTGACATGTGGCAAGACGCTCCTCGGGGCACGTCTTGCTTGGGCCTCTCTCCTGGAGGCGCTCAGTCAGACCCAGAGGAGACATGTGTCAAGATGCTCCTCGGGGCGCGTCTTGCTTGGGCCTCTCTCCTGGAGGCGCTCAGTCAGACCGAGTAGTGACATGTGGCAAGACGCTCCTCGGGGCGCGTCTTGCTTGGGCCTCTCTCCTGGAGGCGCTAAGTCAGACCGAGTGCTGACATAAGGCAAGACGCTCCTCGGGGCGCGTCTTGCTGGGGCCTCTCTCCTGGAGGTGCTCAATCAGACCCAGTGGTGACACGTGGCAAGACGCTCCTCGGGGCGCATCTTGCTTGGGCCTCTCTCCTGGAGGCACTAAGTCAGACCCAGTGTTGACACTTGGCAAGACGCTCCTCGGGGCGCTTCTTGCTTGGGCCTCTCTCCAGAAGGCCCTCAATCAGACCCAGTGTTGACACGTGGCAAGACGCTCCTCGGGGCGCTTCTTGCTTGGGCCTCTCTCCTGGAGGCGCTCAGTCAGACCCAGTGGTGACATGTGGCAAGACGCTCCTCGGGGCGCGTATTGCTTGGGCCTCTCTCCTGGATGCCCTCTGTCAGACCCAGTGTTGACATGTGGCAAGACTCTCCTCGGGGCGCGTCTTGCTTGGGCTTCTCTCCTGGAGGCCCTCAGTCAGACCCATTGTTGACATGTGGCAAGACGCTCCTCGGGGCACGTCTTGCTTGGGCCTCTCTCCTGGAGGCGCTCAGTCAGACCGAGTAGTGACATGTGACAAGACGCTCCTCGGGGCGCGTCTTGCTTGGGCCTCTCTCCTGGATGCGCTCAGTCAGACCCAGTGTTGACATGTGGCAAGACGCTCCTCGGGGCGCATCTTGCTTGGGCCTCTCTCCTGGAGGTTCTCAGTCAGACCCAGTGTTGACATGTGGCAAGATGCTCCTCGGGGCGCGTCTTGCTGGGGCTTCTCTCATGGAGGCACTCAGTCAGACCCAGTGTTGACATGTGGCAAGACGCTCCTCGGGGCACGTCTTGCTTGGGCCTCTCTCCTGGAGGCGCTCAGTCAGACCCAGAGGAGACATGTGTCAAGATGCTCCTTGTGGCGCGTCTTGCTTGGGCCTCTCTCCTGGAGGCGCTCAGTCAGACCGAGTGCTGACATGTGGCAAGACGCTCCTCCGGGCGCGTCTTGCTTGGGCCTCTCTTCTGGAGGCGCTCAGTCAGACCCAGTGTTCTCATGTGGCAAAACGCTCCTCGGGGCGCGTCTTGCTTGGGCTTCTCTCCAGAAGGCCCTCAATCAGACCCAGTACTGACATGTGGCAAGACGCTCCTCGGGGCGCGTCTTGCTTGGGCCTCTCTCCTGGAGGCCCTCAGTCAGACCGAGTGCTGACATGTGGCAAGACGCTCCTCGGGGCGCGTCTCATTTGGGCCTCTCTCCTGGAGGCCCTCAGTCAGACCCAGTGTTGACATGTGGCAAGACGCTCCTCGGGGCGCGTCTTGCTTGGGCTTCTCTCCTGGAGGCCCTCAGTCAGACCCATTGTTGACATGTGGCAAGACGCTCCTCGGGGCACGTCTTGCTTGGGCCTCTCTCCTGGAGGCGCTCAGTCAGACCGAGTAGTGACATGTGGCAAGACGCTCCTCGGGGCGCGTCTTGCTTGGGCCTCTCTCCTGGAGGCGCTAAGTCAGACCCAGTGCTGACATAAGGCAAGACGCTCCTCGGGGCGCGTCTTGCTGGGGCCTCTCTCCTGGAGGTGCTCAATCAGACCCAGTGGTGACATGTGGCAAGACGCTCCTCGGGGCGCATCTTGCTTGGGCCTCTCTCCTGGAGGCACTAAGTCAGACCCAGTGTTGACACTTGGCAAGACGCTCCTCGGGGCGCTTCTTGCTTGGGCCTCTCTCCAGAAGGCCCTCAATCAGACCCAGTGTTGACACGTGGCAAGACGCTCCTCGGGGCGCTTCTTGCTTGGGCCTCTCTCCTGGAGGCGCTCAGTCAGACCCAGTGGTGACATGTGGCAAGACGCTCCTCGGGGCGCGTATTGCTTGGGCCTCTCTCCTGGATGCCCTCTGTCAGACCCAGTGTTGACATGTGGCAAGACTCTCCTCGGGGCGCGTCTTGCTTGGGCTTCTCTCATGGAGGCCCTCAGTCAGACCCAGTGTTGACATGTGTCAAGACGCTCCTCGGGGCGTGTCTTGCTTTCGCCTCTCTCCTGGAGGCGCTCAGTCAGACCCAGTGATGACATGTGGCAAGACGCTCCTCGGGGCGCTTCTTGCTTGGGCTTCTCTCCTGGAGGCCCTCAGTCAGACCCATTGTTGACATGTGGCAAGACGCTCCTCGGGGCACGTCTTGCTTGGGCCTCTCTCCTGGAGGCACTCAGTCAGACCGAGTAGTGACATGTGACAAGACGCTCCTCGGGGCGCGTCTTTCTTGGGCCTCTCTCCTGGAGGCGCTCAGTCAGACCCAGTGTTGACATGTGGCAAGACGCTCCTCGGGGCGCATCTTGCTTGGGCCTCTCTGCTGGAGGTTCTCAGTCAGACACAGTGTTGACATGTGGCAAGATGCTCCTCGGGGCGCGTCTTGCTGGGGCTTCTCTCATGGAGGCACTCAGTCAGACCCAGTGTTGACATGTGGCAAGACGCTCCTCGGGGCACGTCTTGCTTGGGCCTCTCTCCTGGAGGCGCTCAGTCAGACCCAGAGGAGACATGTGTCAAGATGCTCCTCGGGGCGCGTCTTGCTTGGGCCTCTCTCCTGGAGGCGCTCAGTCAGACCGAGTAGTGACATGTGGCAAGACGCTCCTCGGGGCGCGTCTTGCTTGGGCCTCTCTCCTGGAGGCGCTAAGTCAGACCGAGTGCTGACATAAGGCAAGACGCTCCTCGGGGCGCGTCTTGCTGGGGCCTCTCTCCTGGAGGTGCTCAATCAGACCCAGTGGTGACACGTGGCAAGACGCTCCTCGGGGCGCATCTTGCTTGGGCCTCTCTCCTGGAGGCACTAAGTCAGACCCAGTGTTGACACTTGGCAAGACGCTCCTCGGGGCGCTTCTTGCTTGGGCCTCTCTCCAGAAGGCCCTCAATCAGACCCAGTGTTGACACGTGGCAAGACGCTCCTCGGGGCGCTTCTTGCTTGGGCCTCTCTCCTGGAGGCGCTCAGTCAGACCCAGTGGTGACATGTGGCAAGACGCTCCTCGGGGCGCGTATTGCTTGGGCCTCTCTCCTGGATGCCCTCTGTCAGACCCAGTGTTGACATGTGGCAAGACTCTCCTCGGGGCGCGTCTTGCTTGGGCTTCTCTCATGGAGGCCCTCAGTCAGACCCAGTGTTGACATGTGTCAAGACGCTCCTCGGGGCGTGTCTTGCTTGGGCCTCTCTCCTGGAGGCGCTCAGTCAGACCCAGTGATGACATGTGGCAAGACGCTCCTCGGGGCGCTTCTTGCTTGGGCTTCTCTCCTGGAGGCCCTCAGTCAGACCCATTGTTGACATGTGGCAAGACGCTCCTCGGGGCACGTCTTGCTTGGGCCTCTCTCCTGGAGGCGCTCAGTCAGACCGAGTAGTGACATGTGACAAGACGCTCCTCGGGGCGCGTCTTTCTTGGGCCTCTCTCCTGGAGGCGCTCAGTCAGACCCAGTGTTGACATGTGGCAAGACGCTCCTCGGGGCGCATCTTGCTTGGGCCTCTCTCCTGGAGGTTCTCAGTCAGACCCAGTGTTGACATGTGGCAAGATGCTCCTCGGGGCGCGTCTTGCTGGGGCTTCTCTCATGGAGGCACTCAGTCAGACCCAGTGTTGACATGTGGCAAGACGCTCCTCGGGGCACGTCTTGCTTGGGCCTCTCTCCTGGAGGCGCTCAGTCAGACCCAGTGTTCACATGTGGCAAAACGCTCCTCGGGGTGCGTCTTGCTTGGGCCTCTCTCCTGGAGGCGCTCAGTCAGACCGAGTGCTGACATGTGGCAAGACGCTCCTCGGGGCGCGTCTTGCTTGGGCTTCTCTCCTGGAGGCCCTAAGTCAGACCCATTGTTGACATGTGGCAAGACGCTCCTCGGGGCACGTCTTGCTTGGGCCTCTCTCCTGGAGGCGCTCAGTCAGACCGAGTAGTGACATGTGACAAGACGCTCCTCGGGGTGCGTCTTGCTTGGGCCTCTCTCCTGGATGCGCTCAGTCAGACCCAGTGTTGACATGTGGCAAGACGCTCCTCGGGGCGCATCTTGCTTGGGCCTCTCTCCTGGAGGTTCTCAGTCAGACCCAGTGTTGACATGTGGCAAGATGCTCCTCGGGGCGCTTCTTGCTGGGGCTTCTCTCATGGAGGCACTCAGTCAGACCCAGTGTTGACATGTGGCAAGACGCTCCTCGGGGCACGTCTTGCTTGGGCCTCTCTCCTGGAGGCGCTCAGTCAGACCCAGAGGAGACATGTGTCAAGATGCTCCTTGTGGCGCGTCTTGCTTGGGCCTCTCTCCTGGAGGCGCTCAGTCAGACCGAGTGCTGACATGTGGCAAGACGCTCCTCCGGGCGCGTCTTGCTTGGGCCTCTCTTCTGGAGGCGCTCAGTCAGACCCAGTGTTCTCATGTGGCAAAACGCTCCTCGGGGCGCGTCTTGCTTGGGCTTCTCTCCAGAAGGCCCTCAATCAGACCCAGTACTGACATGTGGCAAGACGCTCCTCGGGGCGCGTCTTGCTTGGGCTTCTCTCCTGGAGGCCCTCAGTCAGACCAATTGTTGACATGTGGCAAGACGCTCCTCGGGGCGCGTCTTGCTTGGGCCTCTCTCCTGGAGGCCCTCAGTTAGACCGAGTGCTGACATGTGGCAAGACGCTCCTCGGGGCGCGTCTTGCTTGGGCCTCTCTCCAGAAGGCCCTCAATCAGACCCAGTGCTGACATGTGGCAAGACGCTCCTCATGGCGCGTCTTGCTTGGGCTTCTCTCCTGGAGGCCCTCAGTCAGACCCATTGTTGACATGTGGCAAGACGCTCCTCGGGGCGCGTCTCATTTGGGCCTCTCTCCTGGAGGCCCTCAGTCAGACCCAGTGTTGACATGTGGCAAGACGCTCCTCGGGACGCGTCTTGCTTGGGCTTCTCTCCTGGAGGCCCTCAGTCAGACCCATTGTTGACATGTGGCAAGACGCTCCTCGGGGCACGTCTTGCTTGGGCCTCTCTCCTGGAGGCGCTCAGTCAGACCGAGTACTGACATAAGGCAAGACGCTCCTCGGGGCGCGTCTTGCTGGGGCCTCTCTCCTGGAGGTGCTCAATCAGACCCAGTGGTGACACGTGGCAAGACGCTCCTCGGGGCGCATCTTGCTTGGGCCTCTCTCCTGGAGGCACTAAGTCAGACCCAGTGTTGACACTTGGCAAGACGCTCCTCGGGGCGCTTCTTGCTTGGGCCTCTCTCCAGAAGGCCCTCAATCAGACCCAGTGTTGACACGTGGCAAGACGCTCCTCGGGGCGCTTCTTGCTTGGGCCTCTCTCCTGGAGGCGCTCAGTCAGACCCAGTGGTGACATGTGGCAAGACGCTCCTCGGGGCGCGTATTGCTTGGGCCTCTCTCCTGGATGCCCTCTGTCAGACCCAGTGTTGACATGTGGCAAGACTCTCCTCGGGGCGCGTCTTGCTTGGGCTTCTCTCATGGAGGCCCTCAGTCAGACCCAGTGTTGACATGTGTCAAGACGCTCCTCGGGGCGTGTCTTGCTTGGGCCTCTCTCCTGGAGGCGCTCAGTCAGACCCAGTGATGACATGTGGCAAGACGCTCCTCGGGGCGCTTCTTGCTTGGGCTTCTCTCCTGGAGGCCCTCAGTCAGACCCAGTGTTGACATGTGGCAAGACGCTCCTCGGGGCGCGTCTTGCTTGGGCTTCTCTCCTGGAGGCCCTCAGTCAGACCCATTGTTGACATGTGGCAAGACGCTCCTCGGGGCACGTCTTGCTTGGGCCTCTCTCCTGGAGGCGCTCAGTCAGACCGAGTAGTGACATGTGGCAAGACGCTCCTCGGGGCGCGTCTTGCTTGGGCCTCTCTCCTGGAGGCGCTAAGTCAGACCCAGTGCTGACATAAGGCAAGACGCTCCTCGGGGCGCGTCTTGCTGGGGCCTCTCTCCTGGAGGTGCTCAATCAGACCCAGTGGTGACATGTGGCAAGACGCTCCTCGGGGCGCATCTTGCTTGGGCCTCTCTCCTGGAGGCACTAAGTCAGACCCAGTGTTGACACTTGGCAAGACGCTCCTCGGGGCGCTTCTTGCTTGGGCCTCTCTCCAGAAGGCCCTCAATCAGACCCAGTGTTGACACGTGGCAAGACGCTCCTCGGGGCGCTTCTTGCTTGGGCCTCTCTCCTGGAGGCGCTCAGTCAGACCCAGTGGTGACATGTGGCAAGACGCTCCTCGGGGCGCGTATTGCTTGGGCCTCTCTCCTGGATGCCCTCTGTCAGACCCAGTGTTGACATGTGGCAAGACTCTCCTCGGGGCGCGTCTTGCTTGGGCTTCTCTCATGGAGGCCCTCAGTCAGACCCAGTGTTGACATGTGTCAAGACGCTCCTCGGGGCGTGTCTTGCTTGGGCCTCTCTCCTGGAGGCGCTCAGTCAGACCCAGTGATGACATGTGGCAAGACGCTCCTCGGGGCGCTTCTTGCTTGGGCTTCTCTCCTGGAGGCCCTCAGTCAGACCCATTGTTGACATGTGGCAAGACGCTCCTCGGGGCACGTCTTGCTTGGGCCTCTCTCCTGGAGGCACTCAGTCAGACCGAGTAGTGACATGTGACAAGACGCTCCTCGGGGCGCGTCTTTCTTGGGCCTCTCTCCTGGAGGCGCTCAGTCAGACCCAGTGTTGACATGTGGCAAGACGCTCCTCGGGGCGCATCTTGCTTGGGCCTCTCTGCTGGAGGTTCTCAGTCAGACACAGTGTTGTCATGTGGCAAGATGCTCCTCGGGGCGCGTCTTGCTGGGGCTTCTCTCATGGAGGCACTCAGTCAGACCCAGTGTTGACATGTGGCAAGACGCTCCTCGGGGCACGTCTTGCTTGGGCCTCTCTCCTGGAGGCGCTCAGTCTGACCCAGAGGAGACATGTGTCAAGATGCTCCTCGGGGCGCGTCTTGCTTGGGCCTCTCTCCTGGAGGCGCTCAGTCAGACCGAGTAGTGACATGTGGCAAGACGCTCCTCGGGGCGCGTCTTGCTTGGGCCTCTCTCCTGGAGGCGCTAAGTCAGACCGAGTGCTGACATAAGGCAAGACGCTCCTCGGGGCGCGTCTTGCTGGGGCCTCTCTCCTGGAGGTGCTCAATCAGACCCAGTGGTGACACGTGGCAAGACGCTCCTCGGGGCGCATCTTGCTTGGGCCTCTCTCCTGGAGGCACTAAGTCAGACCCAGTGTTGACACTTGGCAAGACGCTCCTCGGGGCGCTTCTTGCTTGGGCCTCTCTCCAGAAGGCCCTCAATCAGACCCAGTGTTGACACGTGGCAAGACGCTCCTCGGGGCGCTTCTTGCTTGGGCCTCTCTCCTGGAGGCGCTCAGTCAGACCCAGTGGTGACATGTGGCAAGACGCTCCTCGGGGCGCGTATTGCTTGGGCCTCTCTCCTGGATGCCCTCTGTCAGACCCAGTGTTGACATGTGGCAAGACTCTCCTCGGGGCGCGTCTTGCTTGGGCTTCTCTCATGGAGGCCCTCAGTCAGACCCAGTGTTGACATGTGTCAAGACGCTCCTCGGGGCGTGTCTTGCTTGGGCCTCTCTCCTGGAGGCGCTCAGTCAGACCCAGTGATGACATGTGGCAAGACGCTCCTCGGGGCGCTTCTTGCTTGGGCTTCTCTCCTGGAGGCCCTCAGTCAGACCCATTGTTGACATGTGGCAAGACGCTCCTCGGGGCACGTCTTGCTTGGGCCTCTCTCCTGGAGGCGCTCAGTCAGACCGAGTAGTGACATGTGACAAGACGCTCCTCGGGGCGCGTCTTTCTTGGGCCTCTCTCCTGGAGGCGCTCAGTCAGACCCAGTGTTGACATGTGGCAAGACGCTCCTCGGGGCGCATCTTGCTTGGGCCTCTCTCCTGGAGGTTCTCAGTCAGACCCAGTGTTGACATGTGGCAAGATGCTCCTCGGGGCGCGTCTTGCTGGGGCTTCTCTCATGGAGGCACTCAGTCAGACCCAGTGTTGACATGTGGCAAGACGCTCCTCGGGGCACGTCTTGCTTGGGCCTCTCTCCTGGAGGCGCTCAGTCAGACCCAGTGTTCACATGTGGCAAAACGCTCCTCGGGGTGCGTCTTGCTTGGGCCTCTCTCCTGGAGGCACTCAGTCAGACCGAGTGCTGACATGTGGCAAGACGCTCCTCGGGGCGCGTCTTGCTTGGGCTTCTCTCCTGGAGGCCCTAAGTCAGACCCATTGTTGACACGTGGCAAGACGCTCCTCGGGGCACGTCTTGCTTGGGCCTCTCTCCTGGAGGCGCTCAGTCAGACCGAGTAGTGACATGTGACAAGACGCTCCTCGGGGTGCGTCTTGCTTGGGCCTCTCTCCTGGATGCGCTCAGTCAGACCCAGTGTTGACATGTGGCAAGACGCTCCTCGGGGCGCATCTTGCTTGGGCCTCTCTCCTGGAGGTTCTCAGTCAGACCCAGTGTTGACATGTGGCAAGATGCTCCTCGGGGCGCTTCTTGCTGGGGCTTCTCTCATGGAGGCACTCAGTCAGACCCAGTGTTGACATGTGGCAAGACGCTCCTCGGGGCACGTCTTGCTTGGGCCTCTCTCCTGGAGGCGCTCAGTCAGACCCAGAGGAGACATGTGTCAAGATGCTCCTTGTGGCGCGTCTTGCTTGGGCCTCTCTCCTGGAGGCGCTCAGTCAGACCGAGTGCTGACATGTGGCAAGACGCTCCTCCGGGCGCGTCTTGCTTGGGCCTCTCTTCTGGAGGCGCTCAGTCAGACCCAGTGTTCTCATGTGGCAAAACGCTCCTCGGGGCGCGTCTTGCTTGGGCTTCTCTCCAGAAGGCCCTCAATCAGACCCAGTACTGACATGTGGCAAGACGCTCCTCGGGGCGCGTCTTGCTTGGGCTTCTCTCCTGGAGGCCCTCAGTCAGACCAATTGTTGACATGTGGCAAGACGCTCCTCGGGGCGCGTCTTGCTTGGGCCTCTCTCCTGGAGGCCCTCAGTCAGACCGAGTGCTGACATGTGGCAAGACGCTCCTCGGGGCGCGTCTTGCTTGGGCCTCTCTCCAGAAGGCCCTCAATCAGACCCAGTGCTGACATGTGGCAAGACGCTCCTCATGGCGCGTCTTGCTTGGGCTTCTCTCCTGGAGGCCCTCAGTCAGACCCATTGTTGACATGTGGCAAGACGCTCCTCGGGGCGCGTCTCATTTGGGCCTCTCTCCTGGAGGCCCTCAGTCAGACCCAGTGTTGACATGTGGCAAGACGCTCCTCGGGACGCGTCTTGCTTGGGCTTCTCTCCTGGAGGCCCTCAGTCAGACCCATTGTTGACATGTGGCAAGACGCTCCTCGGGGCACGTCTTGCTTGGGCCTCTCTCCTGGAGGCGCTCAGTCAGACCGAGTAGTGACATGTGGCAAGACGCTCCTCGGGGCGCGTCTTGCTTGGGCCTCTCTCCTGGAGGCGCTAAGTCAGACCGAGTGCTGACATAAGGCAAGACGCTCCTCGGGGCGCGTCTTGCTGGGGCCTCTCTCCTGGAGGTGCTCAATCAGACCCAGTGGTGACATGTGGCAAGACGCTCCTCGGGGCGCATCTTGCTTGGGCCTCTCTCCTGGAGGCACTAAGTCAGACCCAGTGTTGACACTTGGCAAGACGCTCCTCGGGGCGCTTCTTGCTTGGGCCTCTCTCCAGAAGGCCCTCAATCAGACCCAGTGTTTACACGTGGCAAGACGCTCCTCGGGGCGCTTCTTGCTTGGGCCTCTCTCCTGGAGGCGCTCAGTCAGACCCAGTGGTGACATGTGGCAAGACGCTCCTCGGGGCGCGTATTGCTTGGGCCTCTCTCCTGGATGCCCTCTGTCAGACCCAGTGTTGACATGTGGCAAGACTCTCCTCGGGGCACGTCTTGCTTGGGCTTCTCTCATGGAGGCCCTCAGTCAGACCCAGTGTTGACATGTGTCAAGACGCTCCTCGGGGCGTGTCTTGCTTGGGCCTCTCTCCTGGAGGCGCTCAGTCAGACCCAGTGATGACATGTGGCAAGACGCTCCTCGGGGCGCTTCTTGCTTGGGCTTCTCTCCTGGAGGCCCTCAGTCAGACCCATTGTTGACATGTGGCAAGACGCTCCTCGGGGCACGTCTTGCTTGGGCCTCTCTCCTGGAGGCGCTCAGTCAGACCGAGTAGTGACATGTGACAAGACGCTCCTCGGGGCGCGTCTTTCTTGGGCCTCTCTCCTGGAGGCGCTCAGTCAGACCCAGTGTTGACATGTGGCAAGACGCTCCTCGGTGCGCATCTTGCTTGGGCCTCTCTCCTGGAGGTTCTCAGTCAGACCCAGTGTTGACATGTGGCAAGATGCTCCTCGGGGCGCGTCTTGCTGGGGCTTCTCTCATGGAGGCACTCAGTCAGACCCAGTGTTGACATGTGGCAAGACGCTCCTCGGGGCACGTCTTGCTTGGGCCTCTTTCCTGGAGGCGCTCAGTCAGACCCAGAGGAGACATGTGTCAAGATGCTCCTCGGGGCGCGTCTTGCTTGGGCCTCTCTCCTGGAGGCGCTCAGTCAGACCGAGTGCTGACATGTGGCAAGACGCTCCTCCGGGCGCGTCTTGCTTGGGCCTCTCTTCTGGAGGCGCTCAGTCAGACCCAGTGTTCACATGTGGCAAAACGCTCCTCGGGGTGCGTCTTGCTTGGGCCTCTCTCCTGGAGGCGCTCAGTCAGACCGAGTGCTGCCATGTGGCAAGACGCTCCTCGGGGCGCGTCTTGCTTGGGCTTCTCTCCTGGAGGCCCTAAGTCAGACCCATTGTTGACATGTGGCAAGACGCTCCTCGGGGCGCATCTTGCTTGGGCTTCTCTCCTGGAGGCCCTCAGTCAGACCCATTGTTGACATGTGGCAAGACGCTCCTCGGGGCGCGTCTTGCTTGGGCCTTTCTCCTGGAGGCGCTCAGTCAGACCGAGTGTTGACATGTGGCAAGACGCTCCTCGGGGCGCATCTTGCTTGGGCTTCTCTCCTGGAGGCCCTCAGTCAGACCCATTGTTGACATGTGGCAAGACGCTCCTCGGGGCGCGTCTTGCTTGGGCCTCTCTCCAGAAGGCCCTCAATCAGACCCAGTGCTGACATGTGGCAAGACGCTCCTCGGGGCGCGTCTTGCTTGGGCTTCTCTCCTGGAGGCCCTCAGTCAGACCCATTGTTGACATGTGGCAAGACGCTCCTCGGGGCGCGTCTCATTTGGGCCTCTCTCCTGGAGGCCCTCAGTCAGACCCAGTGTTGACATGTGGCAAGACGCTCCTCGGGGCGCGTCTTGCTTGGGCTTCTCTCCTGGAGGCCCTCAGTCAGACCCATTGATGAACATGTGGCAAGACGCTCCTCGGGGCACGTCTTGCTTGGGCCTCTCTCCTGGAGGCGCTCAGTCAGACCGAGTAGTGACATGTGGCAAGACGCTCCTCGGGGCGCGTCTTGCTTGGACCTTTCTCCTTGAGGCGCTCAGTTAGACCGAGTAGTGACATGTGGCAAGACGCTCCTCGGGGCGCGTCTTGCTTGGGCCTCTCTCCTGGAGGCGCTCAGTCAGACCGAGTGCTGACATAAGGCAAGACGCTCCTCGGGGCGTGTCTTGCTGAGGCCTCTCTCCTGGAGGTGCTCAATCAGACCCAGTGGTGACACGTGGCAAGACGCTCCTCGGGGCGCGTCTTGCTTGGGCCTCTCTCCTGGAGGAGCTCAGTCAGACCCAGTGGTGACACGTGGCAAGACGCTCCTCGGGGCGCATCTTGCTTGGGCCTCTCTCCTGGAGGCGCTAAGTCAGACCCAGTGTTGACACGTGGCAAGATGCTCCTCGGGGCGCGTCTTGCTTGGGCCTCTCTCCTGGAGGCGCTCAGTCAGACCCAGTGTTGACATGTGGCAAGACACTCCTCGGGGCGCGTCTTGCTTGGGCCTCTCTCATGGAGGCCCTCTGTCAGACCCAGTGTTGACATGTGTCAAGACGCTCCTCGGGGCGCGTCTTGCTTGGGCCTCTCTCCTGGAGGCGCTCAGTCAGACCGAGTGCTGACATGTGGCAAGAAGCTCCTCGGGGCGCGTCTTGCTTGGGCTTCTCTCCTGGAGGCCCTCAGTCAGACCCATTGTTGACATGTGGCAAGACGCTCCTCGGGGCGCGTCTTGCTTGGGCCTCTCTCCTGGAGGTTCTCAGTCAGACCCAGTGTTGACATTTGGCAAGATGCTCCTCGGGGCGCGTCTTGCTGGGGCTTCTCTCATGGAGGCACTCAGTCAGACCCAGTGTTGACATGTGGCAAGACGCTCCTCGGGGCACGTCTTGCTTGGGCCTCTCTCCTGGAGGCGCTCAGTCAGACCCAGAGGAGACATGTGTCAAGATGCTCCTCGGGGCGCGTCTTGCTTGGGCCTCTCTCCTGGAGAAGCTCAGTCAGACCGAGTGCTGACATGTGGCAAGACTCTCCTCCGGGCGCGTCTTGCTTGGGCCTCTCTTCTGGAGGCGCTCAGTCAGACCCATTGTTGACATGTGGCAAGACGCTCCTCGGGGGGCGTCTTGCTTGGGCCTCTCTCCAGAAGGCCCTCAATCAGACCCAGTGCTGACATGTGGCAAGACGCTCCTCGGGGCGCGTCTTGCTTGGGCTTCTCTCCTGGAGGCCCTCAGTCAGACCCATTGTTGACATGTGGCAAGACGCTCCTCGGGGCGAGTCTTGCTTGGGCCTCTCTCCTGGAGGCCCTCAGTCAGACCCATTGTTGACATGTGGCAAGACGCTCCTCGGGGCGCGTCTTGCTTGGGCCTCTCTCCAGAAGGCCCTCAATCAGACCCAGTGCTGACATGTGGCAAGACGCTCCTCGGGGCGCGTCTTGCTTGGGCTTCTCTCCTGGAGGCCCTCAGTCAGACCCATTGTTGACATGTGGCAAGACGCTCCTCGGGGCGCGTCTCATTTGGGCCTCTCTCCTGGAGGCACTCAGTCAGACCCAGTGTTGACATGTGGAAAGACGCTCCTCTGGGCGCGTTTTGCTTGGGCTTCTCTCCTGGAGGCCCTCAGTCAGACCCATTGTTGACATGTGGCAAGACGCTCCTCGGGGCACGTCTTGCTTGGGCCTCTCTCCTGGAGGCGCTCGGTCAGACCGAGTAGTGACATGTGGCAAGACGCTCCTCGGGGCGCGTCTTGCTTGGGCCTCTCTCCTGGAGGCGCTCAGTCAGACCGAGTGCTGACATAAGGCAAGACGCTCCTCGGGGCGCGTCTTGCTGGGGCCTCTCTCCTGGAGGTGCTCAATCAGACCCAGTGGTGACACGTGGCAAGACGCTCCTCGGGGCGCGTCTTGCTTGGGCCTCTCTCCTGGAGGAGCTCAGTCAGACCCAGTGGTGACACCTGGCAAGACACTCCTCGGGGCGCATCTTGCTTGGGCCTCTCTCCTGGAGGCGCTAAGTCAGACCCAGTGTTGACACGTGGCAAGACGCTCCTCGGGGCGCGTCTTGCTTGGGCCTCTCTCCAGAAGGCCCTCAATAAGACCCAGTGTTGGCACGTGGCAAGACGCTCCTCGGGGCGCTTCTTGCTTGGGCCTCTCTCCTGGAGGCGCTCAGTCAGACCCAGTGGTGACATGTGGCAAGACGCTCCTCGGGGCGCGTATTGCTTGGGCATCTTTCCTGGAAGCCCTCTGTCAGACCCAGTGTTGACATGTGGCAAGACTCTCCTCGGGGCGCGTCTTGCTTGGGCTTCTCTCATGGAGGCCCTCAGTCAGACCCAGTGTTGACATGTGTCAAGACGCTCCTCGGGGAGTGTCTTGCTTGGGCCTCTCTCCTGGAGGTGCTCAGTCAGACCCAGTGTTGACATGTGGCAAGATGTTCCGCGGGGCGCTTCTTGCTTGGGCTTCTCTCCTGGAGGCCCTCAGTCAGACCCATTGTTGACATGTGGCAAGACGCTCCTCGGGGAACGTCTTGCTTGGGCCTCTCTCCTGGAGGCGCTCAGTCAGACCGAGTAGTGACATGTGACAAGACGCTCCTCGGGGCGCGTCTTGCTTGGGCCTCTCTCCTGGATGCGCTCAGTCAGACCCAGTGTTGACATGTGGCAAGACGCTCCTCGGGGCGTGTCCTGCTTGGGCCTCTCTCCAGAAGGCCCTCAATCAGACCCAGTGTTGGCACGTGGCAAGATGCTCCTCGGGGCGCTTCTTGCTTGGGCCTCTCTCCTGGAGGCGCTCAGTCAGACCCAGTGGTGACATGTGGCAAGACGCTCCTCGGGGCGCGTATTGCTTGGGCCTCTTTCCTGGATGCCCTCTGTCAGACCCAGTGTTGACATGTGGCAAGACTCTCCTCGGGGCGCGTCTTGCTTGGGCTTCTCTCATGGAGGCCCTCAGTCAGACCCAGTGTTGACATGTGTCAAGACGCTCCTCGGGGCGTATCTTGCTTGGGCCTCTCTCCTGGAGGCGCTCAGTCAGACCCAGTGTTGACATGTGGCAAGACGTTCCGCGGGGCGCTTCTTGCTTGGGCTTCTCTCCTGGAGGCCCTCAGTCAGACCCATTGTTGACATGTGGCAAGACGCTCCTCGGGGCACGTCTTGCTTGGGCCTCTCTCCTGGAGGCGCTCAGTCAGACCGAGTAGTGACATGTGACAAGACGCTCCTCGGGGCGCGTCTTGCTTGGGCCTCTCTCCTGGATGCGCTCAGTCAGACCCAGTGTTGACATGTGGCAAGACGCTCCTCGGGGCGCATCTTGCTTGGGCCTCTCTCCTGGAGGTTCTCAGTCAGACCCAGTGTTGACATGTGGCAAGATGCTCCTCGGGGCGCGTCTTGCTGGGGCTTCTCTCATGGAGGCACTCAGTCAGACCCATTGTTGACATGTGGCAAGACGCTCCTCGAGGCGCGTCTTGCTTGGGCCTCTCTCCTGGAGGCGTTCAGTAAGACCGAGTGCTGACATGTGGCAAGACGCTCCTCGGGGCGCGTCTTGCTTGGGCCTTTCTCCTGGAGGCGCTCAGTCAGACCGAGTGTTGACATGTGGCAAGACGCTCCTCGGGGCGCGTCTTGCTTGGGCTTCTCTCCTGGAGGCCCTCAGTCAGACCCATTGTTGACATGTGGCAAGACGCTCCTCGGGGCGCGTCTTGCTTGGGCCTCTCTCCAGAAGGCCCTCAATCAGACCCAGTGCTGACATGTGGCAAGACGCTCCTCGGGGCGCGTCTTGCTTGGGCTTCTCTCCTGGAGGCCCTCAGTCAGACCCATTGTTGACATGTGGCAAGACGCTCCTCGGGGCGCGTCTCATTTGGGCCTCTCTCCTGGAGGCCCTCAGTCAGACCCAGTGTTGACATGTGGCAAGACGCTCCTCGGGGCGCGTCTTGCTTGGGCTTCTCTCCTGGAGGCCCTCAGTCAGACCCATTGATGAACATGTGGCAAGACGCTCCTCGGGGCACGTCTTGCTTGGGCCTCTCTCCTGGAGGCGCTCAGTCAGACCGAGTAGTGACATGTGGCAAGACGCTCCTCGGGGCGCGTCTTGCTTGGACCTTTCTCCTGGAGGCGCTCAGTTAGACCGAGTAGTGACATGTGGCAAGACGCTCCTCGGGGCGCGTCTTGCTTGGGCCTCTCTCCTGGAGGCGCTCAGTCAGACCGAGCGCTGACATAAGGCAAGACGCTCCTCGGGGCGTGTCTTGCTGAGGCCTCTCTCCTGGAGGTGCTCAATCAGACCCAGTGGTGACACGTGGCAAGACGCTCCTCGGGGCGCATCTTGCTTGGGCCTCTCTCCTGGAGGCGCTAAGTCAGACCCAGTGTTGACACGTGGCAAGATGCTCCTCGGGGCGCGTCTTGCTTGGGCCTCTCTCCTGGAGGCGCTCAGTCAGACCCAGTGTTGACATGTGGCAAGACACTCCTCGGGGCGCGTCTTGCTTGGGCCTCTCTCATGGAGGCCCTCTGTCAGACCCAGTGTTGACATGTGTCAAGACGCTCCTCGGGGCGCGTCTTGCTTGGGCCTCTCTCCTGGAGGCGCTCAGTCAGACCGAGTGCTGACATGTGGCAAGAAGCTCCTCGGGGCGCGTCTTGCTTGGGCTTCTCTCCTGGAGGCCCTCAGTCAGACCCATTGTTGACATGTGGCAAGACGCTCCTCGGGGCGCGTCTTGCTTGGGCCTCTCTCCTGGAGGTTCTCAGTCAGACCCAGTGTTGACATTTGGCAAGATGCTCCTCGGGGCGCGTCTTGCTGGGGCTTCTCTCATGGAGGCACTCAGTCAGACCCAGTGTTGACATGTGGCAAGACGCTCCTCGGGGCACGTCTTGCTTGGGCCTCTCTCCTGGAGGCGCTCAGTCAGACCCAGAGGAGACATGTGTCAAGATGCTCCTCGGGGCGCGTCTTGCTTGGGCCTCTCTCCTGGAGAAGCTCAGTCAGACCGAGTGCTGACATGTGGCAAGACTCTCCTCCGGGCGCGTCTTGCTTGGGCCTCTCTTCTGGAGGCGCTCAGTCAGACCCATTGTTGACATGTGGCAAGACGCTCCTCGGGGGGCGTCTTGCTTGGGCCTCTCTCCAGAAGGCCCTCAATCAGACCCAGTGCTGACATGTGGCAAGACGCTCCTCGGGGCGCGTCTTGCTTGGGCTTCTCTCCTGGAGGCCCTCAGTCAGACCCATTGTTGACATGTGGCAAGACGCTCCTCGGGGCGAGTCTTGCTTGGGCCTCTCTCCTGGAGGCCCTCAGTCAGACCCATTGTTGACATGTGGCAAGACGCTCCTCGGGGCGCGTCTTGCTTGGGCCTCTCTCCAGAAGGCCCTCAATCAGACCCAGTGCTGACATGTGGCAAGACGCTCCTCGGGGCGCGTCTTGCTTGGGCTTCTCTCCTGGAGGCCCTCAGTCAGACCCATTGTTGACATGTGGCAAGACGCTCCTCGGGGCGCGTCTCATTTGGGCCTCTCTCCTGGAGGCACTCAGTCAGACCCAGTGTTGACATGTGGAAAGACGCTCCTCTGGGCGCGTTTTGCTTGGGCTTCTCTCCTGGAGGCCCTCAGTCAGACCCATTGTTGACATGTGGCAAGACGCTCCTCGGGGCACGTCTTGCTTGGGCCTCTCTCCTGGAGGCGCTCGGTCAGACCGAGTAGTGACATGTGGCAAGACGCTCCTCGGGGCGCGTCTTGCTTGGGCCTCTCTCCTGGAGGCGCTCAGTCAGACCGAGTGCTGACATAAGGCAAGACGCTCCTCGGGGCGCGTCTTGCTGGGGCCTCTCTCCTGGAGGTGCTCAATCAGACCCAGTGGTGACACGTGGCAAGACGCTCCTCGGGGCGCGTCTTGCTTGGGCCTCTCTCCTGGAGGAGCTCAGTCAGACCCAGTGGTGACACCTGGCAAGACACTCCTCGGGGCGCATCTTGCTTGGGCCTCTCTCCTGGAGGCGCTAAGTCAGACCCAGTGTTGACACGTGGCAAGACGCTCCTCGGGGCGCGTCTTGCTTGGGCCTCTCTCCAGAAGGCCCTCAATAAGACCCAGTGTTGGCACGTGGCAAGACGCTCCTCGGGGCGCTTCTTGCTTGGGCCTCTCTCCTGGAGGCGCTCAGTCAGACCCAGTGGTGACATGTGGCAAGACGCTCCTCGGGGCGCGTATTGCTTGGGCATCTTTCCTGGAAGCCCTCTGTCAGACCCAGTGTTGACATGTGGCAAGACTCTCCTCGGGGCGCGTCTTGCTTGGGCTTCTCTCATGGAGGCCCTCAGTCAGACCCAGTGTTGACATGTGTCAAGACGCTCCTCGGGGAGTGTCTTGCTTGGGCCTCTCTCCTGGAGGTGCTCAGTCAGACCCAGTGTTGACATGTGGCAAGATGTTCCGCGGGGCGCTTCTTGCTTGGGCTTCTCTCCTGGAGGCCCTCAGTCAGACCCATTGTTGACATGTGGCAAGACGCTCCTCGGGGAACGTCTTGCTTGGGCCTCTCTCCTGGAGGCGCTCAGTCAGACCGAGTAGTGACATGTGACAAGACGCTCCTCGGGGCGCGTCTTGCTTGGGCCTCTCTCCTGGATGCGCTCAGTCAGACCCAGTGTTGACATGTGGCAAGACGCTCCTCGGGGCGTGTCCTGCTTGGGCCTCTCTCCAGAAGGCCCTCAATCAGACCCAGTGTTGGCACGTGGCAAGATGCTCCTCGGGGCGCTTCTTGCTTGGGCCTCTCTCCTGGAGGCGCTCAGTCAGACCCAGTGGTGACATGTGGCAAGACGCTCCTCGGGGCGCGTATTGCTTGGGCCTCTTTCCTGGACGCCCTCTGTCAGACCCAGTGTTGACATGTGGCAAGACTCTCCTCGGGGCGCGACTTGCTTGGGCTTCTCTCATGGAGGCCCTCAGTCAGACCCAGTGTTGACATGTGTCAAGACGCTCCTCGGGGCGTATCTTGCTTGGGCCTCTCTCCAGGAGGCGCTCAGTCAGACCCAGTGTTGACATGTGGCAAGACGTTCCGCGGGGCGCTTCTTGCTTGGGCTTCTCTCCTGGAGGCCCTCAGTCAGACCCATTGTTGACATGTGGCAAGACGCTCCTCGGGGCACGTCTTGCTTGGGCCTCTCTCCTGGAGGCGCTCAGTCAGACCGAGTAGTGACATGTGACAAGACGCTCCTCGGGGCGCGTCTTGCTTGGGCCTCTCTCCTGGATGCGCTCAGTCAGACCCAGTGTTGACATGTGGCAAGACGCTCCTCGGGGCGCATCTTGCTTGGGCCTCTCTCCTGGAGGTTCTCAGTCAGACCCAGTGTTGACATGTGGCAAGATGCTCCTCGGGGCGCGTCTTGCTGGGGCTTCTCTCATGGAGGCACTCAGTCAGACCCATTGTTGACATGTGGCAAGACGCTCCTCGAGGCGCGTCTTGCTTGGGCCTCTCTCCTGGAGGCGTTCAGTAAGACCGAGTGCTGACATGTGGCAAGACGCTCCTCGGGGCGCGTCTTGCTTGGGCTTCTCTCCTGGAGGCCCTCAGTCAGACCCATTGTTGACATGTGGCAAGACGCTCCTCTGGGCGCGTCTTGCTTGGGCCTCTCTCCAGAAGGCCCTCAATCAGACCCAGTGCTGACATGTGGCAAGACGCTCCTCGGGGCGCGTCTTGCTTGGGCTTCTCTCCTGGAGGCCCTCAGTCAGACCCATTGTTGACATGTGGCAAGACGCTCCTCGGGGCGCGTCTCATTTGGGCCTCTCTCCTGGAGGCCCTCAGTCAGACCCAGTGTTGACATGTGGCAAGACGCTCCTCGGGGCGCGTCTTGCTTGGGCTTCTCTCCTGGAGGCCCTCAGTCAGACCCATTGTTGACATGTGGCAAGACGCTCCTCGGGGCACGTCTTGCTTGGGCCTCTCTCCTGGAGGCGCTCAGTCAGACCGAGTAGTGACATGTGGCAAGACGCTCCTCGGGGCGCGTCTTGCTTGGGCCTCTCTCCTGGAGGCGCTCAGTCAGACCGAGTGCTGACATAAGGCAAGACGCTCCTCGGGGCGCGTCTTGCTGGGGCCTCTCTCCTGGAGGTGCTCAATCAGACCCAGTGGTGACACGTGGCAAGATGCTCCTCGGGGCGCATCTTGCTGGGGCCTCTCTCCTGGAGGTGCTCAATCAGACCCAGTGGTGACACGTGGCAAGATGCTCCTCGGGGCGCATCTTGCTTGGGCCTCTCTCCTGGAGGCGCTAAGTCAGACCCAGTGTTGACACGTGGCAAGACGCTCCTCGGGGCGTGTCCTGCTTGGGCCTCTCTCCAGAAGGCCCTCAATCAGACCCAGTGTTGGCACGTGGCAAGACGCTCCTCGGGGCGCTTCTTGCTTGGGCCTCTCTCCTGGAGGCGCTCAGTCAGACCCAGTGGTGACATGTGGCAAGACGCTCCTCGGGGCGCGTATTGCTTGGGCCTCTTTCCTGGATGCCCTCTGTCAGACCCAGTGTTGACACTGTGGCAAGACTCTCCTCGGGGCGCGTCTTGCTTGGGCTTCTCTCATGGAGGCCCTCAGTCAGACCCAGTGTTGACATGTGTCAAGACGCTCCTCGGGGCGTGTCTTGCTTGTGCCTCTCTCCTGGAGGCGCTCAGTCAGACCCAGTGTTGACATGTGGCAAGACGTTCCGCGGGGCGCTTCTTGCTTGGGCTTCTCTCCTGGAGGCCCTCAGTCAGACCCATTGTTGACATGTGGCAAGACGCTCCTCGGGGCACGTCTTGCTTGGGCCTCTCTCCTGGAGGCGCTCAGTCAGACCGAGTAGTGACATGTGACAAGACGCTCCTCGGGGCGCGTCTTGCTTGGGCCTCTCTCCTGGATGCGCTCAGTCAGACCCAGTGTTGACATGTGGCAAGACGCTCCTCGGGGCGCATCTTGCTTGGGCCTCTCTCCTGGAGGTTCTCAGTTAGACCCAGTGTTGACATGTGGCAAGATGCTCCTCGGGGCGCGTCCTGCTTGGGCCTCTCTCCTGGAGGCGCTCAGTCAGACCGAGTGCTGACATGTGGCAAGACGCTCCTCCGGGCGCGTCTTGCTTGGGCCTCTCTTCTGGAGGCGCTCAGTCAGACCCAGTGTTCACATGTGGCAAAACGCTCCTCGGGGTGCGTCTTGCTTGGGCCTCTCTCCTGGATGCGCTCAGTCAGACCGAGTGCTGACATGTGGCAAGACGCTCCTCGGGGCGCGTCTTGCTTGGGCCTCTCTCCTGGAGGCGCTCAGTCAGACCGAGTGCTGACATAAGGCAAGACGCTCCTCGGGGCGCATCTTGCTGGGGCCTCTCTCCTGGAGGTGCTCAATCAGACCCAGTGGTGACACATGGCAAGATGCTCCTCGGGGCGCATCTTGCTGGGGCCTCTCTCCTGGAGGTGCTCAATCAGACCCAGTGGTGACACGTGGCAAGATGCTCCTCGGGGCACATCTTGCTTGGGCCTCTCTCCTGGAGGCGCTAAGTCAGACCCAGTGTTTACACGTGGCAAGACGCTCCTCGGGGCGTGTCCTGCTTGGGCCTCTCCCCAGAAGGCCCTCAATCAGACCCAGTGTTGGCACGTGGCAAGACGCTCCTCGGGGCGCTTCTTGCTTGGGCCTCTCTCCTGGAGGCGCTCAGTCAGACCCAGTGGTGACATGTGGCAAGACGCTCCTCGGGGCGCGTATTGCTTGGGCCTCTTTCCTGGATGCCCTCTGTCAGACCCAGTGTTGACACTGTGGCAAGACTCTCCTCGGGGCGCGTCTTGCTTGGGCTTCTCTCATGGAGGCCCTCAGTCAGACCCAGTGTTGACATGTGTCAAGACGCTCCTCGGGGCGTGTCTTGCTTGTGCCTCTCTCCTGGAGGCGCTCAGTCAGACCCAGTGTTGACATGTGGCAAGACGTTCCGCGGGGCGCTTCTTGCTTGGGCTTCTCTCCTGGAGGCCCTCAGTCAGACCCATTGTTGACATGTGGCAAGACGCTCCTCGGGGCACGTCTTGCTTGGGCCTCTCTCCTGGAGGCGCTCAGTCAGACCGAGTAGTGACATGTGACAAGACGCTCCTCGGGGCGCGTCTTGCTTGGGCCTCTCTCCTGGATGCGCTCAGTCAGACCCAGTGTTGACATGTGGCAAGACGCTCCTCGGGGCGCATCTTGCTTGGGCCTCTCTCCTGGAGGTTCTCAGTCAGACCCAGTGTTGACATGTGGCAAGATGCTCCTCGGGGCGCGTCCTGCTTGGGCCTCTCTCCTGGAGGCGCTCAGTCAGACCGAGTGCTGACATGTGGCAAGACGCTCCTCCGGGCGCGTCTTGCTTGGGCCTCTCTTCTGGAGGCGCTCAGTCAGACCCAGTGTTCACATGTGGCAAAACGCTCCTCGGGGTGCGTCTTGCTTGGGCCTCTCTCCTGGAGGCGCTCAGTCAGACCGAGTGCTGACATGTGGCAAGACGCTCCTCGGGGCGCGTCTTGCTTGGGCCTCTCTCCTGGAGGCGCTCAGTCAGACCGAGTGCTGACATAAGGCAAGACGCTCCTCGGGGCGCGTCTTGCTGGGGCCTCTCTCCTGGAGGTGCTCAATCAGACCCAGTGGTGACACGTGGCAAGATGCTCCTCGGGGCGCATCTTGCTGGGGCCTCTCTCCTGGAGGTGCTCAATCAGACCCAGTGGTGACACGTGGCAAGATGCTCCTCGGGGCACATCTTGCTTGGGCCTCTCTCCTGGAGGCGCTAAGTCAGACCCAGTGTTGACACGTGGCAAGACGCTCCTCGGGGCGTGTCCTGCTTGGGCCTCTCTCCAGAAGGCCCTCAATCAGACCCAGTGTTGGCACGTGGCAAGACGCTCCTCGGGGCGCTTCTTGCTTGGGCCTCTCTCCTGGAGGCGCTCAGTCAGACCCAGTGGTGACATGTGGCAAGACGCTCCTCGGGGCGCGTATTGCTTGGGCCTCTTTCCTGGATGCCCTCTGTCAGACCCAGTGTTGACACTGTGGCAAGACTCTCCTCGGGGCGCGTCTTGCTTGGGCTTCTCTCATGGAGGCCCTCAGTCAGACCCAGTGTTGACATGTGTCAAGACGCTCCTCGGGGCGTGTCTTGCTTGTGCCTCTCTCCTGGAGGTGCTCAGTCAGACCCAGTGTTGACATGTGGCAAGACGTTCCGCGGGGCGCTTCTTGCTTGGGCTTCTCTCCTGGAGGCCCTCAGTCAGACCCATTGTTGACTTGTGGCAAGACGCTCCTCGGGGCACGTCTTGCTTGGGCCTCTCTCCTGGAGGCGCTCAGTCAGACCGAGTAGTGACATGTGACAAGACGCTCCTCGGGGCGCGTCTTGCTTGGGCCTCTCTCCTGGATGCGCTCAGTCAGACCCAGTGTTGACATGTGGCAAGACGCTCCTCGGGGCGCATCTTGCTTGGGCCTCTCTCCTGGAGGTTCTCAGTCAGACCCAGTGTTGACATGTGGCAAGATGCTCCTCGGGGCGCGTCTTGCTGGGGCTTCTCTCATGGAGGCACTCAGTCAGACCCAGTGTTGACATGTGGCAAGACGCTCCTCGGGGCACGTCTTGCTTGGGCCTCTCTCCTGGAGGCGCTCAGTCAGACCCAGAGGAGACATGTGTCAAGATGCTCCTCGGGGCGCGACCTGCTTGGGCCTCTCTCCTGGAGGCGCTCAGTCAGACCGAGTGCTGACATGTGGCAAGACGCTCCTCCGGGCGCGTCTTGCTTGGGCCTCTCTTCTGGAGGCGCTCAGTCAGACCCAGTGTTCACATGTGGCAAAACGCTCCTCGGGGTGCGTCTTGCTTGGGCCTCTCTCCTGGAGGCGCTCAGTCAGACCGAGTGCTGACATGTCAGACCGAGTAGTGACATGTAGTGACGGGGCGCATCTTGCTTGGGCCTCTCTCCAGAAGGCCCTCAATCAGACCCAGTGCTGACATGTGGCAAGACGCTCCTCGGGGCGCGTCTTGCTTGGGCTTCTCTCCTGGAGGCCCTCAGTCAGACCCATTGTTGACATGTGGCAAGACGCTCCTCGGGGCGAGTCTTGCTTGGGCCTCTCTCCTGGAGGCTCTCAGTCAGACCCATTGTTGACATGTGGCAAGACGCTCCTCGGGGCGCGTCTTGCTTGGGCCTCTCTCCAGAAGGCCCTCAATCAGACCCAGTGCTGACATGTGGCAAGACGCTCCTCGGGGCGCGTCTTGCTTGGGCTTCTCTCCTGGAGGCCCTCAGTCAGACCCATTGTTGACATGTGGCAAGACGCTCCTCGGGGCGCGTCTCATTTGGGCCTCTCTCCTGGAGGCCCTCAGTCAGACCCAGTGTTGACATGTGGAAAGACGCTCCTCGGGCGCGTTTTGCTTGGGCTTCTCTCCTGGAGGCCCTCAGTCAGACCCATTGTTGACATGTGGCAAGACGCTTCTCGGGGCACGTCTTGCTTGGGCCTCTCTCCTGGAGGCGCTCGGTCAGACCGAGTAGTGACATGTGGCAAGACGCTCCTCGGGGCGCGTCTTGCTTGGGCCTCTCTCCTGGAGGCGCTCAGTCAGACCGAGTGCTGACATAAGGCAAGACGCTCCTCGGGGCGCGTCTTGCTGGGGCCTCTCTCCTGGAGGTGCTCAATCAGACCCAGTGGTGACACGTGGCAAGACGCTCCTCGGGGCGCGTCTTGCTTGGGCCTCTCTCCTGGAGGAGCTCAGTCAGACCCAGTGGTGACACCTGGCAAGACACTCCTCGGGGCGCATCTTGCTTGGGCCTCTCTCCTGGAGGCGCTTAGTCAGACCCAGTGTTGACACGTGGCAAGACGCTCCTCGGGGCGCGTCTTGCTTGGGCCTCTCTCCAGAAGGCCCTCAATCAGACCCAGTGTTGGCACGTGGCAAGACGCTCCTCGGGGCGCTTCTTGCTTGGGCCTCTCTCCTGGAGGCGCTCAGTCAGACCCAGTGGTGACATGTGGCAAGACGCTCCTCGGGGCGCGTATTGCTTGGGCATCTTTCCTGGATGCCCTCTGTCAGACCCAGTGTTGACATGTGGCAAGACTCTCCTCGGGGCGCGTCTTGCTTGGGCTTCTCTCATGGAGGCCCTCAGTCAGACCCAGTGTTGACATGTGTCAAGACGCTCCTCGGGGAGTGTCTTGCTTGGGCCTCTCTCCTGGAGGCGCTCAGTCAGACCCAGTGTTGACATGTGGCAAGATGTTCCGCGGGGCGCTTCTTGCTTGGGCTTCTCTCCTGGAGGCCCTCAGTCAGACCCATTGTTGACATGTGGCAAGACGCTCCTCGGGGCACGTCTTGCTTGGGCCTCTCTCCTGGAGGCGCTCAGTCAGACCGAGTAGTGACATGTGACAAGACGCTCCTCGGGGCGCGTCTTGCTTGGGCCTCTCTGCTGGATGCGCTCAGTCAGACCCAGTGTTGACATGTGGCAAGACGCTCCTCGGGGCGCATCTTGCTTGGGCCTCTCTCCTGGAGGTTCTCAGTCAGACCCAGTGTTGACATGTGGCAAGATGCTCCTCGGGGCGCGTCTTGCTGTGGCTTCTCTCATGGAGGCACTCAGTCAGACCCAGTGTTGACATGTGGCAAGATGCTCCTCGGGGCACGTCTTGCTTGGGCCTCTCTCCTGGAGGCGCTCAGTCAGACCCAGAGGAGACATGTGTCAAGATGCTCCTCGGGGCGCGTCTTGCTTGGGCCTCTCTCCTGGAGGCGCTCAGTCAGACCGAGTGCTGACATGTGGCAAGACGCTCCTCCGGGCGCGTCTTGCTTGGGCCTCTCTTCTGGAGGCGCTCAGTCAGACCCAGTGTTCACATGTGGCAAAACGCTCCTCGGGGCGCATCTTGCTTGGGCCTCTCTCCTGGAGGCACTAAGTCAGACCCAGTGTTGACACGTGGCAAGACGCTCCTCGGGGCGCGTCTTGCTTGGGCCTCTCTCCAGAAGGCCCTCAATCAGACCCAGTGTTGACACGTGGCAAGACGCTCCTCGGGGCGCTTCGTGCTTGGGCCTCTCTCCTGGAGGCGCTCAGTCAGACCCAGTGGTGACATGTGGCATGACGCTCCTCGGGGCGCGTATTGCTTGGGCCTCTCTCCTGGATGCCCTCTGTCAGACCCAGTGTTGACATGTGGCAAGACTCTCCTCGGGGCGCGTCTTGCTTTGGGCTTCTCTCATGGAGGCCCTCAGTCAGACCCAGTGTTGACATGTGTCAAGACGCTCCTCGGGGCGCGTCTTGCTTGGGCTTCTCTCCAGAAGGCCCTCAATCAGACCCAGTACTGACATGTGGCAAGACGCTCCTCGGGGCGCGTCTTGCTTGGGCTTCTCTCCTGGAGAACCTCAGTCAGACCCATTGTTGACATGTGGCAAGACGCTCCTCGGGGCGCGTCTTGCTTGGACCTCTCTCCTGGAGGCGCTCAGTCAGACCGAGTGCTGACATGTGGCAAGACGCTCCTCGGGGCGCGTCTTGCTTGGGCTTCTCTCCTGGAGGCCCTCAGTCAGACCCATTGTTGACATGTGGCAAGACGCTCCTCGGGGCGCGTCTTGCTTGGGCCTCTCTCCAGAAGGCCCTCAATCAGACCCAGTGCTGACATGTGGCAAGACGCTCCTCGGGGCGTGTCTTGCTTGGGCTTCTCTCCTGGAGGCCCTCAGTCAGACCCATTGATGACATGTGGCAAGACGCTCCTCGGGGCGCGTCTCATTTGGGCCTCTCTCCTGGAGGCCCTCAGTCAGACCCAGTGTTGACATGTGGCAAGACGCTCCTCGGGGCGCGTCTTGCTTGGGCTTCTCTCCTGGAGGCCCTCAGTCAGACCCATTGTTGACATGTGGCAAGACGCTCCTCGGGGCACGTCTTGCTTGGG
Organism: Nothobranchius furzeri; assembly: GCF_043380555.1. Lineage (NCBI taxonomy): Eukaryota > Metazoa > Chordata > Actinopteri > Cyprinodontiformes > Nothobranchiidae > Nothobranchius > Nothobranchius furzeri. The sequence continues at coordinate 23,984,756 of NC_091744.1, read as the reverse complement.
CCTCTCTCCTGGAGGCGCTCAGTCAGACCGAGTAGTGACATGTGGCATGACGCTCCTCGGGGCGCGTCTTGCTTGGGCCTCTCTCCTGGAGGCGCTAAGTCAGACCGAGTGCTGACATAAGGCAAGACGCTCCTCGGGGCGCGTCTTGCTGGGGCCTCTCTCCTGGAGGTGCTCAATCAGACCCAGTGGTGACACGTGGCAAGACGCTCCTCGGGGAGCATCTTGCTTGGGCCTCTCTCCTGGAGGCACTAAGTCAGACCCAGTGTTGACACGTGGCAAGATGCTCCTCGGGGCGCGTCTTGCTTGGGCCTCTCTCCAGAAGGCCCTCAATCAGACCCAGTGTTGACACGTGGCAAGACGCTCCTCGGGGCGCTTCTTGCTTGGGCCTCTCTCCTGGAGGCGCTCAGTCAGACCCAGTGGTGACATGTGGCAAGACGCTCCTCGGGGCGCGTATTGCTTGGGCCTCTCTCCTGGATGCCCTCTGTCAGACCCAGTGTTGACATGTGGCAAGACTCTCCTCGGGGCGCGTCTTGCTTGGGCTTCTCTCATGGAGGCCCTCAGTCAGACCCAGTGTTGACATGTGTCAAGACGCTTCTCGGGGCGTGTCTTGCTTGTGCCTCTCTCCTGGAGGCGCTCAGTCAGACCCAGTGTTGACATGTGGCAAGACGCTCCTCGGGGCGCTTCTTGCTTGGGCTTCTCTCCTGGAGGCCCTCAGTCAGACCCATTGTTGACATGTGGCAAGACGCTCCTCGGGGCACGTCTTGCTTGGGCCTCTCTCCTGGAGGCGCTTAGTCAGACCGAGTAGTGACATGTGACAAGACGCTCCTCAGGGCGCGTCTTTCTTGGGCCTCTCTCCTGGAGGCGCTCAGTCAGACCCAGTGTTGACATGTGGCAAGAATCTCCTCGGGGCGCATCTTGCTTGGGCCTCTCTCCTGGAGGTTCTCAGTCAGACCCAGTGTTGACATGTGGCAAGATGCTCCTCGGGGCGCGTCTTGCTGGGGCTTCTCTCATGGAGGCACTCAGTCAGACCCAGTGTTGACATGTGGCAAGACGCTCCTCGGGGCACGTCTTGCTTGGGCCTCTCTCCTGGAGGCGCTCAGTCAGACCAAGAGGAGACATGTGTCAAGATGCTCCTCGGGGCGCGTCTTGCTTGGGCCTCTCTCCTGGAGGCGCTCCGTCAGACCCAGTGGTGACATGTGGCAAGACGCTCCTCGGGGCGAGTCTTGCTTGGGCCTCTCTCCAGAAGGCCCTCAGTCAGACCCATTGTTGACATGTGGCAAGACGCTCCTCGGGGCACGTCTTGCTTGGGCCTCTCTCCTGGAGGCGCTCAGTCAGACCGAGTAGTGACATGAGGCATGACGCTCCTCGGGGCGCGTCTTGCTTGGGCCTCTCTCCTGGAGGCGCTAAGTCAGACCGAGTGCTGACATAAGGCAAGACGCTCCTCGGGGCGCGTCTTGCTGGGGCCTCTCTCCTGGAGGTGCTCAATCAGACCCAGTGGTGACACGTGGCAAGACGCTCCTCGGGGCGCATCTTGCTTGGGCCTCTCTCCTGGAGGCACTAAGTCAGACCCAGTGTTGACACGTGGCAAGACGCTCCTCGGGGCGCGTCTTGCTTGGGCCTCTCTCCATAAGGCCCTCAATCAGACCCAGTGTTGACACGTGGCAAGACGCTCCTCGGGGCGCTTCTTGCTTGGGCCTCTCTCCTGGAGGCGCTCAGTCAGACCCAGTGGTGACATGTGGCAAGACGCTCCTCGGGGCGCGTATTGCTTGGGCCTCTCTCCTGGATGCCCTCTGTCAGACCAAGTGTTGACATGTGGCAAGACTCTCCTCGGGGCGCGTCTTGCTTGGGCTTCTCTCATGGAGGCCCTCAGTCAGACCCAGTGTTGACATGTGTCAAGACGCTTCTCGGGGCGTGTCTTGCTTGGGCCTCTCTCCTGGAGGCGCTCAGTCAGACCCAGTGTTGACATGTGGCAAGACGCTCCTCGGGGCGCTTCTTGCTTGGGCTTCTCTCCTGGAGGCCCTCAGTCAGACCCATTGTTGACATGTGGCAAGACGCTCCTCGGGGCACGTCTTGCTTGGGCCTCTCTCCTGGAGGCGCTCAGTCAGACCGAGTAGTGACATGTGACAAGACGCTCCTCAGGGCGCGTCTTTCTTGGGCCTCTCTCCTGGAGGCGCTCAGTCAGACCCAGTGTTGACATGTGGCAAGAATCTCCTCGGGGCGCATCTTGCTTGGGCCTCTCTCCTGGAGGTTCTCAGTCAGACCCAGTGTTGACATGTGGCAAGATGCTCCTCGGGGCGCGTCTTGCTGGGGCTTCTCTCATGGAGGCACTCAGTCAGACCCAGTGTTGACATGTGGCAAGACGCTCCTCGGGGCACGTCTTGCTTGGGCCTCTCTCCTGGAGGCGCTCAGTCAGACCAAGAGGAGACATGTGTCAAGATGCTCCTCGGGGCGCGTCTTGCTTGGGCCTCTCTCCTGGAGGTGCTCAGTCAGACCCAGTGGTGACATGTGGCAAGACGCTCCTCGGGGCGCGTATTGCTTGGGCCTCTCTCCTGGATGCCCTCTGTCAGACCCAGTGTTGACATGTGGCAAGACTCTCCTCGGGGCGCGTCTTGCTTGGGCTTCTCTCATGGAGGCCCTCAGTCAGACCCAGTGTTGACATGTGTCAAGACGCTCCTCGGGGCGCGTCTTGCTTGGGCTTCTCTCCAGAAGGCCCTCAATCAGACCCAGTACTGACATGTGGCAAGACGCTCCTCGGGGCGCGTCTTGCTTGGGCTTCTCTCCTGGAGAACCTCAGTCAGACCCATTGTTGACATGTGGCAAGACGCTCCTCGGGGCGCGTCTTGCTTGGGCCTCTCTCCTGGAGGCGCTCAGTCAGACCGAGTGCTGACATGTGGCAAGACGCTCCGCGGGGCGCGTCTTGCTTGGGCTTCTCTCCTGGAGGCCCTCAGTCAGACCCATTGTTGACATGTGGCAAGACGCTCCTCGGGGCGCGTCTTGCTTGGGCCTCTCTCCAGAAGGCCCTCAATCAGACCCAGTGCTGACATGTGGCAAGACGCTCCTCGGGGTGCGTCTTGCTTGGGCTTCTCTCCTGGAGGCCCTCAGTCAGACCCATTGTTGACATGTGGCAAGACGCTCCTCGGGGCACGTCTTGCTTGGGCCTCTCTCCTGGAGGCGCTCAGTCAGACCGAGTAGTGACATTTGACAAGACGCTCCTCAGGGCGCGTCTTTCTTGGGCGTCTCTCCTGGAGGCGCTCAGTCAGACCCAGTGTTGACATGTGGCAAGAATCTCCTCGGGGCGCATCTTGCTTGCGCCTCTCTCCTGGAGGTTCTCAGTCAGACCCAGTGTTGACATGTGGCAAGATGCTCCGCGGGGCGCGTCTTGCTGGGGCTTCTCTCATGGAGGCACTCAGTCAGACCCAGTGTTGACATGTGGCAAGACGCTCCTCGCGGCACGTCTTGCTTGGGCCTCTCTCCTGGAGGCGCTCAGTCAGACCCAGAGGAGACATGTGTCAAGATGCTCCTCGGGGCGCATCTTGCTTGGGCCTCTCTCCTGGAGGCGCTCAGTCAGACCCAGTGTTCACTTGTGGCAAAACGCTCCTCGGGGTGCGTCTTGCTTGGGCCTCTCTCCTGGAGGCGCTCAGTCAGACCGAGTGCTGACATGTGGCAAGACGCCCCTCGGGGCGCGTCTTGCTTGGGCTTCTCTCCTGGAGGCCCTAAGTCAGACCCATTGTTGACAAGTGGCAAGACGCTCCTCGGGGCGCGTCTTGCTTGGGCCTCTCTCCAGAAGGCCCTCAATCAGACCCAGTGCTGACATGTGGCAAGACGCTCCTCGGGGCGCGTCTTGCTTGGGCCTCTCTCCTGGAGGCGCTCAGTCAGACCGAGTGCTGACATGTGGCAAGACGCTCCTCGGGGCGCGTCTTGCTTGGGCTTCTCTCCTGGAGGCCCTCAGTCAGACCCATTGTTGACATGTGGCAAGACGCTCCTCGGGGCGCGTCTTGCTTGGGCCTCTCTCCAGAAGGCCCTCAATCAGACCCAGTGCTGACATGTGGCAAGACGCTCCTCGGGGCGCGTCTTGCTTGGGCTTCTCTCCTCGAGGCCCTCAGTCAGACCCATTGTTGACATGTGGCAAGACGCTCCTCGGGGCGCATCTCATTTGGGCCTCTCTCCTGGAGGCCCTCAGTCAGACCCAGTGTTGACATGTGGTAAGACGCTCCTCGGGGTGCGTCTTGCTTGGGCTTCTCTCCTGGAGGCCCTCAGTCAGACCCATTGTTGACATGTGGCAAGACGCTCCTCGGGGCAGGTCTTGCTTGGGCCTCTCTCCTGGAGGCGCTCAGTCAGACCCAGTGGTGACATGTGGCAAGACGCTCCTCGGGGCGCGTCTTGCTTGGGCCTCTCTCCAGAAGGCCCTCAGTCAGACCCATTGTTGACATGTGGCAAGACGCTCCTCGGGGCACGTCCTGCTTGGGCCTCTCTCCTGGAGGCGCTCAGTCAGACCGAGTAGTGACATGAGGCATGACGCTCCTCGGGGCGCGTCTTGCTTGGGCCTCTCTCCTGGAGGCGCTAAGTCAGACCGAGTGCTGACATAAGGCAAGACGCTCCTCGGGGCGCGTCTTGCTGGGGCCTCTCTCCTGGAGGTGCTCAATCAGACCCAGTGGTGACACGTGGCAAGACGCTCCTCGGGGCGCATCTTGCTTGGGCCTCTCTCCTGGAGGCACTAAGTCAGACCCAGTGTTGACACATGGCAAGACGCTCCTCGGGGCGCGTCTTGCTTGGGCCTCTCTCCAGAAGGCCCTCAATCAGACCCAGTGTTGACACGTGGCAAGACGCTCCTCGGGGCGCTTCTTGCTTGGGCCTCTCTCCTGGAGGCGCTCAGTCAGACCCAGTGGTGACATGTGGCAAGACGCTCCTCGGGGCGCGTATTGCTTGGGCCTCTCTCCTGGATGCCCTCTGTCAGACCCAGTGTTGACATGTGGCAAGACTCTCCTCGGGGCGCGTCTTGCTTGGGCTTCTCTCATGGAGGCCCTCAGTCAGACCCAGTGTTGACATGTGTCAAGACGCTTCTTGGGGCGTGTCTTGCTTGGGCCTGTCTCCTGGAGGCGCTCTGTCAGACCCAGTGTTGACATGTGGCAAGACGCTCCTCGGGGCGCTTCTTGCATGGGCTTCTCTCCTGGAGGCCCTCAGTCAGACCCATTGTTGACATGTGGTAAGACGCTCCTCGGGGCACGTCTTGCTTGGGCCTCTCTCCTGGAGGCGCTCAGTCAGACCGAGTAGTGACATGTGACAAGACGCTCCTCAGGGCGCGTCTTTCTTGGGCCTCTCTCCTGGAGGCGCTCAGTCAGACCCAGTGTTGACATGTGGCAAGAATCTCCTCGGGGTGCATCTTGCTTGGGCCTCTCTCCTGGAGGTTCTCAGTCAGACCCAGTGTTGACATGTGGCAAGATGCTCCTCGGGGCGCGTCTTGCTGGGGCTTCTCTCATGGAGGCACTCAGTCAGACCCAGTGTTGACATGTGGCAAGACGCTCCTCGGGGCACGTCTTGCTTGGGCCTCTCTCCTGGAGGCGCTCAGTCAGACCAAGAGGAGACATGTGTCAAGATGCTCCTCGGGGCGCGTCTTGCTTGGGCCTCTCTCCTGGAGGCGCTCAGTCAGACCCAGTGGTGACATGTGGCAAGACGCTCCTCGGGGCGCGTATTGCTTGGGCCTCTCTCCTGGATGCCCTCTGTCAGACCCAGTGTTGACATGTGGCAAGACTCTCCTCGGGGCGCGTCTTGCTTGGGCTTCTCTCATGGAGGCCCTCAGTCAGACCCAGTGTTGACATGTGTCAAGACGCTCCTCGGGGCGCGTCTTGCTTGGGCTTCTCTCCAGAAGGCCCTCAATCAGACCCAGTACTGACATGTGGCAAGACGCTCCTCGGGGCGCGTCTTGCTTGGGCTTCTCTCCTGGAGAACCTCAGTCAGACCCATTGTTGACATGTGGCAAGACGCTCCGCGGGGCGCGTCTTGCTTGGGCCTCTCTCCTGGAGGCGCTCAGTCAGACCGAGTGCTGACATGTGGCAAGACGCTCCTCGGGGCGCGTCTTGCTTGGGCTTCTCTCCTGGAGGCCCTCAGTCAGACCCATTGTTGACATGTGGCAAGACGCTCCTCGGGGCGCGTCTTGCTTGGGCCTCTCTCCAGAAGGCCCTCAATCAGACCCAGTGCTGACATGTGGCAAGACGCTCCTCGGGGCGCGTCTTGCTTGGGCTTCTCTCCTGGAGGCCCTCAGTCAGACCCATTGTTGACATGTGGCAAGACGCTCCTCGGGGCACGTCTTGCTTGGGCCTCTCTCCTGGAGGCGCTCAGTCAGACCGAGTAGTGACATGTGACAAGACGCTCCTCAGGGCGCGTCTTTCTTGGGCGTCTCTCCTGGAGGCGCTCAGTCAGACCCAGTGTTGACATGTGGCAAGAATCTCCTCGGGGCGCATCTTGCTTGCGCCTCTCTCCTGGAGGTTCTCAGTCAGACCCAGTGTTGACATGTGGCAAGATGCTCCTCGGGGCGCGTCTTGCTGGGGCTTCTCTCATGGAGGCACTCAGTCAGACCCAGTGTTGACATGTGGCAAGACGCTCCTCGCGGCACGTCTTGCTTGGGCCTCTCTCCTGGAGGCGCTCAGTCAGACCCAGAGGAGACATGTGTCAAGATGCTCCTCGGGGCGCGTCTTGCTTGGGCCTCTCTCCTGGAGGCGCTCAGTCAGACCCAGTGTTCACTTGTGGCAAAACGCTCCTCGGGGTGCGTCTTGCTTGGGCCTCTCTCCTGGAGGCGCTCAGTCAGACCGAGTGCTGACATGTGGCAAGACGCTCCTCGGGGCGCGTCTTGCTTGGGCTTCTCTCCTGGAGGCCCTAAGTCAGACCCATTGTTGACATGTGGCAAGACGCTCCTCGGGGCGCGTCTTGCTTGGGCCTCTCTCCAGAAGGCCCTCAATCAGACCCAGTGCTGACATGTGGCAAGACGCTCCTCGGGGCGCGTCTTGCTTGGGCTTCTCTCCTGGAGGCCCTCAGTCAGACCCATTGTTGACATGTGGCAAGACGCTCCTCGGGGCGCGTCTTGCTTGGGCCTCTCTCCTGGAGGCGCTCAGTCAGACCGAGTGCTGACATGTGGCAAGACGCTCCTCGGGGCGCGTCTTGCTTGGGCTTCTCTCCTGGAGGCCCTCAGTCAGACCCATTGTTGACATGTGGCAAGACGCTCCTCGGGGCGCGTCTTGCTTGGGCCTCTCTCCAGAAGGCCCTCAATCAGACCCAGTGCTGACATGTGGCAAGACGCTCCTCGGGGCGCGTCTTGCTTGGGCCTCTCTCCTGGAGGCCCTCAGTCAGACCCAGTGTTGACATGTGGCAAGACGCTCCTCGGGGCGCGTCTTGCTTGGGCTTCTCTCCTGGAGGCCCTCAGTCAGACCCATTGTTGACATGTGGCAAGACGCTCCTCGGGGCAGGTCTTGCTTGGGCCTCTCTCCTGGAGGCGCTCAGTCAGACCGAGTAGTGACATGTGGCAAGACGCTCCTCGGGGCGCGTCTTGCTTGGGCCTCTCTCCTGGAGGCGCTCAGTCAGACCGAGTGCTGACATAAGGCAAGACGCTCCTCGGGGCGCGTCTTGCTGGGGCCTCTCTCCTGGAGGTGCTCAATCAGACCCAGTGGTGACACGTGGCAAGATGCTCCTCGGGGCGCATCTTGCTGGGGCCTCTCTCCTGGAGGTGCTCAATCAGACCCAGTGGTGACACGTGGCAAGATGCTCCTCGGGGCGCATCTTGCTTGGGCCTCTCTCCTGGAGGCGCTAAGTCAGACCCAGTGTTGACACGTGGCAAGACGCTCCTCGGGGTGTGTCCTGCTTGGGCCTCTCTCCAGAAGGCCCTCAATCAGACCCAGTGTTGGCACGTGGCAAGACGCTCCTCGGGGCGCTTCTTGCTTGGGCCTCTCTCCTGGAGGCGCTCAGTCAGACCCAGTGGTGACATGTGGCAAGACGCTCCTCGGGGCGCGTATTGCTTGGGCCTCTTTCCTGGATGCCCTCTGTCAGACCCAGTGTTGACATGTGGCAAGACTCTCCTCGGGGCGCGTCTTGCTTGGGCTTCTCTCATGGAGGCCCTCAGTCAGACCCAGTGTTGACATGTGTCAAGACGCTCCTCGGGGCGTGTCTTGCTTGGGGCTCTCTCCTGGAGGCGCTCAGTCAGACCCAGTGTTGACATGTGGCAAGACGTTCCGCGGGGCGCTTCTTGCTTGGGCTTCTCTCCTGGAGGCCCTCAGTCAGACCCATTGTTGACATGTGGCAAGACGCTCCTCGGGGCACGTCTTGCTTGGGCCTCTGTCCTGGAGGCGCTCAGTCAGACCGAGTAGTGACATGTGACAAGACGCTCCTCGGGGCGCGTCTTGCTTGTGCCTCTCTCCTGGATGCGCTCAGTCAGACCCAGTGTTGACATGTGGCAAGACGCTCCTCGAGGCGCATCTTGCTTGGGCCTCTCTCCTGGAGGTTCTCAGTCAGACCCAGTGTTGACATGTGGCAAGATGCTCCTCGGGGCGCGTCTTGCTGGGGCTTCTCTCATGGAGGCACTCAGTCAGACCCATTGTTGACATGTGGCAAGACGCTCCTCGGGGCGCGTCTTGCTTGGGCCTCTCTCCTGGAGGCGTTCAGTAAGACCGAGTGCTGACATGTGGCAAGACGCTCCTCGGGGCGCGTCTTGCTTGGGCTTCTCTCCAGAAGGCCCTCAATCAGACCCAGTGCTGACATGTGGCAAGACGCTCCTCGGGGCGCGTCTTGCTTGGGCTTCTCTCCTGGAGGCCCTCAGTCAGACCCATTGTTGACATGTGGCAAGACGCTCCTCGGGGCGCGTCTCATTTGGGCCTCTCTCCTGGAGGCCCTCAGTCAGACCCAGTGTTGACATGTGGCAAGACGCTCCTCGGGGCGCGTCTTGCTTGGGCTTCTCTCCTGGAGGCCCTCAGTCAGACCCATTGTTGACATGTGGCAAGACGCTCCTCGGGGCACGTCTTGCTTGGGCCTCTCTCCTGGAGGCGCTCAGTCAGACCGAGTAGTGACATGTGGCATGACGCTCCTCGGGGCGCGTCTTAATTGGGCCTCTCTCCTGGAGGCGCTAAGTCAGACCGAGTGCTGACATAAGGCAAGACGCTCCTCGGGGCGCGTCTTGCTGGGGCCTCTCTCCTGGAGGTGCTCAATCAGACCCAGTGGTGACACGTGGCAAGACGCTCCTCGGGGCGCATCTTGCTTGGGCCTCTCTCCTGGAGGCACTAAGTCAGACCCAGTGTTGACACGTGGCAAGATGCTCCTCGGGGCGCGTCTTGCTTGGGCCTCTCTCCAGAAGGCCCTCAATCAGACCCAGTGTTGACACGTGGCAAGACGCTCCTCGGGGCGCTTCTTGCTTGGGCCTCTCTCCTGGATGCCCTCTGTCAGACCCAGTGTTGACATGTGGCAAGACTCTCCTCGGGGCGCGTCTTGCTTGGGCTTCTCTCATGGAGGCCCTCAGTCAGACCCAGTGTTGACATGTGTCAAGACGCTTCTCGGGGCGTGTCTTGCTTGGGCCTCTCTCCTGGATGCCCTCTGTCAGACCCAGTGTTGACATGTGGCAAGACTCTCCTCGGGGCGCGTCTTGCTTGGGCTTCTCTCATGGAGGCCCTCAGTCAGACCCAGTGTTGACATGTGTCAAGACGCTTCTCGGGGCGTGTCTTGCTTGTGCCTCTCTCCTGGAGGCGCTCAGTCAGACCCAGTGTTGACATGTGGCAAGACGCTCCTCGGGGCGCTTCTTGCTTGGGCTTCTCTCCTGGAGGCCCTCAGTCAGACCCATTGTTGACATGTGGCAAGACGCTCCTCGGGGCACGTCTTGCTTGGGCCTCTCTCCTGGAGGCGCTCAGTCAGACCGAGTAGTGACATGTGACAAGACGCTCCTCAGGGCGCGTCTTTCTTGGGCCTCTCTCCTGGAGGCGCTCAGTCAGACCCAGTGTTGACATGTGGCAAGAATCTCCTCGGGGCGCATCTTGCTTGGGCCTCTCTCCTGGAGGTTCTCAGTCAGACCCAGTGTTGACATTTGGCAAGATGCTCCTCGGGGCGCATCTTGCTGGGGCTTCTCTCATGGAGGCACTCAGTCAGACCCAGTGTTGACATGTGGCAAGACGCTCCTCGGGGCACGTCTTGCTTGGGCCTCTCTCCTGGAGGCGCTCAGTCAGACCAAGAGGAGACATGTGTCAAGATGCTCCTCGGGGCGCGTCTTGCTTGGGCCTCTCTCCTGGAGGCGCTCAGTCAGACCCAGTGGTGACATGTGGCAAGACGCTCCTCGGGGCGCGTCTTGCTTGGGCCTCACTCCAGAAGGCCCTCAGTCAGACCCATTATTGACATGTGGCAAGACCCTCCTCGGGGCACGTCTTGCTTGGGCCTCTCTCCTGGAGGCGCTCAGTCAGACCGAGTAGTGACATGTGGCATGACGCTCCTCGGGGCGCGTCTTGCTTGGGCTTCTCTCCTGGAGGCCCTCAGTCAGACCCATTGTTGACATGTGGCAAGACGCTCCTCGGGGCACGTCTTGCTTGGGCCTCTCTCCTGGAGGCGCTCAGTCAGACCGAGTAGTGACATGTGGCATGACGCTCCTCGGGGCGCGTCTTGCTTGGGCCTCTCTCCTGGAGGCGCTAAGTCAGACCGAGTGCTGACATAAGGCAAGACGCTCCTCGGGGCGCGTCTTGCTGGGGCCTCTCTCCTGGAGGTGCTCAATCAGACCCAGTGGTGACACGTGGCAAGACGCTCCTCGGGGAGCATCTTGCTTGGGCCTCTCTCCTGGAGGCACTAAGTCAGACCCAGTGTTGACACGTGGCAAGATGCTCCTCGGGGCGCGTCTTGCTTGGGCCTCTCTCCAGAAGGCCCTCAATCAGACCCAGTGTTGACACGTGGCAAGACGCTCCTCGGGGCGCTTCTTGCTTGGGCCTCTCTCCTGGAGGCGCTCAGTCAGACCCAGTGGTTACATGTGGCAAGACGCTCCTCGGGGCGCGTATTGCTTGGGCCTCTCTGCTGGATGCCCTCTGTCAGACCCAGTGTTGACATGTGGCAAGACTCTCCTCGGGGCGCGTCTTGCTTGGGCTTCTCTCATGGAGGCCCTCAGTCAGACCCAGTGTTGACATGTGTCAAGACGCTTCTCGGGGCGTGTCTTGCTTGTGCCTCTCTCCTGGAGGCGCTCAGTCAGACCCAGTGTTGACATGTGGCAAGACGCTCCTCGGGGCGCTTCTTGCTTGGGCTTCTCTCCTGGAGGCCCTCAGTCAGACCCATTGTTGACATGTGGCAAGACGCTCCTCGGGGCACGTCTTGCTTGGGCCTCTCTCCTGGAGGCGCTCAGTCAGACCGAGTAGTGACATGTGACAAGACGCTCCTCAGGGCGTGTCTTTCTTGGGCCTCTCTCCTGGAGGCGCTCAGTCAGACCCAGTGTTGACATGTGGCAAGAATCTCCTCGGGGCGCATCTTGCTTGGGCCTCTCTCCTGGAGGTTCTCAGTCAGACCCAGTGTTGACATGTGGCAAGATGCTCCTCGGGGCGCGTCTTGCTGGGGCTTCTCTCATGGAGGCACTCAGTCAGACCCAGTGTTGACATGTGGCAAGACGCTCCTCGGGGCACGTCTTGCTTGGGCCTCTCTCCTGGAGGCGCTCAGTCAGACCAAGAGGAGACATGTGTCAAGATGCTCCTCGGGGCGCGTCTTGCTTGGGCCTCTCTCCTGGAGGCGCTCAGTCAGACCCAGTGGTGACATGTGGCAAGACGCTCCTCGGGGCGCGTCTTGCTTGGGCCTCTCTCCAGAAGGCCCTCAGTCAGACCCATTGTTGACATGTGGCAAGACGCTCCTCGGGGCACGTCTTGCTTGGGCCTCTCTCCTGGAGGCGCTCAGTCAGACCGAGTAGTGACATGAGGCATGACGCTCCTCGGGGCGCGTCTTGCTTGGGCCTCTCTCCTGGAGGCGCTAAGTCAGACCGAGTGCTGACATAAGGCAAGACGCTCCTCGGGGCGCGTCTTGCTGGGGCCTCTCTCCTGGAGGTGCTCAATCAGACCCAGTGGTGACACGTGGCAAGACGCTCCTCGGGGCGCATCTTGCTTGGGCCTCTCTCCTGGAGGCACTAAGTCAGACCCAGTGTTGACACGTGGCAAGACGCTCCTCGGGGCGCGTCTTGCTTGGGCCTCTCTCCAGAAGGCCCTCAATCAGACCCAGTGTTGACACGTGGCAAGACGCTCCTCGGGGCGCTTCTTGCTTGGGCCTCTCTCCTGGAGGCGCTCAGTCAGACCCAGTGGTGACATGTGGCAAGACGCTCCTCGGGGCGCGTATTGCTTGGGCCTCTCTCCTGGATGCCCTCTGTCAGACCCAGTGTTGACATGTGGCAAGACTCTCCTCGGGGCGCGTCTTGCTTGGGCTTCTCTCATGGAGGCGCTCAGTCAGACCCAGTGTTGACATGTGGCAAGACGCTCCTTGGGGCGCTTCTTGCTTGGGCTTCTCTCCTGGAGGCCCTCAGTCAGACCCATTGTTGACATGTGGCAAGACGCTCCTCGGGGCGCGTCTTGCTTGGGTCTCTCTCCTGGAGGCGCTCAGTCAGACCCAGTGTTGACATGTGGCAAGAATCTCCTCGGGGCGCATCTTGCTTGGGCCTCTCTCCTGGAGGTTCTCAGTCAGACCCAGTGTTAACATGTGGCAAGATGCTCCTCGGGGCGCGTCTTGCTGGGGCTTCTCTCATGGAGGCACTCAGTCAGACCCAGTGTTGACATGTGGCAAGACGCTCCTCGGGGCACGTCTTGCTTGGGCCTCTCTCCTGGAGGCGCTCAGTCAGACCAAGAGGAGACATGTGTCAAGATGCTCCTCGGGGCGCGTCTTGCTTGGGCCTCTCTCCTGGAGGCGCTCAGTCAGACCCAGTGGTGACATGTGGCAAGACGCTCCTCGGGGCGCGTATTGCTTGGGCCTCTCTCCTGGATGCCCTCTGTCAGACCCAGTGTTGACATGTGGCAAGACTCTCCTCGGGGCGCGTCTTGCTTGGGCTTCTCTCATGGAGGCCCTCAGTCAGACCCAGTGTTGACATGTGTCAAGACGCTCCTCGGGGCGCGTCTTGCTTGGGCTTCTCTCCAGAAGGCCCTCAATCAGACCCAGTACTGACATGTGGCAAGACGCTCCTCGGGGCGCGTCTTGCTTGGGCTTCTCTCCTGGAGAACCTCAGTCAGACCCATTGTTGACATGTGGCAAGACGCTCCTCGGGGCGCGTCTTGCTTGGGCCTCTCTCCTGGAGGCGCTCAGTCAGACCGAGTGCTGACATGTGGCAAGACGCTCCTCGGGGCGCGTCTTGCTTGGGCTTCTCTCCTGGAGGCCCTCAGTCAGACCCATTGTTGACATGTGGCAAGACGCTCCTCGGGGCGCGTCTTGCTTGGGCCTCTCTCCAGAAGGCCCTCAATCAGACCCAGTGCTGACATGTGGCAAGACGCTCCTCGGGGCGCGTCTTGCTTGGGCTTCTCTCCTGGAGGCCCTCAGTCAGACCCATTGTTGACATGTGGCAAGACGCTCCTCGGGGCACGTCTTGCTTGGGCCTCTCTCCTGGAGGCGCTCAGTCAGACCGAGTAGTGACATGTGACAAGACGCTCCTCAGGGCGCGTCTTTCTTGGGCCTCTCTCCTGGAGGCGCTCAGTCAGACCCAGTGTTGACATGTGGCAAGAATCTCCTCGGGGCGCATCTTGCTTGGGCCTCTCTCCTGGAGGTTCTCAGTCAGACCCAGTGTTGACATGTGGCAAGATGCTCCTCGGGGCGCGTCTTGCTGGGGCTTCTCTCATGGAGGCACTCAGTCAGACCCATTGTTGACATGTGGCAAGACGCTCCTCGGGGCACGTCTTGCTTGGGCCTCTCTCCTGGAGGCGCTCAGTCAGACCAAGAGGAGACATGTGTCAAGATGCTCCTCGGGGCGCGTCTTGCTTGGGCCTCTCTCCTGGAGGCGCTCAGTCAGACCCAGTGGTGACATGTGGCAATACGCTCCTCGGGGCGCGTATTGCTTGGGCCTCTCTCCTGGATGCCCTCTGTCAGACCCAGTGTTGACATGTGGCAAGACTCTCCTCGGGGCGCGTCTTGCTTGGGCTTCCCTCATGGAGGCCCTCAGTCAGACCCAGTGTTGACATGTGTCAAGACGCTCCTCGGGGCGCTTCTTGCTTGGGCTTCTCTCCAGAAGGCCCTCAATCAGACCCAGTACTGACATGTGGCAAGACGCTCCTCGGGGCGCGTCTTGCTTGGGCTTCTCTCCTGGAGAACCTCAGTCAGACCCATTGTTGACATGTGGCAAGACGCTCCTCGGGGCGCGTCTTGCTTGGGCCACTCTCCTGGAGGCGCTCAGTCAGACCGAGTGCTGACATGTGGCAAGACGCTCCTCGGGGCGCGTCTTGCTTGGGCTTCTCTCCTGGAGGCCCTCAGTCAGACCCATTGTTGACATGTGGCAAGACGCTCCTCGGGGCACGTCTTGCTTGGGCCTCTCTCTTGGAGGCGCTCAGTCAGACCGAGTAGTGACATGTGACAAGACGCTCCTCAGGGCGCGTCTTTCTTGGGCGTCTCTCCTGGAGGCGCTCAGTCAGACCCAGTGTTGACATGTGGCAAGAATCTCCTCGGGGCGCATCTTGCTTGCGCCTCTCTCCTGGAGGTTCTCAGTCAGACCCAGTGTTGACATGTGGCAAGATGCTCCTCGGGGAGCGTCTTGCTGGGGCTTCTCTCATGGAGGCACTCAGTCAGACCCAGTGTTGACATGTGGCAAGACGCTCCTCGCGGCACGTCTTGCTTGGGCCTCTCTCCTGGAGGCGCTCAGTCAGACCCAGAGGAGACATGTGTCAAGATGCTCCTCGGGGCGCGTCTTGCTTGGGCCTCTCTCCTGGTGGCGCTCAGTCAGACCCAGTGTTCACTTGTGGCAAAACGCTCCTCGGGGTGCGTCTTGCTTGGGCCTCTCTCCTGGAGGCGCTCAGTCAGACCGAGTGCTGACATGTGGCAAGACGCTCCTCGGGGCGCGTCTTGCTTGGGCTTCTCTCCTGGAGGCCCTAAGTCAGACCCATTGTTGACATGTGGCAAGACGCTCCTCGGGGCGCGTCTTGCTTGGGCCTCTCTCCAGAAGGCCCTCAATCAGACCCAGTGCTGACATGTGGCAAGACGCTCCTCTGGGCGCGTCTTGCTTGGGCTTCTCTCCTGGAGGCCCTCAGTCAGACCCATTGTTGACATGTGGCAAGACGCTCCTCGGGGCGCGTCTTGCTTGGGCCTCTCTCCTGGAGGCGCTCAGTCAGACCGAGTGCTGACATGTGGCAAGACGCTCCTCGGGGCGCGTCTTGCTTGGGCTTCTCTCCTGGAGGCCCTCAGTCAGACCCATTGTTGACATGTGGCAAGACGCTCCTCGGGGCGCGTCTTGCTTGGGCCTCTCTCCAGAAGGCCCTCAATCAGACCCAGTGCTGACATGTGGCAAGACGCTCCTCGGGGCGCGTCTTGCTTGGGCTTCTCTCCTGGAGGCCCTCAGTCAGACCCATTGTTGACATGTGGCAAGACGCTCCTCGGGGCGCATCTCATTTGGGCCTCTCTCCTGGAGGCCCTCAGTCAGACCCAGTGTTGACATGTGGCAAGACGCTCCTCGGGGCGCGTCTTGCTTGGGCTTCTCTCCTGGAGGCCCTCAGTCAGACCCATTGTTGACATGTGGCAAGACGCTCCTCGGGGCAGGTCTTGCTTGGGCCTCTCTCCTGGAGGCGCTCAGTCAGACCGAGTAGTGACATGTGGCAAGACGCTCCTCGGGGCGCGTCTTGCTTGGGCCTCTCTCCTGGAGGCGCTCAGTCAGACCGAGTGCTGACATAAGGCAAGACGCTCCTCGGGGCGCGTCTTGCTGGGGCCTCTCTCCTGGAGGTGCTCAATCAGACCCAGTGGTGACACGTGGCAAGATGCTCCTCGGGGCGCATCTTGCTGGGGCCTCTCTCCTGGAGGTGCTCAATCAGACCCAGTGGTGACACGTGGCAAGATGCTCCTCGGGGCGCATCTTGCTTGGGCCTCTCTCCTGGAGGCGCTAAGTCAGACCCAGTGTTGACACGTGGCAAGACGCTCCTCGGGGCGTGTCCTGCTTGGGCCTCTCTCCAGAAGGCCCTCAATCAGACCCAGTGTTGGCACGTGGCAAGACGCTCCTCGGGGCGCTTCTTGCTTGGGCCTCTCTCCTGGAGGCGCTCAGTCAGACCCAGTGGTGACATGTGGCAAGACGCTCCTCGGGGCTCGTATTGCTTGGGCCTCTTTCCTGGATGCCCTCTGTCAGACCGAGTGTTGACATGTGGCAAGACTCTCCTCGGGGCGCGTCTTGCTTGGGCTTCTCTCATGGAGGCCCTCAGTCAGACCCAGTGTTGACATGTGGCAAGACGCTCCTCGGGGCGTGTCTTGCTTGGGCCTCTCTCCTGGAGGCGCTCAGTCAGACCGAGTAGTGACATGAGGCATGACGCTCCTCGGGGCGCGTCTTGCTTGGGCCTCTCTCCTGGAGGCGCTAAGTCAGACCGAGTGCTGAAATAAGGCAAGACGCTCCTCGGGGCGCGTCTTGCTGGGGCCTCTCTCCTGGAGGTGCTCAATCAGACCCAGTGGTGACACGTGGCAAGACGCTCCTCGGGGCGCATCTTGCTTGGGCCTCTCTCCTGGAGGCACTAAGTCAGACCCAGTGTTGACACGTGGCAAGACGCTCCTCGGGGCGCGTCTTGCTTGGGCCTCTCTCCAGAAGACCCTCAATCAGACCCAGTGTTGACACGTGGCAAGACGCTCCTCGGGGCGCTTCTTGCTTGGGCCTCTCTCCTGGAGGCGCTCAGTCAGACCCAGTGGTGACATGTGGCAAGACGCTCCTCGGGGCGCGTATTGCTTGGGCCTCTCTCCTGGATGCCCTCTGTCAGACCCAGTGTTGACATGTGGCAAGACTCTCCTCGGGGCGCGTCTTGCTTGGGCTTCTCTCATGGAGGCGCTCAGTCAGACCCAGTGTTGACATGTGGCAAGACGCTCCTTGGGGCGCTTCTTGCTTGGGCTTCTCTCCTGGAGGCCCTCAGTCAGACCCATTGTTGACATGTGGCAAGACGCTCCTCGGGGCACGTCTTGCTTGGGTCTCTCTCCTGGAGGCGCTCAGTCAGACCCAGTGTTGACATGTGGCAAGAATCTCCTCGGGGCGCATCTTGCTTGGGCCTCTCTCCTGGAGGTTCTCAGTCAGACCCAGTGTTGACATGTGGCAAGATGCTCCTCGGGGCGCGTCTTGCTGGGGCTTCTCTCATGGAGGCACTCAGTCAGACCCAGTGTTGACATGTGGCAAGACGCTCCTCGGGGCACGTCTTGCTTGGGCCTCTCTCCTGGAGGCGCTCAGTCAGACCAAGAGGAGACATGTGTCAAGATGCTCCTCGGGGCGCGTCTTGCTTGGGCCTCTCTCCTGGAGGCGCTCAGTCAGACCCAGTGGTGACATGTGGCAAGACGCTCCTCGGGGCGCGTATTGCTTGGGCCTCTCTCCTGGATGCCCTCTGTCAGACCCAGTGTTGACATGTGGCAAGACTCTCCTCGGGGCGCGTCTTGCTTGGGCTTCTCTCATGGAGGCCCTCAGTCAGACCCAGTGTTGACATGTGTCAAGACGCTCCTCAGGGCGCGTCTTGCTTGGGCTTCTCTCCAGAAGGCCCTCAATCAGACCCAGTACTGACATGTGGCAAGACGCTCCTCGGGGCGCGTCTTGCTTGGGCTTCTCTCCTGGAGAACCTCAGTCAGACCCATTGTTGACATGTGGCAAGACGCTCCTCGGGGCGCGTCTTGCTTGGGCCTCTCTCCTGGAGGCGCTCAGTCAGACCGAGTGCTGACATGTGGCAAGACGCTCCTCGGGGCGCGTCTTGCTTGGGCTTCTCTCCTGGAGGCCCTCAGTCAGACCCATTGTTGACATGTGGCAAGACGCTCCTCGGGGCGCGTCTTGCTTGGGCCTCTCTCCAGAAGGCCCTCAATCAGACCCAGTGCTGACATGTGGCAAGACGCTCCTCGGGGCGCGTCTTGCTTGGGCTTCTCTCCTGGAGGCCCTCAGTCAGACCCATTGTTGACATGTGGCAAGACGCTCCTCGGGGCACGTCTTGCTTGGGCCTCTCTCCTGGAGGCGCTCAGTCAGACCGAGTAGTGACATGTGACAAGACGCTCCTCAGGGCGCGTCTTTCTTGGGCCTCTCTCCTGGAGGCGCTCAGTCAGACCCAGTGTTGACATGTGGCAAGAATCTCCTCGGGGCGCATCTTGCTTGGGCCTCTCTCCTGGAGGCGCTCAGTCAGACCAAGAGGAGACATGTGTCAAGATGCTCCTCGGGGCGCGTCTTGCTTGGGCCTCTCTCCTGGAGGCGCTCAGTCAGACCCAGTGGTGACATGTGGCAATACGCTCCTCGGGGCGCGTATTGCTTGGGCCTCTCTCCTGGATGCCCTCTGTCAGACCCAGTGTTGACATGTGGCAAGACTCTCCTCGGGGCGCGTCTTGCTTGGGCTTCTCTCATGGAGGCCCTCAGTCAGACCCAGTGTTGACATGTGTCAAGACGCTCCTCGGGGCGCGTCTTGCTTGGGCTTCTCTCCAGAAGGCCCTCAATCAGACCCAGTACTGACATGTGGCAAGACGCTCCTCGGGGCGCGTCTTGCTTGGGCTTCTCTCCTGGAGAACCTCAGTCAGACCCATTGTTGACATGTGGCAAGACGCTCCTCGGGGCGTGTCTTGCTTGGGCCACTCTCCTGGAGGCGCTCAGTCAGACCGAGTGCTGACATGTGGCAAGACGCTCCTCGGGGCGCGTCTTGCTTGGGCTTCTCTCATGGAGGCCCTCAGTCAGACCCAGTGTTGACATGTGGCAAGACGCTCCTCGGGGCGTGTCTTGCTTGGGCCTCTCTCCTGGAGGCGCTCAGTCAGACCGAGTAGTGACATGAGGCATGACGCTCCTCGGGGCGCGTCTTGCTTGGGCCTCTCTCCTGGTGGCGCTCAGTCAGACCCAGTGTTCACTTGTGGCAAAACGCTCCTCGGGGTGCGTCTTGCTTGGGCCTCTCTCCTGGAGGCGCTCAGTCAGACCGAGTGCTGACATGTGGCAAGACGCTCCTCGGGGCGCGTCTTGCTTGGGCTTCTCTCCTGGAGGCCCTAAGTCAGACCCATTGTTGACATGTGGCAAGACGCTCCTCGGGGCGCGTCTTGCTTGGGCCTCTCTCCAGAAGGCCCTCAATCAGACCCAGTGCTGACATGTGGCAAGACGCTCCTCTGGGCGCGTCTTGCTTGGGCTTCTCTCCTGGAGGCCCTCAGTCAGACCCATTGTTGACATGTGGCAAGACGCTCCTCGGGGCGCGTCTTGCTTGGGCCTCTCTCCTGGAGGCGCTCAGTCAGACCGAGTGCTGACATGTGGCAAGACGCTCCTCGGGGCGCGTCTTGCTTGGGCTTCTCTCCTGGAGGCCCTCAGTCAGACCCATTGTTGACATGTGGCAAGACGCTCCTCGGGGCGCGTCTTGCTTGGGCCTCTCTCCAGAAGGCCCTCAATCAGACCCAGTGCTGACATGTGGCAAGACGCTCCTCGGGGCGCGTCTTGCTTGGGCTTCTCTCCTGGAGGCCCTCAGTCAGACCCATTGTTGACATGTGGCAAGACGCTCCTCGGGGCGCATCTCATTTGGGCCTCTCTCCTGGAGGCCCTCAGTCAGACCCAGTGTTGACATGTGGCAAGACGCTCCTCGGGGCGCGTCTTGCTTGGGCTTCTCTCCTGGAGGCCCTCAGTCAGACCCATTGTTGAAATGTGGCAAGACGCTCCTCGGGGCAGGTCTTGCTTGGGCCTCTCTCCTGGAGGCGCCCAGTCAGACCGAGTAGTGACATGTGGCAAGACGCTCCTCGGGGCGCGTCTTGCTTGGGCCTCTCTCCTGGAGGCGCTCAGTCAGACCGAGTGCTGACATAAGGCAAGACGCTCCTCGGGGCGCGTCTTGCTGGGGCCTCTCTCCTGGAGGTGCTCAATCAGACCCAGTGGTGACACGTGGCAAGATGCTCCTCGGGGCGCATCTTGCTGGGGCCTCTCTCCTGGAGGTGCTCAATCAGACCCAGTGGTGACACGTGGCAAGATGCTCCTCGGGGCGCATCTTGCTTGGGCCTCTCTCCTGGAGGCGCTAAGTCAGACCCAGTGTTGACACGTGGCAAGACGCTCCTCGGGGCGTGTCCTGCTTGGGCCTCTCTCCAGAAGGCCCTCAATCAGACCCAGTGTTGGCACGTGGCAAGACACTCCTCGGGGCGCTTCTTGCTTGGGCCTCTCTCCTGGAGGCGCTCAGTCAGACCCAGTGGTGACATGTGGCAAGACGCTCCTCGGGGCTCGTATTGCTTGGGCCTCTTTCCTGGATGCCCTCTGTCAGACCGAGTGTTGACATGTGGCAAGACTCTCCTCGGGGCGCGTCTTGCTTGGGCTTCTCTCATGGAGGCCCTCAGTCAGACCCAGTGTTGACATGTGGCAAGACGCTCCTCGGGGCGTGTCTTGCTTGGGCCTCTCTCCTGGAGGCGCTCAGTCAGACCGAGTAGTGACATGAGGCATGACGCTCCTCGGGGCGCGTCTTGCTTGGGCCTCTCTCCTGGAGGCGCTAAGTCAGACCGAGTGCTGAAATAAGGCAAGACGCTCCTCGGGGCGCGTCTTGCTGGGGCCTCTCTCCTGGAGGTGCTCAATCAGACCCAGTGGTGACACGTGGCAAGACGCTCCTCGGGGCGCATCTTGCTTGGGCCTCTCTCCTGGAGGCACTAAGTCAGACCCAGTGTTGACACGTGGCAAGACGCTCCTCGGGGCGCGTCTTGCTTGGGCCTCTCTCCAGAAGACCCTCAATCAGACCCAGTGTTGACACGTGGCAAGACGCTCCTCGGGGCGCTTCTTGCTTGGGCCTCTCTCCTGGAGGCGCTCAGTCAGACCCAGTGGTGACATGTGGCAAGACGCTCCTCGGGGCGCGTATTGCTTGGGCCTCTCTCCTGGATGCCCTCTGTCAGACCCAGTGTTGACATGTGGCAAGACTCTCCTCGGGGCGCGTCTTGCTTGGGCTTCTCTCATGGAGGCGCTCAGTCAGACCCAGTGTTGACATGTGGCAAGACGCTCCTTGGGGCGCTTCTTGCTTGGGCTTCTCTCCTGGAGGCCCTCAGTCAGACCCATTGTTGACATGTGGCAAGACGCTCCTCGGGGCACGTCTTGCTTGGGTCTCTCTCCTGGAGGCGCTCAGTCAGACCCAGTGTTGACATGTGGCAAGAATCTCCTCGGGGCGCATCTTGCTTGGGCCTCTCTCCTGGAGGTTCTCAGTCAGACCCAGTGTTGACATGTGGCAAGATGCTCCTCGGGGCGCGTCTTGCTGGGGCTTCTCTCATGGAGGCACTCAGTCAGACCCAGTGTTGACATGTGGCAAGACGCTCCTCGGGGCACGTCTTGCTTGGGCCTCTCTCCTGGAGGCGCTCAGTCAGACCAAGAGGAGACATGTGTCAAGATGCTCCTCGGGGCGCGTCTTGCTTGGGCCTCTCTCCTGGAGGCGCTCAGTCAGACCCAGTGGTGACATGTGGCAAGACGCTCCTCGGGGCGCGTATTGCTTGGGCCTCTCTCCTGGATGCCCTCTGTCAGACCCAGTGTTGACATGTGGCAAGACTCTCCTCGGGGCGCGTCTTGCTTGGGCTTCTCTCATGGAGGCCCTCAGTCAGACCCAGTGTTGACATGTGTCAAGACGCTCCTCGGGGCGCGTCTTGCTTGGGCTTCTCTCCAGAAGGCCCTCAATCAGACCCAGTACTGACATGTGGCAAGACGCTCCTCGGGGCGCGTCTTGCTTGGGCTTCTCTCCTGGAGAACCTCAGTCAGACCCATTGTTGACATGTGGCAAGACGCTCCTCGGGGCGCGTCTTGCTTGGGCCTCTCTCCTGGAGGCGCTCAGTCAGACCGAGTGCTGACATGTGGCAAGACGCTCCTCGGGGCGCGTCTTGCTTGGGCTTCTCTCCTGGAGGCCCTCAGTCAGACCCATTGTTGACATGTGGCAAGACGCTCCTCGGGGCGCGTCTTGCTTGGGCCTCTCTCCAGAAGGCCCTCAATCAGACCCAGTGCTGACATGTGGCAAGACGCTCCTCGGGGCGCGTCTTGCTTGGGCTTCTCTCCTGGAGGCCCTCAGTCAGACCCATTGTTGACATGTGGCAAGACGCTCCTCGGGGCACGTCTTGCTTGGGCCTCTCTCCTGGAGGCGCTCAGTCAGACCGAGTAGTGACATGTGACAAGACGCTCCTCAGGGCGCGTCTTTCTTGGGCCTCTCTCCTGGAGGCGCTCAGTCAGACCCAGTGTTGACATGTGGCAAGAATCTCCTCGGGGCGCATCTTGCTTGGGCCTCTCTCCTGGAGGCGCTCAGTCAGACCAAGAGGAGACATGTGTCAAGATGCTCCTCGGGGCGCGTCTTGCTTGGGCCTCTCTCCTGGAGGCGCTCAGTCAGACCCAGTGGTGACATGTGGCAATACGCTCCTCGGGGCGCGTATTGCTTGGGCCTCTCTCCTGGATGCCCTCTGTCAGACCCAGTGTTGACATGTGGCAAGACTCTCCTCGGGGCGCGTCTTGCTTGGGCTTCTCTCATGGAGGCCCTCAGTCAGACCCAGTGTTGACATGTGTCAAGACGCTCCTCGGGGCGCGTCTTGCTTGGGCTTCTCTCCAGAAGGCCCTCAATCAGACCCAGTACTGACATGTGGCAAGACGCTCCTCGGGGCGCGTCTTGCTTGGGCTTCTCTCCTGGAGAACCTCAGTCAGACCCATTGTTGACATGTGGCAAGACGCTCCTCGGGGCGCGTCTTGCTTGGGCCACTCTCCTGGAGGCGCTCAGTCAGACCGAGTGCTGACATGTGGCAAGACGCTCCTCGGGGCGCGTCTTGCTTGGGCTTCTCTCCTGGAGGCCCTCAGTCAGACCCATTGTTGACATGTGGCAAGACGCTCCTCGGGGCGCGTCTTGCTTGGGCCTCTCTCCAGAAGGCCCTCAATCAGACCCAGTGCTGACATGTGGCAAGACGCTCCTCGGGGCGCGTCTTGCTTGGGCTTCTCTCCTGGAGGCCCTCAGTCAGACCCATTGTTGACATGTGGCAAGACGCTCCTCGGGGCACGTCTTGCTTGGGCCTCTCTCTTGGAGGCGCTCAGTCAGACCGAGTAGTGACATGTGACAAGACGCTCCTCAGGGCGCGTCTTTCTTGGGCGTCTCTCCTGGAGGCGCTCAGTCAGACCCAGTGTTGACATGTGGCAAGAATCTCCTCGGGGCGCATCTTGCTTGCGCCTCTCTCCTGGAGGTTCTCAGTCAGACCCAGTGTTGACATGTGGCAAGATGCTCCTCGGGGCGCGTCTTGCTGGGGCTTCTCTCATGGAGGCACTCAGTCAGACCCAGTGTTGACATGTGGCAAGACGCTCCTCGCGGCACGTCTTGCTTGGGCCTCTCTCCTGGAGGCGCTCAGTCAGACCCAGAGGAGACATGTGTCAAGATGCTCCTCGGGGCGCGTCTTGCTTGGGCCTCTCTCCTGGTGGCGCTCAGTCAGACCCAGTGTTCACTTGTGGCAAAACGCTCCTCGGGGTGCGTCTTGCTTGGGCCTCTCTCCTGGAGGCGCTCAGTCAGACCGAGTGCTGACATGTGGCAAGACACTCCTCGGGGCGCGTCTTGCTTGGGCTTCTCTCCTGGAGGCCCTAAGTCAGACCCATTGTTGACATGTGGCAAGACGCTCCTCGGGGCGCGTCTTGCTTGGGCCTCTCTCCAGAAGGCCCTCAATCAGACCCAGTGCTGACATGTGGCAAGACGCTCCTCGGGGCGCGTCTTGCTTGGGCTTCTCTCCTGGAGGCCCTCAGTCAGACCCATTGTTGACATGTGGCAAGACGCTCCTCGGGGCGCGTCTTGCTTGGGCCTCTCTCCAGAAGGCCCTCAATCAGACCCAGTGCTGACATGTCGCAAGACGCTCCTCGGGGCGCGTCTTGCTTGGGCTTCTCTCCTGGAGGCCCTCACTCAGACCCATTGTTGACATGTGGCAAGACGCTCCTCGGGGCGCATCTCATTTGGGCCTCTCTCCTGGAGGCCCTCAGTCAGACCCAGTGTTGACATGTGGCAAGACGCTCCTCGGGGCGCGTCTTGCTTGGGCTTCTCTCCTGGAGGCCCTCAGTCAGACCCATTGTTGACATGTGGCAAGACGCTCCTCGGGGCAGGTCTTGCTTGGGCCTCTCTCCTGGAGGCGCTCAGTCAGACCGAGTAGTGACATGTGGCAAGACGCTCCTCGGGGCGCGTCTTGCTTGGGCCTCTCTCCTGGAGGCGCTCAGTCAGACCGAGTGCTGACATAAGGCAAGACGCTCCTCGGGGCGCGTCTTGCTGGGGCCTCTCTCCTGGAGGTGCTCAATCAGACCCAGTGGTGACACGTGGCAAGATGCTCCTCGGGGCGCATCTTGCTAGGGCCTCTCTCCTGGAGGTGCTCAATCAGACCCAGTGGTGACACGTGGCAAGATGCTCCTCGGGGCGCATCTTGCTTGGGCCTCTCTCCTGGAGGCGCTAAGTCAGACCCAGTGTTGACACGTGGCAAGACGCTCCTCGGGGCGTGTCCTGCTTGGGCCTCTCTCCAGAAGGCCCTCAATCAGACCCAGTGTTGGCACGTGGCAAGACGCTCCTCGGGGCGCTTCTTGCTTGGGCCTCTCTCCTGGAGGCGCTCAGTCAGACCCAGTGGTGACATGTGGCAAGACGCTCCTCGGGGCGCGTA
The DNA here is from genome assembly GCF_043380555.1 of Nothobranchius furzeri. Taxonomy (NCBI): domain Eukaryota; kingdom Metazoa; phylum Chordata; class Actinopteri; order Cyprinodontiformes; family Nothobranchiidae; genus Nothobranchius; species Nothobranchius furzeri. The sequence continues at coordinate 23,960,048 of NC_091744.1, read as the reverse complement.
TTGCTTGGGCCTCTTTCCTGGATGCCCTCTGTCAGACCCAGTGTTGACATGTGGCAAGACTCTCCTCGGGGCGCGTCTTGCTTGGGCTTCTCTCATGGAGGCCCTCAGTCAGACCCAGTGTTGACATGTGTCAAGACGCTCCTCGGGGCGTGTCTTGCTTGGGCCTCTCTCCTGGAGGCGCTCAGTCAGACCCAGTGTTGACATGTGGCAAGACGTTCAGCGGGGCGCTTCTTGCTTGGGCTTCTCTCCTGGAGGCCCTCAGTCAGACCCATTGTTGACATGTGGCAAGACGCTCCTCGGGGCACGTCTTGCTTGGGCCTCTGTCCTGGAGGCGCTCAGTCAGACCGAGTAGTGACATGTGACAAGACGCTCCTCGGGGCGCGTCTTGCTTGGGCCTCTCTCCTGGATGCGCTCAGTCAGACCCAGTGTTGACATGTGGCAAGACGCTCCTCGGGGCGCATCTTGCTTGGGCCTCTCTCCTGGAGGTTCTCAGTCAGACCCAGTGTTGACATGTGGCAAGATGCTCCTCGGGGCGCGTCTTGCTGGGGCTTCTCTCATGGAGGCACTCAGTCAGACCCATTGTTGACATGTGGCAAGACGCTCCTCGGGGCGCGTCTTGCTTGGGCCTCTCTCCTGGAGGTGTTCAGTAAGACCGAGTGCTGACATGTGGCAAGACGCTCCTCGGGGCGCGTCTTGCTTGGGCTTCTCTCCAGAAGGCCCTCAATCAGACCCAGTGCTGACATGTGGCAAGACGCTCCTCGGGGCGCGTCTTGCTTGGGCTTCTCTCCTGGAGGCCCTCAGTCAGACCCATTGTTGACATGTGGCAAGACGCTCCTCGGGGCGCGTCTCATTTGGGCCTCTCTCCTGGAGGCCCTCAGTCAGACCCAGTGTTGACATGTGGCAAGACGCTCCTCGGGGCGCGTCTTGCTTGGGCTTCTCTCCTGGAGGCCCTCAGTCAGACCCATTGTTGACATGTGGCAAGACGCTCCTCGGGGCACGTCTTGCTTGGGCCTCTCTCCTGGAGGCGCTCAGTCAGACCGAGTAGTGACATGTGGCATGACGCTCCTCGGGGCGCGTCTTAATTGGGCCTCTCTCCTGGAGGCGCTAAGTCAGACCGAGTGCTGACATAAGGCAAGACGCTCCTCGGGGCGCGTCTTGCTGGGGCCTCTCTCCTGGAGGTGCTCAATCAGACCCAGTGGTGACACGTGGCAAGACGCTCCTCGGGGCGCATCTTGCTTTGGCCTCTCTCCTGGAGGCACTAAGTCAGACCCAGTGTTGACACGTGGCAAGATTATCTTCGGGGCGCGTCTTGCTTGGGCCTCTCTCCAGAAGGCCCTCAATCAGACCCAGTGTTGACACGTGGCAAGACGCTCCTCGGGGCGCTTCTTGCTTGGGCCTCTCTCCTGGAGGCGCTCAGTCAGACCCAGTGGTGACATGTGGCAAGACGCTCCTCGGGCCGCGTATTGCTTGGGCCTCTCTCCTGGATGCCCTCTGTCAGACCCAGTGTTGACATGTGGCAAGACTCTCCTCGGGGCGCGTCTTGCTTGGGCTTCTCTCATGGAGGCCCTCAGTCAGACCCAGTGTTGACATGTGTCAAGACGCTTCTCGGGGCGTGTCTTGCTTGTGCCTCTCTCCTGGAGGCGCTCAGTCAGACCCAGTGTTGACATGTGGCAAGACGCTCCTCGGGGCGCTTCTTGCTTGGGCTTCTCTCCTGGAGGCCCTCAGTCAGACCCATTGTTGACATGTGGCAAGACGCTCCTCGGGGCACGTCTTGCTTGGGCCTCTCTCCTGGAGGCGCTCAGTCAGACCGAGTAGTGACATGTGACAAGACGCTCCTCAGGGCGCGTCTTTCTTGGGCCTCTCTCCTGGAGGCGCTCAGTCAGACCCAGTGTTGACATGTGGCAAGAATCTCCTCGGGGCGCATCTTGCTTGGGCCTCTCTCCTGGAGGTTCTCAGTCAGACCCAGTGTTGACATGTGGCAAGATGCTCCTCGGGGCGCATCTTGCTGGGGCTTCTCTCATGGAGGCACTCAGTCAGACCCAGTGTTGACATGTGGCAAGACGCTCCTCGGGGCACGTCTTGCTTGGGCCTCTCTCCTGGAGGCGCTCAGTCAGACCAAGAGGAGACATGTGTCAAGATGCTCCTCGGGGCGCGTCTTGCTTGGGCCTCTCTCCTGGAGGCGCTCAGTCAGACCCAGTGGTGACATGTGGCAAGACGCTCCTCGGGGCGCGTCTTGCTTGGGCCTCTCTCCAGAAGGCCCTCAGTCAGACCCATTGTTGACATGTGGCAAGACGCTCCTCGGGGCACGTCTTGCTTGGGCCTCTCTCCTGGAGGCGCTCAGTCAGACCGAGTAGTGACATGTGGCATGACGCTCCTCGGGGCGCGTCTTGCTTGGGCTTCTCTCCTGGAGGCCCTCAGTCAGACCCATTGTTGACATGTGGCAAGACGCTCCTCGGGGCACGTCTTGCTTGGGCCTCTCTCCTGGAGGCGCTCAGTCAGACCGAGTAGTGACATGTGGCATGACGCTCCTCGGGGCGCGTCTTGCTTGGGCCTCTCTCCTGGAGGTGCTAAGTCAGACCGAGTGCTGACATAAGGCAAGACGCTCCTCGGGGCGCGTCTTGCTGGGGCCTCTCTCCTGGAGGTGCTCAATCAGACCCAGTGGTGACACGTGGCAAGACGCTCCTCGGGGAGCATCTTGCTTGGGCCTCTCTCCTGGAGGCACTAAGTCAGACCCAGTGTTGACACGTGGCAAGATGCTCCTCGGGGCGCGTCTTGCTTGGGCCTCTCTCCAGAAGGCCCTCAATCAGACCCAGTGTTGACACGTGGCAAGACGCTCCTCGGGGCGCTTCTTGCTTGGGCCTCTCTCCTGGAGGCGCTCAGTCAGACCCAGTGGTGACATGTGGCAAGACGCTCCTCGGGGCGCGTATTGCTTGGGCCTCTCTGCTGGATGCCCTCTGTCAGACCCAGTGTTGACATGTGTCAAGACGCTTCTCGGGGCCTGTTTTGCTTGTGCCTCTCTCCTGGAGGCGCTCAGTCAGACCCAGTGTTGACATGTGGCAAGACGCTCCTCGGGGCGCTTCTTGCTTGGGCTTCTCTCCTGGAGGCCCTCAGTCAGACCCATTGTTGACATGTGGCAAGACGCTCCTCGGGGCACGTCTTGCTTGGGCCTCTCTCCTGGAGGCGCTCAGTCAGACCGAGTAGTGACATGTGACAAGACGCTCCTCAGGGCGCGTCTTTCTTGGGCCTCTCTCCTGGAGGCGCTCAGTCAGACCCAGTGTTGACATGTGGCAAGAATCTCCTCGGGGCGCATCTTGCTTGGGCCTCTCTCCTGGAGGTTCTCAGTCAGACCCAGTGTTGACATGTGGCAAGATGCTCCTCGGGGCGCGTCTTGCTGGGGCTTCTCTCATGGAGGCACTCAGTCAGACCCAGTGGTGACATGTGGCAAGACGCTCCTCGGGGCACGTCTTGCTTGGGCCTCTCTCCTGGAGGCGCTCAGTCAGACCAAGAGGAGACATGTGTCAAGATGCTCCTCGGGGCGCGTCTTGCTTGGGCCTCTCTCCTGGAGGCGCTCAGTCAGACCCAGTGGTGACATGTGGCAAGACGCTCCTCGGGGCGCGTCTTGCTTGGGCCTCTCTCCAGAAGGCCCTCAGTCAGACCCATTGTTGACATGTGGCAAGACGCTCCTCGGGGCACGTCTTGCTTGGGCCTCTCTCCTGGAGGCGCTCAGTCAGACCGAGTAGTGACATGAGGCATGACGCTCCTCGGGGCGCGTCTTGCTTGGGCCTCTCTCCTGGAGGCGCTAAGTCAGACCGAGTGCTGACATAAGGCAAGACGCTACTCGGGGCGCGTCTTGCTGGGGCCTCTCTCCTGGAGGTGCTCAATCAGACCCAGTGGTGACACGTGGCAAGACGCTCCTCGGGGCGCATCTTGCTTGGGCCTCTCTCCTGGAGGCACTAAGTCAGACCCAGTGTTGACACGTGGCAAGACGCTCCTCGGGGCGCATCTTGCTTGGGCCTCTCTCCAGAAGGCCCTCAATCAGACCCAGTGTTGACACGTGGCAAGACGCTCCTCGGGGCGCTTCTTGCTTGGGCCTCTCTCCTGGAGGCGCTCAGTCAGACCCAGTGGTGACATGTGGCAAGACGCTCCTCGGGGCGCGTATTGCTTGGGCCTCTCTCCTGGATGCCCTCTGTCAGACCCAGTGTTGACATGTGGCAAGACTCTCCTCGGGGCGCGTCTTGCTTGGGCTTCTCTCATGGAGGCCCTCAGTCAGACCCAGTGTTGACATGTGTCAAGACGCTTCTCGGGGCGTGTCTTGCTTGGGCCTCTCTCCTGGAGGCGCTCAGTCAGACCCAGTGTTGACATGTGGCAAGACGCTCCTCGGGGCGCTTCTTGCTTGGGCTTCTCTCCTGGAGGCCCTCAGTCAGACCCATTGTTGACATGTGGCAAGACGCTCCTCGGGGCACGTCTTGCTTGGGCCTCTCTCCTGGAGGCGCTCAGTCAGACCGAGTAGTGACATGTGACAAGACGCTCCTCAGGGCGCGTCTTTCTTGGGCCTCTCTCCTGGAGGCGCTCAGTCAGACCCAGTGTTGACATGTGGCAAGAATCTACTCGGGGCGCATCTTGCTTGGGCCTCTCTCCTGGAGGTTCTCAGTCAGACCCAGTGTTGACATGTGGCAAGATGCTCCTCGGGGCGCGTCTTGCTGGGGCTTCTCTCATGGAGGCACTCAGTCAGACCCAGTGTTGACATGTGGCAAGACGCTCCTCGGGGCACATCTTGCTTGGGCCTCTCTCCTGGAGGCGCTCAGTCAGACCAAGAGGAGACATGTGTCAAGATGCTCCTCGGGGCGCATCTTGCTTGGGCCTCTCTCCTGGAGGCGCTCAGTCAGACCCAGTGGTGACATGTGGCAAGACGCTCCTCGGGGCGCGTATTGCTTGGGCCTCTCTCCTGGATGCCCTCTGTCAGACCCAGTGTTGACATGTGGCAAGACTCTCCTCGGGGCGCATCTTGCTTGGGCTTCTCTCATGGAGGCCCTCAGTCAGACCCAGTGTTGACATGTGTCAAGACGCTCCTCGGGGCGCGTCTTGCTTGGGCTTCTCTCCAGAAGGCCCTCAATCAGACCCAGTACTGACATGTGGCAAGACGCTCCTCGGGGCGCGTCTTGCTTGGGCTTCTCTCCTGGAGAACCTCAGTCAGACCCATTGTTGACATGTGGCAAGACGCTCCTCGGGGCGCGTCTTGCTTGGGCCTCTCTCCTGGAGGCGCTCAGTCAGACCGAGTGCTGACATGTGGCAAGACGCTCCTCGGGGCGCGTCTTGCTTGGGCTTCTCTCCTGGAGGCCCTCAGTCAGACCCATTGTTGACATGTGGCAAGACGCTCCTCGGGGCGCGTCTTGCTTGGGCCTCTCTCCAGAAGGCCCTCAATCAGACCCAGTGCTGACATGTGGCAAGACGCTCCTCGGGGCGCGTCTTGCTTGGGATTCTCTCCTGGAGGCCCTCAGTCAGACCCATTGTTGACATGTGGCAAGACGCTCCTCGGGGCACGTCTTGCTTGGGCCTCTCTCCTGGAGGCGCTCAGTCAGACCGAGTAGTGACATGTGACAAGACGCTCCTCAGGGCGCGTCTTTCTTGGGCGTCTCTCCTGGAGGCGCTCAGTCAGACCCAGTGTTGACATGTGGCAAGAATCTCCTCGGGGCGCATCTTGCTTGCGCCTCTCTCCTGGAGGTTCTCAGTCAGACCCATTGTTGACATGTGGCAAGATGCTCCTCGGGGCGCGTCTTGCTGGGGCTTCTCTCATGGAGGCACTCAGTCAGACCCAGTGTTGACATGTTGCAAGACGCTCCTCGCGGCACGTCTTCCTTGGGCCTCTCTCCTGGAGGCGCTCAGTCAGACCCAGAGGAGACATTTGTCAAGATGCTCCTCGGGGCGCGTCTTGCTTGGGCCTCTCTCCTGGAGGCGCTCAGTCAGACCCAGTGTTCACTTGTGGCAAAAAGCTCCTCGGGGTGCGTCTTGCTTGGGCCTCTCTCCTGGAGGCACTCAGTCAGACCGAGTGCTGACATGTGGCAAGACACTCCTCGGGGCGCGTCTTGCTTGGGCTTCTCTCCTGGAGGCCCTAAGTCAGACCCATTGTTGACATGTGGCAAGACGCTCCTCGGGGCGCGTCTTGCTTGGGCCTCTCTCCAGAAGGCCCTCAATCAGACCCAGTGCTGACATGTGGCAAGACGCTCCTCGGGGCGCTTCTTGCTTGGGCTTCTCTCCTGGAGGCCCTCAGTCAGACCCATTGTTGACATGTGGCAAGACGCTCCTCGGGGCGCGTCTTGCTTGGGCCTCTCTCCTGGAGGCGCTAAGTACGACCGAGTGCTGACATGTGGCAAGACGCTCCTCGGGGCGCGTCTTTCTTGGGCCTCTCTCCTGGAGGCGCTCAGTCAGACCCAGTGTTGACATGTGGCAAGAATCTACTCGGGGCGCATCTTGCTTGGGCCTCTCTCCTGGAGGTTCTCAGTCAGACCCAGTGTTGACATGTGGCAAGATGCTCCTCGGGGCGCGTCTTGCTGGGGCTTCTCTCATGGAGGCACTCAGTCAGACCCAGTGTTGACATGTGGCAAGACGCTCCTCGGGGCACATCTTGCTTGGGCCTCTCTCCTGGAGGCGCTCAGTCAGACCAAGAGGAGACATGTGTCAAGATGCTCCTCGGGGCGCATCTTGCTTGGGCCTCTCTCCTGGAGGCGCTCAGTCAGACCCAGTGGTGACATGTGGCAAGACGCTCCTCGGGGCGCGTATTGCTTGGGCCTCTCTCCTGGATGCCCTCTGTCAGACCCAGTGTTGACATGTGGCAAGACTCTCCTCGGGGCGCATCTTGCTTGGGCTTCTCTCATGGAGGCCCTCAGTCAGACCCAGTGTTGACATGTGTCAAGACGCTCCTCGGGGCGCGTCTTGCTTGGGCTTCTCTCCAGAAGGCCCTCAATCAGACCCAGTACTGACATGTGGCAAGACGCTCCTCGGGGCGCGTCTTGCTTGGGCTTCTCTCCTGGAGAACCTCAGTCAGACCCATTGTTGACATGTGGCAAGACGCTCCTCGGGGCGCGTCTTGATTGGGCCTCTCTCCTGGAGGCGCTCAGTCAGACCGAGTGCTGACATGTGGCAAGACGCTCCTCGGGGCGCGTCTTGCTTGGGCTTCTCTCCTGGAGGCCCTCAGTCAGACCCATTGTTGACATGTGGCAAGACGCTCCTCGGGGCGCGTCTTGCTTGGGCCTCTCTCCAGAAGGCCCTCAATCAGACCCAGTGCTGACATGTGGCAAGACGCTCCTCGGGGCGCGTCTTGCTTGGGCTTCTCTCCTGGAGGCCCTCAGTCAGACCCATTGTTGACATGTGGCAAGACGCTCCTCGGGGCACGTCTTGCTTGGGCCTCTCTCCTGGAGGCGCTCAGTCAGACCGAGTAGTGACATGTGACAAGACGCTCCTCAGGGCGCGTCTTTCTTGGGCGTCTCTCCTGGAGGCGCTCAGTCAGACCCAGTGTTGACATGTGGCAAGAATCTCCTCGGGGCGCATCTTGCTTGCGCCTCTCTCCTGGAGGTTCTCAGTCAGACCCATTGTTGACATGTGGCAAGATGCTCCTCGGGGCGCGTCTTGCTGGGGCTTCTCTCATGGAGGCACTCAGTCAGACCCAGTGTTGACATGTGGCAAGACGCTCCTCGCGGCACGTCTTCCTTGGGCCTCTCTCCTGGAGGCGCTCAGTCAGACCCAGAGGAGACATGTGTCAAGATGCTCCTCGGGGCGCGTCTTGCTTGGGCCTCTCTCCTGGAGGCGCTCAGTCAGACCCAGTGTTCACTTGTGGCAAAACGCTCCTCGGGGTGCGTCTTGCTTGGGCCTCTCTCCTGGAGGCACTCAGTCAGACCGAGTGCTGACATGTGGCAAGACACTCCTCGGGGCGCGTCTTGCTTGGGCTTCTCTCCTGGAGGCCCTAAGTCAGACCCATTGTTGACATGTGGCAAGACGCTCCTCGGGGCGCGTCTTGCTTGGGCCTCTCTCCAGAAGGCCCTCAATCAGACCCAGTGCTGACATGTGGCAAGACGCTCCTCGGGGCGCTTCTTGCTTGGGCTTCTCTCCTGGAGGCCCTCAGTCAGACCCATTGTTGACATGTGGCAAGACGCTCCTCGGGGCGCGTCTTGCTTGGGCCTCTCTCCTGGAGGCGCTAAGTCAGACCGAGTGCTGACATGTGGCAAGACGCTCCTCGGGGCGCGTCTTGCTTGGGCTTCTCTCCTGGAGGCCCTCAGTCAGACCCATTGTTGACATGTGGCAAGACGCTCCTCGGGGCGCGTCTTGCTTGGGCCTCTCTCCAGAAGGCCCTCAATCAGACCCAGTGCTGACATGTGGCAAGACGCTCCTCGGGGCGCGTCTTGCTTGGGCTTCTCTCCTGGAGGCCCTCAGTCAGACCCATTGTTGACATGTGGCAAGACGCTCCTCGGGGTGCATCTCATTTGGGCCTCTCTCCTGGAGGCCCTCAGTCAGACCCAGTGTTGACATGTGGCAAGACGCTCCTCGGGGCGCGTCTTGCTTGGGCTTCTCTCCTGGAGGCCCTCAGTCAGACCCATTGTTGACATGTGGCAAGACGCTCCTCGGGGCAGGTCTTGCTTGGGCCTCTCTCCTGGAGGCGCTCAGTCAGACCGAGTAGTGACATGTGGCAAGACGCTCCTCGGGGCGCGTCTTGCTTGCGCCTCTCTCCTGGAGGCGCTCAGTCAGACCGAGTGCTGACATAAGGCAAGACGCTCCTCGGGGCGCGTCTTGCTGGGGCCTCTCTCCTGGAGGTGCTCAATCAGACCCAGTGGTGACACGTGGCAAGATGCTCCTCGGGGCGCATCTTGCTGGGGCCTCTCTCCTGGAGGTGCTCAATCAGACCCAGTGGTGACACGTGGCAAGATGCTCCTCGGGGCGCATCTTGCTTGGGCCTCTCTCCTGGAGGCGCTAAGTCAGACCCAGTGTTGACACGTGGCAAGACGCTCCTCGGGGCGTGTCCTGCTTGGGCCTCTCTCCAGAAGGCCCTCAATCAGACCCAGTGTTGGCACGTGGCAAGACGCTCCTCGGGGCGCTTCTTGCTTGGGCCTCTCTCCTGGAGGCGCTCAGTCAGACCCAGTGGTGACATGTGGCAAGACGCTCCTCGGGGTGCGTATTGCTTGGGCCTCTTTCCTGGATGCCCTCTGTCAGACCCAGTGTTGACATGTGGCAAGACTCTCCTCGGGGCGTGTCTTGCTTGGGCTTCTCTCATGGAGGCCCTCAGTCAGACCCAGTGTTGACATGTGTCAAGACGCTCCTCGGGGCGTGTCTTGCTTGGGCCTCTCTCCTGGAGGCGCTCAGTCAGACCCAGTGTTGACATGTGGCAAGACGTTCCGCGGGGCGCTTCTTGCTTGGGCTTCTCTCCTGGAGGCCCTCAGTCAGACCCATTGTTGACATGTGGCAAGACGCTCCTCGGGGCACGTCTTGCTTGGGCCTCTGTCCTGGAGGCGCTCAGTCAGACCGAGTAGTGACATGTGACAAGACGCTCCTCGGGGCGCGTCTTGCTTGGGCCTCTCTCCTGGATGCGCTCAGTCAGACCCAGTGTTGACATGTGGCAAGACGCTCCTCGGGGCGCATCTTGCTTGGGCCTCTCTCCTGAAGGTTCTCAGTCAGACCCAGTGTTGACATGTGGCAAGATGCTCCTCGGGGCGCGTCTTGCTGGGGCTTCTCTCATGGAGGCACTCAGTCAGACCCATTGTTGACATGTGGCAAGACGCTCCTCGGGGCGCGTCTTGCTTGGGCCTCTCTCCTGGAGGCGTTCAGTAAGACCGAGTGCTGACATGTGGCAAGACGCTCCTCGGGGCGCGTCTTGCTTGGGCTTCTCTCCAGAAGGCCCTCAATCAGACCCAGTGCTGACATGTGGCAAGACGCTCCTCGGGGCGCGTCTTGCTTGGGCTTCTCTCCTGGAGGCCCTCAGTCAGACCCATTGTTGACATGTGGCAAGACGCTCCTCGGGGCGCGTCTCATTTGGGCCTCTCTCCTGGAGGCCCTCAGTCAGACCCAGTGTTGACATGTGGCAAGACGCTCCTCGGGGCGCATCTTGCTTGGGCCTCTCTCCTGGAGGCACTAAGTCAGACCCAGTGTTGACACGTGGCAAGTTGCTCCTCGGGGCGCGTCTTGCTTGGGCCTCTCTCCAGAAGGCCCTCAATCAGACCCAGTGTTGACACGTGGCAAGACGCTCCTCGGGGCGCTTCTTGCTTGGGCCTCTCTCCTTGAGGCGCTCAGTCAGACCCAGTGGTGACATGTGGCAAGACGCTCCTCGGGCCGCGTATTGCTTGGGCCTCTCTCCTGGATGCCCTCTGTCAGACCCAGTGTTGACATGTGGCAAGACTCTCCTCGGGGCCCGTCTTGCTTGGGCTTCTCTCCTGGAGGCCCTCAGCCAGACCCAGTGTTGACATGTGTCAAGACTCTTCTCGGGGCGTGTCTTGCTTGTGCCTCTCTCCTGGAGGCGCTCAGTCAGACCCAGTGTTGACATGTGGCAAGACGCTCCTCGGGGCGCTTCTTGCTTGGGCTTCTCTCCTGGAGGCCCTCAGTCAGACCCATTGTTGACATGTGGCAAGACGCTCCTCGGGGCACGTCTTGCTTGGGCCTCTCTCCTGGAGGCGCTCAGTCAGACCGAGTAGTGACATGTGACAAGACGCTCCTCAGGGCGCGTCTTTCTTGGGCCTCTCTCCTGGAGGCGCTCAGTCAGACCCAGTGTTGACATGTGGCAAGAATCTCCTCGGGGCGCATCTTGCTTGGGCCTCTCTCCTGGAGGTTCTCAGTCAGACCCAGTGTTGACATGTGGCAAGATGCTCCTCGGGGCGCGTCTTGCTGGGGCTTCTCTCATGGAGGCACTCAGTCAGACCCAGTGTTGACATGTGGCAAGACGCTCCTCGGGGCACGTCTTGCTTGGGCCTCTCTCCTGGAGGCGCTCAGTCAGACCAAGAGGAGACATGTGTCAAGATGCTCCTCGGGGCGCGTCTTGCTTGGGCCTCTCTCCTGGAGGCGCTCAGTCAGACCCAGTGGTGACATGTGGCAAGACGCTCCTCGGGGCGCGTCTTGCTTGGGCGTCTCTCCAGAAGGCCCTCAGTCAGACCCATTGTTGACATGTGGCAAGACGCTCCTCGGGGCACGTCTTGCTTGGGCCTCTCTCCTGGAGAGGCGATCAGTCAGACCCAGTGTTGACATGTGTCAAGATGCTCTTTGGGCGTTTCTTGCTTGGGCCTCTCTCCTGGAGGCGCTCAGTCAGACCCCGTGTTGACATGTGGCAAGACGCTCCTCGGGGCGCGTCTTGCTTGGGCTTCTCTCCTGGAGGCCCTCAGTCAGACCCTTCGTTGACATGTGGCAAGACGCTCCTCGGGGCGCGTCTTGCTTGGGCCTCTCTCCTGGAGGCGCTCAGTCAGACCTAGTGCTGACATGTGGCAAGACGCTCCTCGGGGCGCGTCTTGCTTGGGCCTCTCTCCTGGGGAGGCGATCAGTCAGACCCAGTGTTGACATGTGTCAAGACGCTCCTCGGGCGTTTCTTGCTCGGGCCTCTCTCCTGGAGGCGCTCAGTCAGACCCAGTGTTGACATGTGACAAGACGCTCCTCGGGGCGCGTCTTGCTTGGGCCTCTCTCCTGGAGGTGCTCAGTCAGACCCAGAGGTGACATGTGGCAAGACGCTCCTCGGGGCGCGTCTTGCTTGGGCCTCTCTCCTGGGGAGGCGATCAGTCAGACCCAGTGTTGACATGTGTCAAGATGCTCTTTGGGCGTTTCTTGCTTGGGCCTCTCTCCTGGAGGCGCTCAGTCAGACCCAGTGTTGACATGTGGCAAGACGCTCCTCAGTGCGCGTCTTGCTTGGGCTTCTCTCCTGGAGGCCCTCAGTCAGACCCTTCGTTGACATGTGGCAAGACGCTCCTCGGGGCGCGTCTTGCTTGGGCCTCTCTCCTGGAGGCGCTCAGTCAGACCTAGTGCTGACATGTGGCAAGACGCTCCTCGGGGCGCGTCTTGCTTGGGCCTCTCTCCTGGGGAGGCGATCAGTCAGACCCAGTGTTGACATGTGTCAAGAGGCTCTTTTGGCGTTTCTTGCTTGGGCCTCTCTCCTGGAGGCGCTCAGTCAGACCCAGTGTTGACATGTGGCAAGACGCTCCTCGGGGCGCGTCTTGCTTGGGCTTCTCTCCTGGAGGCCCTCAGTCAGACCCTTCGTTGACATGTGGCAAGACGCTCCTCGGGGCGCGTCTTGCTTGGGCCTCTCTCCTGGAGGCGCTCAGTCAGACCTAGTGCTGACATGTGGCAAGACGCTCCTCGGGGCGCGTCTTGCTTGGGCTTCTCTCCTGGAGGCCCTCAGTCGGACCCTTCGTTGACATGTGGCAAGACACTCCTCGGGGCGCCTCTTGCTTGGGATTCTCTCCTGGAGGCCCTCAGTCAGACCCATTGTTGACATGTGGCAAGACGCTCCTCTGGGCACATCTTGCTTGGGCCTCTCTCCTGGAGGCGCTCAGTCAGACCGAGTGCTGACATGGGGCAAGACGCTCCTCGGGGAGCATCTTGCTTGGGCTTCTCTCCTGGAGGCCCTCAGTCAGACCCATTGTTGACATGTGGCAAGACGCTCCTCGGGGCGCATCTTGCTTGGGCCTCTCTCCTGGAGGCGCTCAACCAGACCGAGTGCTGACATGTGGCAAGACGCTCCTCGGGGCACGTCTTGCTGGGGCTTCTCTCCTGGAGGCGCTCAGTCAGACCCAGTGTTGACATGTGGCAAGACGCTCCTCGGGGCGCGTCTTGCTTGGGCCTCTCTCCTGGAGGCCCTCTGTCAGACCCAGTGTTGACATGGGGTAAGGACACGATCACGCCGACCCTATTGTTGGAGAACCTGCTGAGTTCGTCGAACAAGTAGACGCCGGATTGGGCGCGGGCACGCGCTTGTTTTAGAGGCGTTTTCGCGCAGCCTCTACCCTGCACGACCGCTCGTGGCCGCACTAGCTATATTTATCTTTATTTGTTTCACACACACACACACACACACACACACACACACACACACACACACACACACACACACACACACACACACACACACACACACACACACACACACACACAGGCCCTTGCGTGCAAACCCCGGTCAGGCCTGCATTGTACACATCAGAGACATGATGTTCTTTCACAGAACTGAGGTTGTTCATTACTAAATGACTTTTACAGGAATATTGTTATTATACTATTCAACAGGTTGATCATAATAATGTGTATTAAACCCACAACCTAGCACTGAGGACAGAGGGACTTTATTTAAATTAGTACTTAATGGAAACGATACATAATGATACATAAGAGCCATGTCATACATTCAGCCTAGGAATAGTAGCATTGTGCACTATTAAAAATATACACATCAATTGCTCGAATCCCATTGTTGCAAAGTAAAATTCTAATAAAACTCTAGTCTGACATCAACAGAGAAGACTTAGTGTATGTACTACAAATACAGCATTAGGATTTCGAGTGGACCGTGCACCTTGTGAACCATCAGAGGCTTATGACGCAACATATCTTCCAGTTGCTATTAGACAAGTTATAATTCTCGACCATTTTTCGGAACTGGTTTCTTGGGTCCGTGAGTAAATGCCAAATGAGATGATAGTCCTTAAGTAAGTTCCTGGCGATCCCATGTCACGCTCTTGCCCATCAGCCGGTGAACGCTGAGACGGAACTCGATGAGAGCGATGTATTTTTTAAGTGCTCCGAATGTACTTCTAACAAGCGTGCGATTCACTTCGTGAGTAAACCGCAGCTGCAGCTGATTCAAACAGTCGAGCCAACTTTCTACATCACAATATTTGTTTTGTAGTTAGTCGAGTTACCTTTTGTGTGGCGCATGCACGGGTCGTTAGCGTCCAGCTCCCAGTTTAGAGAGTCCTGCGCGACGGCGCTGGCTGCAGTCGCTACAACACTGGATTTATTAATCAACGTAATTGTGATAACTTGTCTAATAGCAACTGGAAGATATATTGCGTCATAAGCCTCTGATGGTTCACAAGGTGCACGGTCCACTCGAAATCCTAATGCTGTATTTGTAGTACAGACACTAAGTCTTCTCTGTTGATGTCAGACTAGAGTTTTATTAGAGTTTTACTTTGCAACAATGGGATTCGAGCAATTGATGTGTATATTTTTAATAGTGCACAATGCTACTATTCCTAGGCTGAATGTATGACATGGCTCTCATGTATCATTATGTATCGTTTCCATTAAGTACTAATTTAAATAAGGTCCCTCTGTCCTCAGTGCTAGGTTGTGGGTTTAATACACATTATTATGATCAACCTGTTGAATAGTAAAATAACAATATTCCTGTAAAAGTCATTTAGTAATGAACAACCTCAGTTCTGTGAAAGAACATCATGTCTCTGATGTGTACATTGCAGGCCTGACCGGGGTTTGCACGCAAGGACCTGTGTGTGTTTGTGTGTGTGTGTGTGTGTGTGTGTGTGTGTGTGTGTGTGTGTGTGTGTGTGTGTGTGTGTGTGTGTGTGTGTGTGTGTGTGTGAAACAAATAAAGATAAATATAGCTAGTGCGGCCACTAGCGGTCGTGCAGGGTAGAGGCTGCGCGAGAAAGCCTCTAAAAACAAGCGCGTGCCCACGCCCGATCCGTGGAAGCACGTAGACCTAGCAAACGTACTAGCAGAAATCAACGATCGCACACGGGTCATTGAGTGTGTACAGGGTTCGTCTGCGTGTGTGGCATTGGGCAATCTAGCGGCAACCGAGTGGCCTGAAGGCGGAACCGGCCAACCCATCGCCCTCACCATCGTTGCGCTTCGAGATGAACTATTGCTAAAGATGATCATCCTCATCAACCACGGTGCTACCAGAGTAGCTCGTAAAGAAGACCCTGTCCGCGACCTCGCGGCCAGTGTGCGCAGTGCACAGCAAATGACAAACGATGTTGCGAGCGATATATCGGAAAAACTTTGCACTGACGCGACGGTCGCCACTGCAGTTTGTTGTTTGTCTCGCGCAAAGTGCCATATCAAACTGTCATGGTTCTGCTGTCTTCTGCTGTGTGTTGTCATTCATTGTTTGCAGGTGAGTGTGTTGGGGAGCTGCAGCTGAAGCCAATTAACTCCAGCTTGGCCAGAGGATTTAAGGAACAGCGCTCCCACACCTCAACGCTGGCTGATACTCAATTGTTGGGTAAATCCTGTCCTGAATCAGAGAGACCTGAAAACTAGTTTGTCTGTTCAACCTGATCTGCGTTTTTGTCTGCCCCCAGTCCTGGATACTCTCCGCCTGCCTGAGGTGTGTGTTTTTATCTCGACGCTGTTCGATTCCCTGGCCTCCGCTCTCCACCGCTCACCTGCCTTTCTGGATCTAATCGTTCTCCTGCGACAACCTCCACCCCTGCATCAGCCTGACTTGCCTCTCCCTCCAGCTCGTACCCTGCTCAACTCAGTAAGACCGTTCCTCTTATCTTATACTTTCCTGGTTCTCGGTTTCTGCCACTCACACCATTGTGATTTTCTTATAGTCGGATTCGTCCCGTTTCCCTGTCCTTGTGGATCTGCGCCCTTATTTATTATTCTTTGGTTTCTTTGTTTTTCTTAATAATAAAGACTTTTATATCATCACTCACCTTATCCGTGTGTGATTCTCTCATGTGGGTTAAGAGACTTCAGCCCACCATGACAGAATCAGCCAGCCAAAGAACTCCCGATCCCATGAGTGAATCACTTCCTCCAACGTTAGTATCCACGTTAACCCAACATGAAAAGTCCATACAGTCTGTGATCGAACAGTTGAATCTCACTAATCAACGGTTAATTCACCTCGACACCGAAAACCGGCAGCTGCGGGCTCAACTCGGCGCAGCAGCCTCATCCATTTCCTCCCCTCCACCTGCGCCGCCTCTTCCGGTTCCGCCGGCACCAGGTCATTTCCGGGTTGCCGATTCGCCCACACCAGACACCTTCTCAGGTGAGCCTGGCAGATGTCGTAGTTTCCTTTTTCTATGTGATTTGGTGTTTAAACGATCTCCTGACACGTTTTCCAGCGATCCTATAAAGATTTCGTTTATTGTGGGATTGTTACGTGGGAAAGCGTTATTGTGGGCTGAGGCTAGAAGTCGCCAGCCTGGTTTTCTACTCGGTCCTCTCCATGAATTTCTGTCAGAATTTTCTCAGATATTTGATACACCCGACAACCCTGCGGAAATAGCAAGAAAAATCTGGAGTCTACGCCAGGGGAGATTAACAGTATTAGATTTCGCCATAGAATTTAGGACCTTAGCTTCCATATCTACACTAGATGACGCGTCACTCCGAGCTGCTTTTTCTCAGTCCCTATCTGATGATCTTCAGGATCAGTTAGCCTTCTGTCCAGATTCTGAGAACCTGGAAAGTCTCATCTCCTTGGCCTCACGCATTGAGAGACGTCTCAAGGACAGACGTAGGGTTTCACGGCATCTACCTTCCATCGCCGCCCCTGAAATGTCCTCCCGCACCCCGGTAGCGCTAGTGTCGCAACCTGAACCTATTCAGCTGGGAAGGGCTCAACTTACTCCTGAGGAGAAACTGAGGCGGAGGACGGCTGGCCTTTGTCTCTACTGTGGTCAAGCGGGTCACATGATTTCACACTGCCCTGTCCGGCCAAAAGATCGCACCCACCAGTAGGTCCAGGGTTACTGGTGAGTGGCACCACAAATCCAAGATCCCTGTGTTCCGTGAACTGTTTGGTCTCATTTAATAATCAAACCTTTTCTGCAGACGCCCTGGTGGACTCCGGTTGCGAGCGCAATATTCTGGATCTGGCTGTGGTTCAACAGCTGGAGATCCCCACGGTACGTCTCACCACACCCCTTTGTGCGTCCTCCCTGGACGGCTGTTCTCTGACCACCATAACCCACCAGACGGTTCCCGTTAACCTAAGGGTATCCGGAAATCACCATGAGGTACTCTCCTTTTTTGTTTTTCCTTCCCCACAATCACCTGTTGTTTTGGGACACGAATGGCTAAAAAAGCACAACCCGCAGATCGACTGGAGAACAGGGAGCATCAGTAACTGGAGCTGTTTTTGTTTGTCTAACTGTTTATCATCCGCATCGATTCCTATACTCAACCCCAAGGCCAAGATCCCAGAGCCTCTCGACTTGTCGAGAGTTCCCACTGAATGCCATGACCTCCAGCAGGTCTTCAGCAAGGATAATGCCTCTACGCTACCACCCCACAGACCTTTCGACATGTGCATAGATCTCCTCCCAAACGCAAGATTACCCACCAGCAGGTTGTATAACCTTTCTAGACCTGAACAAGAATCCATGAAACAGTACATCTCTGAATCTCTTGCAGCAGGCATAATAAGACCCTCCAATTCTCCACTGGGAGCTGGTTTCTTTTTTGTGTCTAAAAAAGACGGCTCTCTACGTCCTTGCATCGACTACCGGGAACTAAACCAGATAACTGTCAAGAACAAATACCCTCTTCCCTTGCTCTCATCTACATTCAACCCAGTCAACGACGCTTCCATATTTACCAAACTCGATCTCCGTAATGCATATCATTTGGTCCGCATCAGAGAGGGAGATGAATGGAAGACAGCCTTTAAGACCCCTCTCGGACGTTTTGAATATCTTGTCATGCCTTTTGGTCTTACAAATGCACCCGCGGTCTTTCAGTCTCTAATCAACTCTGTCCTCAATGATTTCATCAACAAATTTGTCCCAGTTTATCTCGACGACATCCTCATTTTCTCCAGATCACCATCCGAACACCGTCTACATGTCCGTGCAGTTCTCCAACGTCTCCTAGAGAACCGTCTGTTCGTTAAGGCAGAAAAATGTGAATTCCACTCCTCATCTGTCAAGTTCCTCGGTTTTGTTCTAGAGAGCGGAAGGCTGAAGGCAGATCCAGACAAGATCAGAGCTGTGGAGGAGTGGCCCTCACCAACGAACAGAAGACAGCTGCAACGATTCTTGGGGTTTGCTAATTTCTATCGTAGGTTCATTAAAGACTACAGTTCCATAGCCACCCCTCTCACTCAACTAACTTATGTTAACAAACCTTTTTCCTGGACCCCTGAGGCAGAAGAAGCATTTCTCACCTTAAAGAACCGTTTCACTCAGGCACCCATCCTCACCTGACCAGATCCGCTCCGGCAATTCACCCTGGAGGTGGATGCGTCTGACACCGGTGCTGGTGCTGTATTATCCCAGGTCTCCTCAGTTGATAATACCCTGCACCCGTGTGCCTTTTTCTCTCGTCGTCTGTCCCCAGCCGAACAGAATTACGACGTTGGAGACCAGGAACTGTTGGCCATAAAACTGGCACTGGAGGAGTGGCGTCACTGGCTTGAGGGGGCGGAACATCCCATCCAGATCTTGACGGACCATAAGAACCTAGCGTATCTGAGGGAGGCCAAGAGGCTTAATCCCCGCCAGTCCCGCTGGTCTTTATTCTTCTCCCGATTTAACTACCTCATCTCTTACAGACCCGGAACTAAGAACACCAAACCTGACGCCCTATCCCACCTTTACGCCCCGGACAAGGAGGTCGAACCCACCACTATCCTTCCTCCTTCCTGTGTCCTCGGATCTATCACCTGGGATATTTCCACCCAGATCTTGGAGGCTCAGCAGACGGATCCCGACCCAGGTATGGGGCCCCCTAACAGAACCTATGTCCCCTCCTCTGTTCGCAGTGCCGTAATCAAGTGGGCTCACACCCCCAGGTTCTCCATCCATCCCGGCGTAGGTAGAACGCTGGCCCTCATCCGTCGGACGTTCTCGTGGCCCACGCTCTACAGGGACACCAAGGAATACATAAGCGCATGTCAGGTTTGTGCCCGAAATAAGTCCAGCAACCAGCCACCTCAAGGTCTCCTGTGTCCCCTGTCTATTCCTTCACGCCCCTGGTTCCACAACGCATTGGATTTTGTCTCTGGTTTACCGGTCTCCAAAGGTTTTGACACCATACTCACCATTGTCGATCGCTTCTCCAAGTCCTGTCATCTAGTTCCCCTTAAACATCTCCCAACCTCTGCAGAGACGGCCATTCTCCTCGTCACTCAGGTTTTCCGCCTACATGGAATCCCCTTAGAGATCCTCTAAGACCGAGGCCCTCAATTTGTGTCACGTGTGGAAGGAATTTGCCAACCATCTGGGTGCTCGAACCGCTCTGAGCTCTGGCTTCCATCCCCAAACCAATGGCCAGTGCGAGCGGATGAACCAGGAGCTGGAGGCCATTCTGAGATGTGTCTGCTCTAAAGATCCGTCTGGATGGAGTGACCAGATTGCGTGGATAGAGTACGCTCACAACTCACACATTTCCTCCACCACAGGCCAATCCCCATTCAAGATCTCTCTGGGTTATCAGCCACCTCTGTTTCCCTCCGACTCCGATCCTCCGACCTCAGCTCTCCAGTTCATCCGCCGCGCTAGACGCACCTGGACCCAGACCAAGGCCGCACTCCAATGGACCGCCGACCGCAACCGCCGGCTGGCTGACCGGCGCCGCCGTCCAGCCCCTGCATACGCTCCTGGCCAGCGGGTCTGGTTGTCCACCCGGGACATCAAACTGAAGGATGCTAATAAGAAATTCTACCCCCGGTTCATCGGCCCCTATGCCATAGCTGAGGTCCTCAGCCCAGTTTCTGTGCGTCTGTCCCTGCCTTCCTCCATGAGGGTCCATCCGGTGTTCCACGTCTCATTGGTCAAGCCCTTCGTGTCCAGCCCTCTGTGCCCTCCTACTGAGCCTCCTCCTCCTGTCCGGCTTGCTGACGGCGGTCTCGGCTACCGGGTGCGGCGCATCCTGGGTGTTCGTCCCCGGGGTCGTGGTCGCCAATTCCTGGTGGATTGGGAGGGGTACGGTCCGGAGCATCGTCAGTGGATTCCCTCCTCCTGGATTGATGACGTCTCGCTCATCAGGGATTTTGAGTCCTCCTCCTCCTCCTCCTCCTCCTCCTCCTCCTCGGCTGGGCCGCCGGGTGGCGTCCCTTGAGGGGGGGTATTGTCATGGTTCTGCTGTCTTCTGCTGTGTGTTGTCATTCATTGTTTGCAGGTGAGTGTGTTGGGGAGCTGCAGCTGAAGCCAATTAACTCCAGCTTGGCCAGAGGATTTAAGGAACAGCGCTCCCACACCTCAACGCTGGCTGATACTCAATTGTTGGGTAAATCCTGTCCTGAATCAGAGAGACCTGAAAACTAGTTTGTCTGTTCAACCTGATCTGCGTTTTTGTCTGCCCCCAGTCCTGGATACTCTCCGCCTGCCTGAGGTGTGTGTTTTTATCTCGACGCTGTTCGATTCCCTGGCCTCCGCTCTCCACCGCTCACCTGCCTTTCTGGATCTAATCGTTCTCCTGCGACAACCTCCACCCCTGCATCAGCCTGACTTGCCTCTCCCTCCAGCTCGTACCCTGCTCAACTCAGTAAGACCGTTCCTCTTATCTTATACTTTCCTGGTTCTCGGTTTCTGCCACTCACACCATTGTGTTTTTCTTATAGTCGGATTCGTCCCGTTTCCCTGTCCTTGTGGATCTGCGCCCTTATTTATTATTCTTTGGTTTCTTTGTTTTTCTTAATAATAAAGACTTTTATATCATCACTCACCTTATCCGTGTGTGATTCTCTCATGTGGGTTAAGAGACTTCAGCCCACCATGACACAAACGTGCGCAAGCTAGTGACAAGCAACTTCACCAGATCCGTAGATTCTACATACGCTCGGATACGAATGAAAGTTCCGAGAGATAACACCGACACGAGTTGCGCGACGGCGCTGGCTGCAGTCGCTAAAAAACTGGATTTATTAATCAACGTAATTGTGATCGTAATGGCGTTTCGAGTGTGCACCAGAAACTACAACCAGTACTACAGAAAACTGGCATGAGGGTCGCGGTCTAACGTTATGTTGGTGTCTCGCATCGACCGTCGACGGCCGTTTGCCAGCGGCTGAAAATGGCACAGTTGACGAAATGGAAACGCCGACCGTTGATAGTGCACTCTCGCAAGTTCCAACTGCACCATCTCAGGAGACAGACCACAGAGTCATATTAGCGGAGGGTAGATAGAAAATGCGCAAACCGCCGCAACCGCCCATATACATACTATACGAGTTCAACATAGAGTGGAGTAAGAAGTTACTACCGATTGTATTTCCAACGTGCAAGCAGCTGGTGTGTGACGCTTTACTTGAGTATCACAGAGGTTGCGATGTCCTGTGTTCCACGAGCACATGGAAACAAGTGAAAGAAACTTCTACGGACCGTACTGTTGGGGTATGAGCGAGCTGTAAAATCAATACACGCTAGACACGCGGACTTTGCCGCGTTACTGGACACGCATATCGCCACAACAAAACCGGGTCAAGTGTTCGGGGCGTCACCGCGCTTGACTATACACGTCTTGGCCTACCACGAGTACATGAGCCCACAGATCCTAAGCGAGGTCGAAGCCGTTGTGTCTACCCAACGCAAATTCAGCACAGCCGTGCGCGCTAAGACAAGTCCCTCTAGACTGCTGTAAACTTTGGAAACGTGGAAGGCTGGCGTGTACGCGCTTTCTACACTTCTCAACGGTATGATCGCGATACTCTCGGCCGCACAACAACTAATGGTCATGTGTTCGGAAGGTCTGATCAGGTCTGACATGACCGGTTGTCAATCGACGTCGAGCGTGCACTCACACACGGATATCCTGGCGTACAGTAAAGCGACGGCGACCTCTACGCTCACGTTGATCGCCGATGTTTCGAAGGGCAATCGAGTGTGTTGGCTGACGAAAGCTATGGTGACCGACGGTCGCGTCGACTACAATGTGCCTCATTGCGACTGGAGAGGCGTATGTGATCCTTTGCAAATGGCGTATGTGATTTTTTGCAAATCGATAACACCACCGCGGTCGAGTGCGAAGTCACGGTCGGCGGCGTGTTGTCCTTACTGTGCCCCATACAATGTGACGGTCCGTGTCACGGACCGGTGTGTTACGACCCGACTAACGAAACGTACCAGGTGATAAGATTGCATCCGCCCATTACAGCAGAGCGAGCGTTTCGCCACACTCCCAAACCAAGGTTAATAGTTGTAGCGCACGCCCTTTCGGACCTCGGTGCACGTGAAACACTGGCGTACACTCACAACATCACGCTCGAGACAAATCAAGCGTTACGCGAAACAAAGGACGTGTTCAAATCCATAGAGAATATACGGTCTTTAGCGTATGCGTATATAAAGAAGGTCGATGACATTTACAGACCCGGCGGCGTGGGCACCACAGTAGAACAACAAGGTGCTCTCAAGCGCACACAGATACTGGCCGCATTATCACTCGCGATGTCTATCCTGACATGCCCGTTTCTGATTTCTATGTATATTAAATTATGACAAGAGCTACGGTGGTTACGATTACACTCTGACCACGTGCCTTAGTTTCTGCTAGTGACCTATAAATACATTTGCCCACTTGCTCTCACTGCCATTAAAGCAGCTGTAGCCACACGTACAACATCCAAGAAAAAAAAAGATCTCGCTGTCTGTACTGGGTGCACTCTCAGCAGTCGCAGTTGCTCAGGCCATGGTGGTACGCTCACATAACGCCTCTGAGATACGTCCCATCACACCACCTCCAACACTACTCGCGAAGGAGTATTCAACACCCCCTTTGTACGAAGACAACCATTATAACGAGCACAGCACAACGCTTGCCGCACGCGAAGACAACATGCAGTAGACAACGCTACCACCTGTCGTGAGAACAACGGATTCGAGTGACAACGATCGCGACTATGAAGAGCACATTACAACACCCTCTGTGCACGAAGACCAGGTGCAGGAGACAACGCTACCACCTGTCGTGAGAAACAAGAATTTGGTTAACAATGATCATCGTCGTGTCCCATTGTAAACGGGCGTGCCATCGCACACATCGTACATGTGTGTTAACCCACCTGTATGCGACAGACTTTGTGTGTTGCATGACATCGGGATGTATTGACGTCTGTGTCAATACAGGACTCTCTATAAGCTGGGAGCTGGACGCTAACGACCCGTGCATGCGCCACACAAAAGGTATCGTACATGTGTTAACCCACCTGTATGCGACAGACTTTGTGTGTTGCATGACATCGAGATGTATTGACGTCTGTGTCAATACAGGACTCTCTAAGCTGGGAGCTGGACGCTAACAACCCGTGGATGCGCCACACAAAAGGTAACTTGACTAACTACAAAACGCATATTGTGATGTAGAAAGTTGGCTTGACTGTTTGAATCAGCTGCAGCTGCGGTTTACTCACGAAGTGAATCGCACGCTTGTTAGAAGTACATTCGGAGCACTTAAAAAATACATCGCTCTCATCGAGTTCCGTCTCAGCGTTCACCGGCTGATGGGCAAGAGCGTGACATGGGATCGCCAGGAACTTACTTAAGGACTATCATCTCATTTGGCATTTACTCACGGACCCAAGAAACCAGTTCCGAAAAATGGTCGAGAATTATAACTTGTCTAATAGCAACTGGAAGATATGTTGCGTCATAAGCCTCTGATGGTTCACAAGGTGCACGGTCCACTCGAAATCCTAATGCTGTATTTGTAGTACATACACTAAGTCTTCTCTGTTGATGTCAGACTAGAGTTTTATTAGAGTTTTACTTTGCAACAATGGGATTCGAGCAATTGATGTGTATATTTTTAATAGTGCACAATGCTACTATTCCTAGGCTGAATGTATGACATGGCTCTTATGTATCATTATGTATCGTTTCCATTAAGTACTAATTTAAATAAAGTCCCTCTGTCCTCAGTGCTAGGTTGTGGGTTTAATACACATTATTATGATCAACCTGTTGAATAGTATAATAACAATATTCCTGTAAAAGTCATTTAGTAATGAACAACCTCAGTTCTGTGAAAGAACATCATGTCTCTGATGTGTACACTGCAGGCCTGACCGGGGTTTGCACGCAAGGGCCTGTGTGTGTGTGTGTGTGTGTGTGTGTGTGTGTGTGTGTGTGTGTGTGTGTGTGTGTGTGTGTGTGTGTGTGTGTGTGTGTGTGTGTGTGTGTGTGTGTGTGTGTGTGTGTGTGTGTGTGTGAAACAAATAAAGATAAATATAGCTAGTGCGGCCACGAGCGGTCGTGCAGGGTAGAGGCTGCGCGAAAACGCCTCTAAAACAAGCGCGTACCCACGCCCAATCCGGCGTCTACTTGTTCGACGAACTCAGCAGGTTCTCCAACAATAGGGTCGGCGTGATCGTGTCCTTACCCCATGTCAACACTGGGTCTGACAGAGGGCCTCCAGGAGAGAGGCCCAAGCAAGACGCGCCCCGAGGAGCGTCTTGCCACATGTCACCTCTGGGTCTGACTGAGCGCCTCCAGGAGAGAGGCCCAAGCAAGACGCGCCCCGAGGAGCGTCTTGTCACATGTCAACACTGGGTCTGACTGAGCGCCTCCAGGAGAGAAGCCCCAGCAAGACGTGCCCCGAGGAGCGTCTTGCCACATGTCAGCACTCGGTCTGGTTGAGCGCCTCCAGGAGAGAGGCCCAAGCAAGATGCGCCCCGAGGAGCGTCTTGCCACATGTCAACAATGGGTCTGACTGAGGGCCTCCAGGAGAGAAGCCCAAGCAAGATGCTCCCCGAGGAGCGTCTTGCCACATGTCAGCACTCGGTCTGACTGAGCGCCTCCAGGAGAGAGGCCCAAGCAAGATGCGCCCAGAGGAGCGTCTTGCCACATGTCAACAATGGGTCTGACTGAGGGCCTCCAGGAGAGAATCCCAAGCAAGAGGCGCCCCGAGGAGTGTCTTGCCACATGTCAACGAAGGGTCCGACTGAGGGCCTCCAGGAGAGAAGCCCAAGCAAGACGCGCCCCGAGGAGCGTCTTGCCACATGTCAGCACTAGGTCTGACTGAGCGCCTCCAGGAGAGAGGCCCAAGCAAGACGCGCCCCGAGGAGCGTCTTGCCACATGTCAACGAAGGGTCTGACTGAGGGCCTCCAGGAGAGAAGCCCAAGCAAGACGCGCCCCGAGGAGCGTCTTGCCAGATGTCAACACTGGGTCTGACTGAGCGCCTCCAGGAGAGAGGCCCAAGCAAGAAACGCCCAAAGAGCATCTTGACACATGTCAACACTGGGTCTGACTGATCGCCTCTCCAGGAGAGAGGCCCAAGCAAGACGCGCCCCGAGGAGCGTCTTGCCACATGTCACCTCTGGGTCTGACTGAGCACCTCCAGGAGAGAGGCCCAAGCAAGACGCGCCCCGAGGAGCGTCTTGTCACATGTCAACACTGGGTCTGACAGAGCGCCTCCAGGAGAGAGGCCCAAGCAAGAAACGCCCGAGGAGCGTCTTGACACATGTCAACACTGGGTCTGACTGATCGCCTCCCCTGGAGAGAGGCCCAAGCAAGACGCGCCCTGAGGAGCGTCTTGCCACATGTCAACACTGGGTCTGACTGAGTGCCTCCATGAGAGAAGCCCCAGCAAGGCACGCACCGAGGAGCGTCTTGCCACATGTCAGCACTCGGTCTGACTGAGCACCTCCAGGAGAGAGGCCCAAGCAAGACTCGCCCCAAGGAGCGTCTTGCCACATGTCAACACTGGGTCTGACTGAGCGCCTCCAGGAGAGAGGCCCAAGCAAGACGCGCCTGGAGGAGCGTTTTGCCACATGTCAACACTGGGTCTGACAGAGGGCCTCAAGGGGAGAGGCCCAAGCAAGATGCGCCCCGAGGAGCATCTTGCCACATGTCAACAATGGGTCGGACTGAGGGCCTCCAGGAGAGAAGCCCAAGCAAGACGCGCCCCGAGGAGCGTCTTGCCACATGTCAGCACTCGGTCTTACTGAGTGCCTCCAGGAGAGAGTCCCAAATGAGACGCGCCCCGAGGAGCGTCTTGCCACATGTCAACAATGGGTCTGACTGAGGGCCTCCAGGAGAGAAGCCCAAGCAAGACGCGCCCAGAGGAGCGTCTTGCCACATGTCAGCACCCGGTCTGACTGAGCGCCTCCAGGAGAGAGGCCCAAGCAAGACACGCCCCGAAGAGCGTCTTGACACATGTCAACACTGGGTCGGACTGAGGGCCTCCATGAGAGAAGCCCAAGCAAGACCCGCCCCGAGGAGAGTCTTGCCACATGTCATCACTCGGTCTGACAGAGGGCATTCAGATGAGAGGCCCAAGCAATACGCGCCCCGAGGAGCGTCTTGCCACATGTCAACACTGGGTCTGACTGAGGGCCTCCAGGAGAGAGGCCCAAGCAAGGTGCGCCCGGAGGAGCATCTTGCCACATGTCAACACTGGGTCTGACAGAGGGCCTCCAGGAGAGAGGCCCAAGCAAGACGCGCCCCGAGGAGCGTCTTGTCACATGTCAACACTGGGTCTGTCTGAGCGCCTCCAGGAGAGAAGCCCAAGCAAGACGCGCCCCGAGGAGCGTCTTGCCACATGTCAACAATGGGTCTGACTGAGGGCCTCCAGGATAGAAGCCCAAGCAAGACTCGCCCCAAGGAGCGTCTTGCCACATGTCAACACTGGGTCTGACTGAGCGCCTCCAGGAGAGAGGCCCAAGCAAGACGCGCCTGGAGGAGCGTTTTGCCACATGTCAACACTGGGTCTGACAGAGGGCCTCAAGGGGAGAGGCCCAAGCAAGATGCGCCCCGAGGAGCATCTTGCCACATGTCAACAATGGGTCGGACTGAGGGCCTCCAGGAGATAAGCCCAAGCAAGACGCGCCCCGAGGAGCGTCTTGCCACATGTCAGCACTCGGTATTACTGAGTGCCTCCAGGAGAGAGTCCCAAATGAGACGCGCCCCGAGGAGCGTCTTGCCACATGTCAACAATGGGTCTGACTGAGGGCCTCCAGGAGAGAAGCCCAAGCAAGACGCGCCCCGAGGAGCGTCTTGCCACATGTCAGCACCCGGTCTGACTGAGCGCCTCCAGGAGAGAGGCCCAAGCAAGACACGCCCCGAAGAGCGTCTTGACACATGTCAACACTGGGTCGGACTGAGGGCCTCCATGAGAGAAGCCCAAGCAAGACGCGCCCCGAGGAGAGTCTTGCCACATGTCATCACTCGGTCTGACAGAGGGCATTCAGAAGAGAGGCCCAAGCAATACGCGCCCCGAGGAGCGTCTTGCCACATGTCAACACTGGGTCTGACAGAGGGCCTCCAGGAGAGAGGCCCAAGCAAGACGCGCCCCGAGGAGCGTCTTGTCACATGTCAACACTGGGTCTGTCTGAGCGCCTCCAGGAGAGAAGCCCAAGCAAGACGCGCCCTGAGGAGCGTCTTGCCACATGTCAACAATGGGTCTGACTGAGGGCCTCCAGGATAGAAGCCCAAGCAAGACGCGCCCCGAGGAGCGTCTTGACACATGTCAACACTGGGTCTGACAGAGGGCCTCCAGGAGAGGGGCCCATGCAAGACGCGCCCCGAGGAGTGTCTTGCCACATGTCACCACTGGGTCTGACTGAGCGCCTCCAGGAGAGAGGCCCAAGCAAGACGCGCCCCGAGGAGCGTCAGGCCACATGTCACTACTCAGTCTGACTGAGCGCCTCCAGGAGAGAGGCCCAAGCAAGACGCGCCCCGAGGAGCATCTTGCCACATGTCAGCATTGGGTCTGACTGAGCGCCTCCAGGAGAGAGGCCCCAGCAAGACGCGCCGCGAGGAGCTTCTTGCCTTATGTCAGCACTCGGTCTGACTGAGCGCCTCCAGGAGAGAGGCCCAAGCAAGACGCGCCCCGAGGAGCGTCTTGCCACATGTCAACAATGGGTCTGACTGAGGGCCTCCAGGAGAGAGGCCCAAGCAAGATGCGCCCGGAGGAGCGTCTTGCCACATGTCAACACTGGGTCTTTCTGAGCGCCTCCAGGAGAGAAGCCCAAGCAAGACTCGCCCCGAGGAGCGTCATGCCACATGTCAGCACTCGGTCTGACTGAGCACGTCCAGGAGAGAGGCCCAAGCAAGACGCGCCCCGAGGAGCGTCAGGCCACATGTCAACAATGGGTCTGACTGAGGGCCTCCAGGAGAGAAGCCCAAGCAACACGCGGCCCGAGGAGCGTCTTGCCACATGTCAGCACTCGGTCTGACTGAGCGCCTCCAGGAGAGAGGCCCAAGCAAGACGCGCCCCGAGGAGCGTCTTGCCACATGTCAACAATGGGTCTGACTGAGGGCCTCCAGGAGAGAAGCCCAAGCAAGACGCGCCCCGAGGAGCGTCAGGCCACATGTCAACAATGGGTCTGACTGAGGGCCTCCAGGAGAGAAACCCAAGCAACACGCGGCCCGAGGAGCGTCTTGCCACATGTCAGCACTCGGTCTGACTGAGCGCCTCCAGGAGAGAGGCCCGAGCAAGAAACGCCCGAGGAGCGTCTTGACACATGTCAACACTGGGTCTGACTGATCGCCTCCCCAGGAGAGAGGCCCAAGCAAGACGCGCCCCGAGGAGCGTCTTGCCACATGTCAGCACTAGGTCTGACTGAGCGCCTCCAGGAGAGAGGCCCAAGCAAGACGCGCCCCGAGGAGCGTCTTGCCACATGTCAACGAAGGGTCTGACTGAGGGCCTCCAGGAGAGAAGCCCAAGCAAGACGCGCCCCGAGGAGCGTCTTGCCACATGTCAACACTGGGTCTGACTGAGCGCCTCCAGGAGAGAGGCCCAAGCAAGAAACGCCCAAAGAGCATCTTGACACATGTCAACACTGGGTCTGACTGATCGCCTCCCCAGGAGAGAGGCCCAAGCAAGACGCGCCCCGAGGAGCGTCTTGCCACATGTCACCTCTGGGTCTGACTGAGCACCTCCATGAGAGAGGCCCAAGCAAGACGCGCCCCGAGGAGCGTCTTGTCACATGTCAACACTGGGTCTGACTGAGCGCCTCCAGGAGAGAGGCCCAAGCAAGAAACGCCCGAGGAGCGTCTTGACACATGTCAACACTGGGTCTGACTGATCGCCTCCCCTGGAGAGAGGCCCAAGCAAGACGCGCCCTGAGGAGCGTCTTGCCACATGTCAACACTGGGTCTGACTGAGTGCCTCCATGAGAGAAGCCCCAGCAAGACACGCACCGAGGAGCGTCTTGCCACATGTCAGCACTCGGTCTGACTGAGCGCCTCCAGGAGAGAGGCCCAAGCAAGACTCGCCCCAAGGAGCGTCTTGCCACATGTCAACACTGGGTCTGACTGAGCGCCTCCAGGAGAGAGGCCCAAGCAAGACGCGCCTGGAGGACCGTTTTGCCACATGTCAACACTGGGTCTGACAGAGGGCCTCAAGGGGAGAGGCCCAAGCAAGATGCGCCCCGAGGAGCATCTTGCCACATGTCAACAATGGGTCGGACTGAGGGCCTCCAGGAGAGAAGCCCAAGCAAGACGCGCCCCGAGGAGCGTCTTGCCACATGTCAGCACTCGGTCTTACTGAGTGCCTCCAGGAGAGAGTCCCAAATGAGACGGGCCCCGAGGAGCGTCTTGCCACATGTCAACAATGGGTCTGACTGAGGGCCTCCAGGAGAGAAGCCCAAGCAAGACGCGCCCAGAGGAGCGTCTTGCCACATGTCAGCACCCGGTCTGACTGAGCGCCTCCAGGAGAGAGGCCCAAGCAAGACACGCCCCGAAGAGCGTCTTGACACATGTCAACACTGGGTCGGACTGAGGGCCTCCATGAGAGAAGCCCAAGCAAGACCCGCCCCGAGGAGAGTCTTGCCACATGTCATCACTCGGTCTGACAGAGGGCATTCAGAAGAGAGGCCCAAGCAATACGCGCCCCGAGGAGCGTCTTGCCACATGTCAACACTGGGTCTGACTGAGGGCCTCCAGGAGAGAGGCCCAAGCAAGATGCGCCCGGAGGAGCATCTTGCCACATGTCAACACTGGGTCTGACAGAGGTCCTCCAGGAGAGAGGCCCAAGCAAGACGCGGCCCGAGGAGCGTCTTGTCACATGTCAACACTGGGTCGGTCTGAGCGCCTCCAGGAGAGAAGCCCAAGCAAGACGCGCCCCGAGGAGCGTCTTGCCACATGTCAACAATGGGTCTGACTGAGGGCCTCCAGGATAGAAGCCCAAGCAAGACTCGCCCCAAGGAGCGTCTTGCCACATGTCAACACTGGGTCTGACTGAGCGCCTCCAGGAGAGAGGCCCAAGCAAGACGCGCCTGGAGGAGCGTTTTGCCACATGTCAACACTGGGTCTGACAGAGGGCCTCAAGGGGAGAGGCCCAAGCAAGATGCGCCCTGAGGAGCATCTTGCCACATGTCAACAATGGGTCGGACTGAGGGCCTCCAGGAGATAAGCCCAAGCAAGACGCGCCCCGAGGAGCGTCTTGCCACATGTCAGCACTCGGTATTACTGAGTGCCTCCAGGAGAGAGTCCCAAATGAGACGCGCCCCGAGGAGCGTCTTGCCACATGTCAACAATGGGTCTGACTGAGGGCCTCCAGGAGAGAAGCCCAAGCAAGACGCGCCCCGAGGAGAGTCTTGCCACATGTCATCACTCGGTCTGACAGAGGTCATTCAGAAGAGAGGCCCAAGCAATACGCGCCCCGAGGAGCGTCTTGCCACATGTCAACACTGCGTCTGACAGAGGGCCTCCAGGAGAGAGGCCCAAGCAAGACGCGCCCCGAGGAGCGTCTTGTCACATGTCAACACTGGGTCTGTCTGAGCGCCTCCAGGAGAGAAGCCCAAGCAAGACGCTCCCCGAGGAGCGTCTTGCCACATGTCAACAATGGGTCTGACTGAGGGCCTCCAGGATAGAAGCCCAAGCAAGACGCGCCCCGAGGAGCGTCTTGACACATGTCAACACTGGGTCTGACAGAGGGCCTCCAGGAGAGGGGCCCAAGCAAGACGCGCCCCGAGGAGTGTCTTGCCACATGTCACCACTGGGTCTGACTGAGCGCCTCCAGGAGGGAGGCCCAGGCAACACGCGCCCCGAGGAGCGTCAGGCCACATGTCACTACTCAGTCTGACATAGCGCCTCCAGGAGAGAGGCCCAAGCAAGACGCGCCCCGAGGAGTGTCTTGCCACATGTCAACAATGGGTCTTACTGAGGGCCTCCAGGAGAGAAGCCCAAGCAAGACGCGCCCCGAGGAGCTTCTTGCCACATGTCAGCACTCGGTCTGACTGAGCGCCTCCAGGAGAGAGGCCAAAGCAAGACGCGCCCCGAGGAGCGTCTTGACACATGTCAACACTGGGTCTGACAGAGGGCCTCCATGAGAGAGGCCCAAGCAAGACGCGCCCCGAGGAGTGTCTTGCCACATGTCAACACTGGGTCTGACAGAGGGCCTCCAGGAGAGAGGCCCAAGCAAGACGCGCCCCGAGGAGCGTCTTGCCACATGTCACTACTCGGTCTGACTGAGCACCTCCAGGAGAGAGGCCCAAGCAAGACGTGTCCCGAGGAGCGTCTTGCCACATGTCAACAATGGGTCTGACTGAGGGCCTCCAGGAGAGAAGCCCAAGCAAGACGTGCCCCGAGGAGCGTCTTGCCACATGACAACACTGGGTCTGACTGAGGGCCTCCAGGAGAGAGGCCCAAATAAGCGCGCCCCGAGGAGCGTCTTGCCACATGTCAACACTGGGTCTGACTGAGGGCCTCCAGGAGAGAAGCCCAAGCAAGATGCGCCCCGAGGAGTGTCTTGCCACATGTCAACACTGGATCTGACTGAGGGCCTCCAGGAGAGAGGCCCGAGGAGCGTCTTGCCACATGTCACCTCTGGGTCTGACTGAGCGCCTCCAGGAGAGAGGCGCAAGCAAGAAACGCCCGAGGAGCGTCTTGACACATGTCAACACTGGGTCTGACTGAGCGCCTCCAGGAGAGAGGCCCCAGCAAGACGCGCCCCGAGGAGCTTCTTGCCTCATGTCAGCACTCGGTCTGACTGAGCGCCTCCAGGAGAGAGGCCCAAGCAAGAAGCGCCCCGAGGAGCGTCTTGCCACATGTCAACACTGGGTCTAATTGAGCGCCTCCAGGAGAGAGGCCCAAGCAAGACGCGCCCCGAGGAGCGTCTTGCCACATGTCAACACTGGGTCTAATTGAGCGCCTCCAGGAGAGAGGCCCAAGCAAGACACGCCCCGAGGAGCGTCTTGACACATGTCATCACTGGGTCGGACTGAGGGCCTGCATGAGAGAAGCCCAAGCAAGACGCGCCCCGAGGAGAGTCTTGCCACATGTCAACACTCGGTCTGACAGAGGGCATTCAGGAGAGAGGCCCAAGCAATACGCGCCCCGAGGAGCGTCTTGCCACATGTCACCACTGGGTCTGAATGAGCGCCTCCAGGAAAGAGGCCCAACCAAGACGCGCCCCGAGGAGTGTCTTGCCACATGCCAA
Organism: Nothobranchius furzeri; assembly: GCF_043380555.1. NCBI lineage: Eukaryota > Metazoa > Chordata > Actinopteri > Cyprinodontiformes > Nothobranchiidae > Nothobranchius > Nothobranchius furzeri. The sequence goes on along the minus strand of NC_091744.1, from coordinate 23,927,788 downwards.
CACTGGGTCTGACTGAGCGCCTCCAGATGAGAGGCCCAAGCAAGACGCGCCCCGAGGAGCGTCTTGCCACGTGTCAACACTGGGTCTGAATGAGCGCCTCCAGGAGAGAGGCCCAAGCAAGACGCGCCCCGAGGAGCGTCTTTCCACGTGTCACCTCTGGGTCTGACTGAGCGCCTCCAGGAGAGAGGCCCAAGCAAGACGCGCCCCGAGGAGCGTCTTGCCACATGTCAACACTGGGTCTGACTGAGCACCTCCAGGAGAGAGGCCCAAGCAAGACGCGCCCCGAGGAGCGTCTTACCACATGTCAACACTGGGTCTGACTGAGCGCCTCCAGGAGAGAGGCCCAAGCAAGATGCGCCCCGAGGATCGTCTTGCCACATGTCAGCACTGGGTCTGACTGAGCGCCTCCAGGAGAGAGGCCCAAGCAAGATGCGCCCCGAGGAGCGTCTTGCCACATGTCAACAATTGGTCTGACTGAGGGCCTCCAGGAGAGAGGCCCAAGCAAGATGCGCCCGGAGGAGCGTCTTGCCACATGTCAACACTGGGTCTGACAGAGGGCCTCCAGGAGAGAGGCCCAAGCAAGACGCGCCCCGAGGAGCGTCTTGCCACATGTCACCTCTGGTTCTGACTGAGCGCCTCCAGGAGAGAGGCCCAAGCAAGACGCGCCCCGAGGAGCGTCTTGTCACATGTCAATACTGGGTCTGTCTGAGCGCCTCCAGGAGAGAAGCCCAAGCAAGACGCGCCCCGAGGAGCCTCTTGCCACATGTCAACAATGGGTCTGACTGAGGGCCTCCAGGAGAGAAGCCCAAGCAAGACGCGCCCCGAGGAGCGTCTTGACACATGTCAACACTGGGTCTGACAGAGGGCCTCCAGGAGAGAGCCCCAAGCAAGACGCGCCCCGAGGAGTGTCTTGCCACATGTCACCACTGGGTCTGACTGAGCGCCTCCAGGAGAGAGGCCCGAGCAAGACGTGCCCCGAGGAGCGTCTTGCCACATGTCACCTCTGGTTCTGACTGAGCGCCTCCAGGAGAAAAGCCCAAGCAACACGCGGCCCGAGGAGCGTCTTGCCACATGTCAGCACTCGGTCTGACTGAGCGCCTCCAGGAGAGAGGCCCAAGCAAGACGCGCCCCGAGGAGCGTCTTGCCACATGTCAACATTGGGTCTGACTGAGGGCCTCCAGGAGAGAAGCCCAAGCAACACGCGTCCCGAGGAGCGTCTTGCCACATGTCAGCACTCGGTCTGACTGAGCGCCTCCAGGAGAGAGGCCCAAGCAAGACGCGCCCCGAGGAGCGTCTTGACACATGTCAACACTGGGTCTGACAGAGGGCCTCCAGGAGAGAGGCCCAAGCAAGACGCGCCCCGAGGAGTGTCTTGCCACATGTCACCACTTGGTCTGACTGAGCGCCTCCAGGAGAGAAGCCCAAGCAACACGCGCCCCGAGGAGCGTCAGGCCACATGTCACTACTCAGTCTGACTGAGCGCCTCCAGGAGAGAGGTCCAAGCAACACGCGCCCCGAGGAGCGTCTTGCCACATGTCAACACTGGGTCTGACTGAGTGCCTCCATGAGAGAAGCCCCAGCAAGACGGGCCCCGAGGAGCGTCTTGCCACATGTCACTACTCGGTCTGACTGAGCGCCTCCAGGAGAGAGGCCCAAGCAAGACGTGCCCCGAGGAGCGTCTTGCCACATGTCAACAATGGGTCTGACTGAGGGCCTCCAGGAGAGAAGCCCAAGCAAGAAGCGCCCCGAGGAGCGTCTTGCCACATGTCAACACTGGGTCTGACTGAGCGCCTCCAGGAGAGAGGCCCAAGCAAGACACGCCCCGAGGAGCATCTTGACACATGTCAACACTGGGTCTGACTGAGGGCCTCCATGAGAGAAGCCCAAGCAAGACGCACCCGAGGAGAGTCTTGCCACATGTCAACACTGGGTCTGACAGAGGGCATCCAGGAGAGAGGCCCAAGCAAGACGCGCCCCGAGGAGCTTCTTTCCACATGTCAACAATGGGTCTTACTGAGGGCCTCCATGAGAGAAGCCCAAGCAGGACGCGCCCCGAGGAGTGTCTTGCCACATGTCAACACTGTGTCTGACTGAGCGCCTCCAGGAGAGAGGCCCAAGCAAGACGCGCCCCGAGGAGCGTCTTGCCACGTGTCAACACTGGGTCTGACTTAGCGCCTCCAGGAGAGAGGCCCAAGCAAGATGCGCCCCGAGGAGCGTCTTGCCACGTGTCACCACTGGGTCTGACTGAGCTCCTCCAGGAGAGAGGCCCAAGCAAGACGCGCCCAGAGGAGCGTCTTGCCACGTGTCACCACTGGGTCTGATTGAGCACCTCCAGGAGAGAGGCCCCAGCAAGACGCGCCCCGAGGAGCATCTTGCCTTATGTCAGCACTCGGTTTGACTGAGCGCCTCCAGGAGAGAGGCCCAAGCAAGACGCGCCCCGAGGAGCGTCTTGCCACATGTCACTACTCGGTCTAACTGAGCGCCTCCTGGAGAGAGGTTTCAAGTTAGATGCGCCCCGAGGAGTGTCTTGCCAAATGTCACTACTCGGTCTGACTGAGCGCCTCCAGGAGGGAGGTCCAAGCAAGACGCGCCCCGAGGAGCGTCAGGCCACATGTCACTACTCAGTCTGACTGAGCGCCTCCAGGAGAGAGGCCCAAGCAAGACGCGCCCCGAGGAGCGTCTTGCCACATGTCAGCACTGGGTCTGACTGAGCGCCTCCAGGAGAGAGGCCCAAGCAAGACACGCCCCTAGGAGCGTCTTGACACATGTCATCACTGGGTCGGACTGAGGGCCTGCATGAGAGAAGCCCAAGCAAGACGCGCCCCGAGGAGAGTCTTGCCACATGTCAACACTCGGTCTGACAGAGGGCATTCAGGAGAGAGGCCCAAGCAATACGCGCCCCGAGGAGCGTCTTGCCACATGTCACCACTGGGTCTGAATGAGCGCCTCCAGGAAAGAGGCCCAACCAAGACGCGCCCCGAGGAGTGTCTTGCCACATGCCAACACTGGGTCTGACTGAGCGCCTCCAGAAGAGAGGCCCAAGCAAGACGCGCCCCGAGGAGCGTCTTGCCACGTGTCAACACTGGGTCTGAATGAGCGCCTCCAGGAGAGAGGCCCAAGCAAGACGCGCCCCGAGGAGCGTCTTTCCACGTGTCACCTCTGGGTCTGACTGAGCGCCTCCAGGAGAGAGGCCCAAGCAAGATGCGCCCCGAGGATCGTCTTGCCACATGTCAGCACTGGGTCTGACTGAGCGCCTCCAGGAGAGAGGCCCAAGCAAGATGCGCCTCGAGGAGCGTCTTGCCACATGTCAACAATGGGTCTGACTGAGGGCCTCCAAGAGAGAGGCCCAAGCAAGATGCGCCCGGAGGAGCGTCTTGCCACATGTCAACACTGGGTCTGACAGAGGGCCTCCAGGAGAGAGGCCCAAGCAAGACGCGCCCCGAGGAGCGTCTTGCCACATGTCACCTCTGGTTCTGACTGAGCGCCTCCAGGAGAGAGGCCCAAGCAAGACGCGCCCCGAGGAGCGTCTTGTCACATGTCAACACTGGGTCTGTCTGAGCGCCTCCAGGAGAGAAGCCCAAGCAAGACGCACCCCGAGGAGCGTCTTGCCACATGTCAACAATGGGTCTGACTGAGGGCCTCCAGGAGAGAAGCCCAAGCAAGACGCGCCCCGAGGAGCGTCTTGACACATGTCAACACTGGGTCTGATAGAAGGCCTCCAGGAGAGAGCCCCAAGCAAGACCCGCCCCGAGGAGTGTCTTGCCACATGTCACCACTGGGTCTGACTGAGCGCCTCCAGGAGAGAGGCCCGAGCAAGACGTGTCCCGAGGAGCGTCTTGCCACATGTCACCTCTGGTTCTGACTGAGCGCCTCCAGGAGAAAAGCCCAAGCAACACGCGGCCCGAGGAGCGTCTTGCCACATGTCAGCACTCGGTCTGACTGAGCGCCTCCAGGAGAGAGGCCCAAGCAAGACGCGCCCCGAGGAGCGTCTTGCCACATGTCAACATTGGGTCTGACTGAGGGCCTCCAGGAGAGAAGCCCAAGCAACACGCGGCCCGAGGAGCGTCTTGCCACATGTCAGCACTCGGTCTGACTGAGCGCCTCCAGGAGAGAGGCCCAAGCAAGACGCGCCCCGAGGAGCGTCTTGACACATGTCAACACTGGGTCTGACAGAGGGCCTCCAGGAGAGAGGCCCAAGCAAGACGCTCCCCGAGGAGTGTCTTGCCACATGTCACCACTTGGTCTGACTGAGCGCCTCCAGGAGAGAAGCCCAAGCAACACGCGCCCCGAGGAGCGTCAGGCCACATGTCACTACTCAGTCTGACTGAGCGCCTCCAGGAGAGAGGCCCAAGCAAGACGCGCCCCGAGGAGCGTCTTGCCACATGTCAACAATGGGTCTTACTGAGGGCCTCCAGGAGAGAAGCCCAAGCAAGACGCGCCCCGAGGAGCTTCTTGCCACATGTCAGCACTCGGTCTGACTGAGTGCCTCCAGGAGAGAGTCCAAAGCAAGACGCGCCCCGAGGAGCGTCTTGACACATGTCAACACTGGGTCTGACAGAGGGCCTCCATGAGAGGGGCCCAAGCAAGACGCGCCCCGAGGAGTGTCTTGCCACATGTCAACACTGGGTCTGACAGAGGGCCTCCAGGAGAGAGGCCCAAGCAAGACGAGCCCCGAGGAGTGTCTTGCCACATGTCACCACTTGGTCTGACTGAGCGCCTCCAGGAGAGAGGCCCAAGCAACACGCGCCCCGAGGAGCGTCAGGCCACATGTCACTACTCAGTCTGACTGAGCGCCTCCAGGAGAGAGGCCCAAGCAAGACGCGCCCCGAGGTGCGTCTTGCCACGTGTCAACCCTGGGTCTGATTGAGGGCCTTCTGGAGAGAGGCCCAAGCAAGACGCGCCCCGAGGAGCGTCTTGCCACATGTGAACAATGGTTCTTACTGAGGGCCTCCAGCACAGAAGCCCAAGCATGACGCGCCCCGAGGAGCTTCTTGCCACATGTCAGCACTCGGTCTGACTGAGCGCCTCCAGGAGAGAGGCCAAAGCAAGACGCCCCCCGAGGAGCGTGTTGACACATGTCAACACTGGGTCTGACTGAGCGCCTCCAGGAGAGAGGCCCAAGCAAGACGCGCCCCGAGGAGCGTCTTGCCACATGTGAACACTGGGTCTGACTGAGCGCCTCCAGGAGAGAGGCCCAAGCAAGACGCGCCCGGAGGAGCGTCTTGCCACATGTCAGCACTCGGTCTGACTGAGCGCCTCCAGGAGAGAGGCTCAAGCAAGACGCGCCCCGAGGAGCATCTTGACACATGTCTCCTCTGGGTCTGACTGAGTGCCTCCAGGAGAGAGGCCCAAGCAAGACGTGCCCCGAGGAGCGTCTTGCCACATGTCAACACTGGGTCTGACTGAGTGCCTCCATGAGAGAAGCCCCAGCAAGACGTGCCCCGAGGAGCATCTTGCCACATGTCAACACTGGGTCTGACTGAGCGCCTCCAGGAGAGAGGCCCAAGCAAGACGCGCCCCGAGGAGCGTCTTGTCACATGTCACTACTCGGTCTGACTGAGCGCCTCCAGGAGAGAGGCCCAAGCAAGACGTGCCCCGAGGAGCGTCTTGCCACATGTCAACAATGGGTCTGACTGAGGGCCTCCAGGAGAGAAGCCCAAGCAAGAAGCGCCCCGAGGAGCGTCTTGCCACATGTCAACACTGGGTCTGACTGAGCGCCTCCAGGAGAAAGGCCCAAGCAAGACACGCCCCGAGGAGCATCTTGACACATGTCAACACTGGGTCTGACTGAGGGCCTCCATGAGAGAAGCCCAAGCAAGACGCGCCCCGAGGAGAGTCTTGCCACATGTCAACACTGGGTCTGACAGAGGGCATCCAGGAGAGAGGCCCAAGCAATACGCGCCCCGAGGAGCGTCTTGCCACATGTGAACAATGGGTCTGACTGAAGGCCTCCAGGAGAGAAGACAAAGCAAGACGCGCCCCGAGGAGCTTCTTTCCACATGTCAACAATGGGTCTTACTGAGGGCCTCCATGAGAGAAGCCCAAGCAAGACGCGCCCCGAGGAGTGTCTTGCCACATGTCAACACTGTGTCTGACTGAGCACCTCCAGGAGAGAGGCCCAAGCAAGACGCGCCCCGAGGAGCGTCTTGCCACGTGTCAACACTGGGTCTGACTTAGCGCCTCCAGGAGAGAGGCCCAAGCAAGATGCGCCCCGAGGAGCGTCTTGCCTCCGTGTCACCACTGGGTCTGACTGAGCTCCTCCAGGAGAGAGGCCCAAGCAAGACGCACCCAGAGGAGCGTCTTGCCACGTGTCACCACTGGGTCTGATTGAGAACCTCCAGGAGAGAGGCCCCAGCATGACGCGCCCCGAGGAGCGTCTTGCCTTATGTCAGCACTCGGTCTGACTGAGCGCCTCCAGGAGAGAGGCCCAAGCAAGACGCGCCCCGAGGAGCGTCTTGCCACATGTCACTACTCGGTCTGACTGAGCGCCTCCAGGAGAGAGGTCCAAGCAAGACGCGCCCCGAGGAGCGTCTTGCAAAATGTCACTACTCGGGCTGACTGAGCGCCTCCAGGAGGGAGGTCCAAGGAAGACGCGCCCCGAGGAGCGTCTTGCCACATGTCAGCACTCGGTCTGACTGAGCACCTCCAGGAGAGAGGCCCAAGCAAGACGCGCCCCGAGGAGCGTCAGGCCACATGTCACCACTGGGTCTGACTGAGCGCCTCCAGGAGAGAGGCCCAAGCAAGACGCGCCCCGAGGAGCGTCAGGCCACATGTCACTACTCAGTCTGACTGAGCGCCTCCAGGAGAGAGGCCCAAGCAAGACGCGCCCCGAGGAGCATCTTGCCACATGTCAGCACTGGGTCTGACTGAGCGCCTCCAGGAGAGAGGCCCCAGCAAGACGCGCCCCGAGGAGCGTCTTGCCTTATGTCAGCACTCGGTCTGACTGAGCGCCTCCAGGAGAGAGGCCCAAGCAAGACGCGCCCCGAGGAGCGTCTTGCCACATGTCAACAATGGGTCTGACTGAGGGCCTCCAGGAGAGAGGCCCAAGCAAGATGCGCCCGGAGGAGCGTCTTGCCACATATCACCTCTGGTTCTGACTGAGCGCCTCCAGGAGAGAGGCCCAAGCAAGACGCGCCCCGAGGAGCGTCTTGTCACATGTCAACACTGGGTCTTTCTGAGCGCCTCCAGGAGAGAAGCCCAAGCAAGACGCGCCCGGAGGAGCGTCTTGCCACATGTCAGCACTCGGTTTGACTGAGCACCTCCAGTAGAGAGGCCCAAACAAGACGCGCCCCGAGGAGCGTCAGGCCACATGTCAACAATGGGTCTTACTGAGGGCCTCCAGGAGAAAAGCCCAAGCAAGACGCGCCCCGAGGAGCTTCTTGCCACATGTCAGCACTCGGTCTGACTGAGCGCCTCCAGGAGAGAGGCCAAAGCAAGACGCGCCCCGAGGAGCGTCTTGACACATGTCAACACTGGGTCTGACAGAGGGCCTCCATGAGAGAGGCCCAAGCAAGACGCGCCCCGAGGAGTGTCTTGCCACATGTCAACACTGGGTCTGACAGAGGGCCTCCAGGAGAGAGGCCCAAGCAAGACGCGCCCCGAGGAGTGTCTTGCCACATGTCACCACTTGGTCTGACTGAGCGCCTCCAGGAGAGAGGCCCAAGCAACACGCGCCCCGAGGAGCGTCTTGCCACGTGTCAACACTGGGTCTGATTGAGGGCCTTCTGGAGAGAGGCCCAAGCAAGACGCGCCCCGAGGAGCGTCTTGCCACATGTCAACAATGGTTCTTACTGAGGGCCTCCGGGACAGAAGCCCAAGCAAGACGCGCCCCGAGGAGCTTCTTGCCACATGTCAGCACTCGGTCTGACTGAGCGCCTCCAGGAGAGAGGCCAAAGCAAGACGCCCCCCGAGGAGCGTCTTTACACATGTCAACACTGGGTCTGACAGAGGGCCTCCATGAGAGAGGCCCAAGCAAGACGCGCCCCGAGGAGCGTCTTGCCACATGCCAACAATGGGTCTGACAGAGGGCCTCCAGGAGAGAGGCCCAAGCAAGACGCGCCCCGAGGAGTGTCTTGCCACATGTCACCACTGGGTCTGACTGAGCGCCTCCAGGAGAGAGGCCCAAGCAAGACGCGCCCCGAGGAGCGTCTTGTCACATGTCAACACTGGGTCTTTCTGAGCGCCTCCAGGAGAGAAGCCCAAGCAAGACGCGCCCCGAGGAGCGTCTTTCCACATGTCAGCACTCGGTCTGACTGAGCGCCTCCAGGAGAGAGGCCCAAGCAAGACGCGCCCAAAGGAGCGTCTTGCAACATGTCAACAATGGGTCTGACTGAGGGCCTCCAGGAGAGAAGCCCAAGCAACACGCGGCCCGAGGAGCGTCTTGCCACATGTCAGCACTCCGTCTGACTGAGCGCCTCCAGGAGAGAGGCCAAAGCAAGACGCGCCCCGAGGAGCGTCTTGCCACATGTCAACAATGGGTATGACTGAGGGCCTCCAGGAGAGAAGCCCAAGCAAGACGCGCCCCGAGGAGCGTCTTGACACATGTCAACACTGGGTCTGACAGAGGGCCTCCAGGAGAGAGGCCCAAGCAAGACGCACCCCGAGGAGTGTCTTGCCACATGTCACCACTTGGTCTGACTGAGCGCCTCCAGGAGAGAGGCCCAAGCAACACGCGCCCCGAGGAGCGTCAGGCAAAATGTCACTACTCAGTCTGACTGAGCGCCTCTAGGAGAGAGGCCCAAGTAAGACGCGCCCCGAGGAGCGTCTTGCCACGTGTTTACACTGGGTCTGATTGAGGGCCTTCTGGAGAGAGGCCCAAGCAAGACGCGCCCCGAGGAGCGTCTTGCCACATGTCACTACTCGGTCTGACTGAGCACCTCCAGGAGAGAGGCCCAAGCAAGACGTGCCCCGAGGAGCGTCTTGCCACATGTCAACAATGGGTATGACTGAGGGCCTCCAGGAGAGAAGCCCAAGCAAGACGTGCCCCGAGGAGCGTCTTGCCACATGTCAACACTGTGTCTGACTGAGGGCCTCCAGGAGAGAGGCCCAAATAAGCGCGCCCCGAGGAGCGTCTTGCCACATGTCAACACTGGGTCTGACTGAGGGCCTCCAGGAGAGAAGCCCAAGCAAGATGCGCCCCGAGGAGTGTCTTGCCACATGTCAACACTGGGTCTGACTGAGGGCCTCCAGGAGAGAGGCCCGAGGAGCGTCTTGCCACATATCACCTCTGGGTCTGACTGAGCGCCTCCAGGAGAGAGGCGCAAGCAAGAAACGCCCGAGGAGCGTCTTGACACATGTCAACACTGGGTCTGACTGAGCGCCTCCAGGAGAGAGGCCCCAGCAAGACGCGCCCCGAGGAGCGTCTTGCCACGTGTCAACACTGGGTCTGACTTAGCGCCTCCAGGAGAGAGGCCCAAGCAAGATGCGCCCCGAGGAGCGTCTTGCCTCCGTGTCACCACTGGGTCTGACTGAGCTCCTCCAGGAGAGAAGCCCAAGCAAGACGCGCCCCGAGGAGCGTCTTTCCACATGTCAGCACTCGGTCTGACTGAGCGCCTCCAGGAGAGAGGCCCAAGCAAGACGCGCCCAAAGGAGCGTCTTGCAACATGTCAACAATGGGTCTGACTGAGGGCCTCCAGGAGAGAAGCCCAAGCAACACGCGGCCCGAGGAGCGTCTTGCCACATGTCAGCACTCCGTCTGACTGAGCGCCTCCAGGAGAGAGGCCAAAGCAAGACGCGCCCCGAGGAGCGTCTTGCCACATGTCAACAATGGGTATGACTGAGGGCCTCCAGGAGAGAAGCCCAAGCAAGACGCGCCCCGAGGAGCGTCTTGACACATGTCAACACTGGGTCTGACAGAGGGCCTCCAGGAGAGAGGCCCAAGCAAGACGCACCCCGAGGAGTGTCTTGCCACATGTCACCACTTGGTCTGACTGAGCGCCTCCAGGAGAGAGGCCCAAGCAACACGCGCCCCGAGGAGCGTCAGGCCAAATGTCACTACTCAGTCTGACTGAGCGCCTCTAGGAGAGAGGCCCAAGTAAGACGCCCCCCGAGGAGCGTCTTGCCACGTGTTTACACTGGGTCTGATTGAGGGCTTTCTGGAGAGAGGCCCAAGCAAGACGCGCCCCGAGGAGCGTCTTGCCACATGTCACTACTCGGTCTGACTGAGCACCTCCAGGAGAGAGGCCCAAGCAAGACGTGCCCCGAGGAGCGTCTTGCCACATGTCAACAATGGGTCTGACTGAGGGCCTCCAGGAGAGAAGCCCAAGCAAGACGTGCCCCGAGGAGCGTCTTGCCACATGTCAACACTGTGTCTGACTGAGGGCCTCCAGGAGAGAGGCCCAAATAAGCGCGCCCCGAGGAGCGTCTTGCCACATGTCAACACTGGGTCTGACTGAGGGCCTCCAGGAGAGAAGCCCAAGCAAGATGCGCCCCGAGGAGTGTCTTGCCACATGTCAACACTGGGTCTGACTGAGGGCCTCCAGGAGAGAGGCCCGAGGAGCGTCTTGCCACATATCACCTCTGGGTCTGACTGAGCGCCTCCAGGAGAGAGGCGCAAGCAAGAAACGCCCGAGGAGCGTCTTGACACATGTCAACACTGGGTCTGACTGAGCGCCTCCAGGAGAGAGGCCCCAGCAAGACGCGCCCCGAGGAGCTTCTTGCCTCATGTCAGCACTCGGTCTGACTGAGCGCCTCCAGGAGAGAGGCCCAAGCAAGAAGCGCCCCGAGGAGCGTCTTGCAACATGTCAACAATGGGTCTGACTGAGGGCCTCCAGGGGAGAAGCCCAAGCAAGACGCGCCCCGAGGAGCGTCTTGCCACAGGTCTACACTGGGTCTAATTGAGCGCCTCCAGGAGAGAGGCCCAAGCAAGACGCGCCCCGAGGAGCGTCTTGCCACATATCACTACTCGGTCCGACTGAGCGCCTCCAGGAGAGAGGTCCAAGCAACACGCGCCCCGAGGAGCGTCTTGCCACATGTCACTACTCGGTCTGACTGAGCGCCTCCAGGAGAGAGGCCCAAGCAAGACGTGCCCCGAGGAGCGTCTTGCCACATGTCAACAATGGGTCTGACTGAGGGCGTCCAGGAGAGAAGCCCAAGCAAGAAGCGCCCCGAGGAGCGTCTTGCCACATGTCAACACTGGGTCTGACTGAGCGCCTCCAGGAGAGAGGCCCAAGCAAGACACGCCCCGAGGAGCATCTTGGCACATGTCAACACTGGGTCTGACTGAGGGCCTCCATGAGAGAAGCCCAAGCAAGACGCGCCCCGAGGAGAGTCTTGCCACATGTCAACACTGGGTCTGACAGAGGGCATCCAGGAGAGAGGCCCAAGCAAGACGCGCCCCGAGGAGCTTCTTTCCACA